>NC_137689.1:17897456-18062667 GCF_963989245.1 Nansenia antarctica
GTTTCTATTCATGTCGTCATCTCTTTCTCTGTCAACAGGCGCTCTTTACGACGACAGCGATGGGTTCATGTCGTTTCGCGAGCTTTCGGAGCTGACCCACGAGTTCTCCGCTTTTCTGTTGCTCATAACCGGAGATGGCAAGCTTCTCTATCTATCAGACAACGTTGCCGATCACCTCGGACATCGTATGGTGAGTAACCCATTATTCCGTCTGAATATTTCAAAAGTTTGTCTAACATAATGACGCTCTGGGCATTTAAAGGGATATTCACTCTAAAATCGATTGATGAACCACATACGTTAACACACAGTTACTACCCAAAGACACTTTCTAGAATCTAGATCATAATTCCAACTATTTAGGCACTTGCACTTTTTTCAGTGACCTGGTCCACTGGCCACAGAGTGGTCCCCCATAGGCTTCTATTATATTGGAAATGTGAAAGTTGCTAAATAACCAGGATGACAACTATAACAATGTTTTGTCCAAAGCATTGGTGGTTATGCTTTGCAATACAATACACTGAAATGATTGCACAATTAAGGTGTTGCACAATGTCTTTCTCTTTAAGGTTGACCTGGTTGCCCAGAGTGACAGCGTGTTTGATATAATAGATCCATGTGACCACTTCATCATGAGAAGCAACCTTGTACCAATTGCCAATTTGGATACAGGTAAACATAACCTCTCACTGCTGTGTTCCCTAGAATAATACGACATTATTAACAGATTATATTATTATAAATCACATAAAATATTTCTTATAATTTTCCTTTGACCCCTCTCCAGACCGGTTATTTCGATGTCGCTTCAGCACTTCAAAACTCATAAGACGGAGTGCAGGGAACAAGCTGATGCTGGTCAGGGCTCGCTGCCTGAACCCCCCCTTCCCTGCCTCTACCTACTGGACCTCAAACCCAGTGTGGGTGTGTTTCTGTACCCCTCTGAAGGCAAACATGTCCAACCTCACACTCCCCAGTCCCTTCCTTACCCCGCCACCTGACCACTCCTTCCTGCTGTCCTGTTTCCACTCTCAGCATCACAGGGACATGAAGTTTTGGGACGTCCAGGACAGGTAAACTGGACCATGGTTCATTCTAAAGTTCTGCTTGTGTATGGAGCTGTAAACACAGAAGGACTAGTTATTCATGCTGTAAATTCCCTCTCCCTTCAGTGTGAGTGTATACCTGGGCTATGACGTGGAGACTCTTCGCTCCCGCTCCTGGTACAGCCTAATCCACCCCAGGGATCTCTCCCATGCCTCTGCACAACACTGTGCCCTGGGTGAGTACATTGACACCACACGACCAAACTCAACTAGACTGAAAAGCAGCACTAACACTAAACATTATGTCGCCTACATAATGTCACCGAAAACGCACAACCGGACATGCACACAGATGGCAATCATACTCAACTCAATGTCTGGGATAGGACAGTGCACAGTAGTAACTAAAGAAATTTGTTTTTTTTTCTCTGCAGTGAGCGAAGAAGGGGAGAGGCAGGTGGAGATAGTGGTGCAGGTGGAGGCGAAGGACCACTCCTGGGTCTGGCTCTACATGGTCCTCCAGCTGGACAACGGAGAGCACCCTATCAGCTGCCGCAACTACATCATCAGGTACCACAGTTACACTGCCATGTTACACCATACATCATCTTCCTTCACTGCAATCCTCATTAGGGACTGATATTTCCAAATCATTATTAAATAAGAGTCAACACCAAACGGTTGCGTACTCTCTCTTATAATGCTAATCTCTCTCTCTCTCTCTCTTACAGTGAATCAGAGGCGTGGTCAATACGTCAGCAGTTGTGTTTGGAGCAGGACCAGTTTTCTGGGTATTTTGGTTCTGGTGAGACACTGTCCAGCCCAGCCCAGACCAGTGGCATGTCTGCCCAGTCCTTTGACTTCAGCGCTGTCACACCTGGTGTGAGCTCCTCCTCCGAGGAGGTGATGCAGCCAGCTGGCCATGGTCCTCTATCCAGCCTGTCATCTCTGGAGGAAGAGAACTTCAGTCAGACACATGGAGGCCAACAGCAGTGGAAACCAACGTCCAGCCATCTCTCTTTTAGACCAAGCACAGTCTTAGTCTCCCTTCCTCCCACGCTCATTGAACCTGAGTCTCACACTCTGAGTCAGAGCATTTCCTCCCTCTTGGCCAACCAATCAGAGCCCCTCCACACCACCATTACCAAGCCTCTCCCCACTCTTAAGATGCCCCAAAATGAACAGATAGGGGAGTTTGTGTGCAATCCCCCTGACACCCCTCATTACGCAAGAGGCTGTTTTAGATTTGGGGAGAAGCTACAATTTAATTTAGATCCTACCAATGCAGCAGAGCCATGCCAAAAGCCCCAGTCAACGGTTACCTCTGCTCAGGGAACACCCGCCCTCTCCTCTAGTCATCCCGGGCTCTCCTCTAGTCATCCTGTCCTCTCCTCTAGTCATCCTGTCCTCTCCTCTAGTCATCCTGGCCTGCTGCTCTCGGAGCTCCCAACAGAGCCCTTTAGAAAGCTGCCTCCCACCACTGATGTTTTTAGAGAAGGTGAATGCGACATCATGGCCCTGCCAGTAATAAGGGGGCCATTGTATATCGATGTGCCCCACGGGCCCTTCCATCGCCCTCCGAATGGGCTCCTGACTTCAGAATCGTCACCCACACAACAGCCGTGCTCCACCATGCAGAAAGAGCAAGAGAGAGAGAGGGAGGAGATCTCCCTCCTGGCTGGGTATATCAGATCTTTAGCCGAGAGGTTCTACTGTGACCCTCTTCTTTCTAGAGAAACCCTCTCCTCCCTCTCCTCTTCACCCACCCCTCAGTCCCCTCCCCAAAGTTCCCCTTGTGGAGTTGAGTGCTACTCCTGGAGGGGACTTGACCCACCCATTAATCAAGAAGATATCTCTCTGTATGAAGAGAGTGTGATACTGGAGATCCTAATTCAGGACCCCTCGTCTTTCCCTTCGTCGCCCTCTTTGTGCTCCTCCTCCTCTCTCTCCCCCTCTCATTCCTCTTCCCCGTGCTCCCCACTGACCCCAGTGAGCTACTCTCCCCCCAGCCACATGGAGGGTGAATCTTCAATTGGTGTACACCACTTCTGTAGCGTCCAATCGACGCAGTATAATTGCATGGCAGCGGGTGGAGCTACGATGGCCGCTGGCGCAGGGACTCCAAGAGAGTCACCAGAGAGTGTGATGGATATGGATGTGTCATTGATGCCTCCCTCCACCACTTTCACAGCCTCCCAAGAGCCTGCCCTTAGCCCCTGTGCCTTAGTCCATCCCGCCCCCAACCTCGGTTTGCCCCATGCCCAGTTCCTCGTGGAGGAATTGGATGACATGGTTTCAGAGTTTGAGGCAGATGCCTCGATCACCCCTTCCTGGGGTAACCGCCTGAGTTGTATCAACTCCCACTCAACCATGCACTCACAAAGCTTCCATCAAGGTAAGGGCCTTTCTGTTATTAAGTGCATTCATCAGAATAGCATGCTGTCTTACATGCATTTCTTTTCACAGACTTATTATAATATAATATATTTAATATAATAATTATGCCCCCCTTCTCACACAGTGTAGGCTGCATGCATTAATCAGTAGAAAGAACTGTATGATATATGAAGTGATATATGACATTGTCCTTACAGCTTCTCTCCCTTGTTTCCTCAGGTGGACGCTTGCGTGACCCTACGTTCTAAAATAAGTCTGTGACTTAATTCCTTAAGTATGGCATATTGTCATATTTTGTGATGAAGCTTTTCCTGTAAAAGTATAAATAAATAAATATTCAGAGAGGTAAAAAGATATTCTCCTATACTGATATTTATTTGTGACAGGGTCTGGTGAAAAAGTCCCCAAGTAGGACACGGTCATTTTTCAGTGTTTTCCAGATTATGAAAGTGCAGATTGTCAGCTTTCAAATTATGTCATACATTTGAAAATAGATAGTTATATTGAGCGGGCTCTTCAACATTTAAACTTTCACAATATGAAAAGTATTAAAAGAAGCTTTTTGGTCATTTGCACTACTTGAGAATTGCCGACATGCAGACCTTTTCACCAGACTGTGCCACATTTTGGTTTGACAATCATGAAGGGTTGTTTTTCGACACCATCATTTGACACAGACTTTTGTTTTAGTGTCAAAGTACACACCAATGTAGCATAATTGGCTACAGCAAAGTAAAGGATTTGATTCCTATGTTATAGAAATTAGATTATGATATTGTTTTGTATAATTGATACTTCAACATGATAGTGTAATAGTGCTTTGAAGAGAATAATGTTGCTCTCATACTAGATTTGCCTGATGGACTGATGTATTTTTTTAAACTATAGAAGTAGAGTGGAAATTGTGTATTATTAGTGTACCAATGTATATAACCATTATACAACCATATTATATATCTTTCTTATTTAACATCAGAAAATGTGCAGTTACCTATTACCTTTCTTGGTAATGATGTGATCTCTCCTATTGCTGATACATGTATTCACCAATCAAAAACAATGACATTAAAATATGCTTGAAAAGTCTATTTTGTCTTATTGAGGGGTCAGACACTGAGATTCTACCTATTCCTGTTTTAAATCATCCCTCCTTGTTCCTCTCTCTTATTCTCTCCTCTCCATTGTGTGATGAGACTGAGTCAGGGACACTACTGACGTGCACTGTGACGTCGCTTCATGCAAGATCTCCACTATTGGAAAGAATCAGCTGCCCACACTGTTCTCCAAGGTTGAATGAGGGTGCACACAAGCAGACAAGCACACAAGCAGACAAGCACACAAGCATATACATCCACCCACGCAGACACACACACACACACACACACACACACACACACACACACACCCATACACACACACATACACACACACACACACACCCATACACACACACACACACACACACCCATACACACATACACACACACACACACACACACACACACACATAACATAACCTCCACCTACCTGCTTGAATAGAGTCTCTTCTGTCTGGCACACTGTTCTGCTTTCCCAATATAACATTTTGCTCTCCTTTGATTCTCTGATTTTACAAGCCTTCCCTTCTAGTTATTTAAAAGTTTGTGAAATGAAACCCCTTTCTTGAAATTCCATCTGCTTCCCTTGTCTTTTATACCCAGTTGGTTCGCTTGACTTGTACCTTTCCAATCAAAAAGAGAGGTTCACATTTTTTGCGCTCACTGCTTTTTTCCCCCTCCTGCTCGGATGTCCTTGAGGATATTGAAGAGGGACCAAAATAGACTGACATTTAATGAGAGGAAAAACAGGAGAGTGACAAAAGGTTATAAAAAAGAAGGACTTGAGATGCTTGGTCCTCGGATCCCCCAGCTGTTTCTCTCTCTCCTCCTACTCATCCATTCACCACTCGCTCTTTCCTTTCATCTCCCTACTTTCACACATCTTTGCTCTCGTTCATTCATCCTTTTCTCATTCAACCCACTCCCTACTTCATCTGTTTTACACATGTACTACATGGCTACATATACAGGTAGGTCCAGAAATATTTGGACAGTGACACAATTTCCATAATTATGTCTCTGTACGCCACGACAATTATACACGACAAAGACTTTCAGCTTTCATTTAAGAAGTCGAACAAAAATGTTTGTAGGCAATGACTGCCTGAAGTCTGGAACCCGTGGTGGACATCATCAAATGCTGGGTTTCCTCCTTTGTGATGCTTTGCCAGGCCTTTACTGCAACTGTTTTCAGCCGCTGTTTGTTTGTGGATCTTTCTGCCTTTGGTTTTGTCTTCAGCAAATGAAATGCATGCTCGATCGGGTTGAGATCAGGTGATTGACTCGGCTATTGCAGAATATTCCACTTCTTTGCCTTAAAAACCTCCTGGGGTGCTTTCGCAGTATGTTTTTGGTCATTGTCCATCTGTACTGTGAAGCGCCGTCCAATCAACTTTACTGAATTAGGCTGAATCGGGGCAAACAGTATATCCGTAAACACTTAAGAATTCATCCGGCTGCTTCTGTCTTCTGTCACATCATCAGTAAACACTAGTGACCCAGTGCCATTGGAAGCCATGCATGCCCATGCCATCACACTGCCTCCACCATGTTTTACAGATGATGTGGTATGCTTGAGCCGTTCCAAGCCTTCTCCATATTTTTTTCTTCCCATCATTCTGGTACAGGGTGATCTTAGTTTCATCTGTCCAAAGAATGCTTTTCCAGAACTGGGCTGGTTTTTTAGATGTTTTTGGCAAAGTCTAATCTGGCCTTTCTATTCTTGAGGCTTAAGTATTATTTGCACCCTGTGGTGAACCCTCTGTATTTGCTCTCGTAAAGTCTTCTCTTTGTGGTAGACTTAGATAATGATATGTCTACATCCTGGGGACTATTCTTCACTTAGCTAGATGTTGTGAAGGGGTTTTTATTTACCATGTAAAGAATCCTGCGATCCTGTGTCAAACTGTTGATTTGGCCACTCCTAATATTCCCGCTATCTCTCTGATGGATTTTTTGGGTTTTGTAGCCTAAGGATGGCCTGTTTCACTTGCATGTTGTGCGTGCACAGAAACAGCTTCCAAATGCAAATTACACACTGGAATCAACTCATAGGAATCAACTCAGACCTTTTACCTGCTTAACTGATAAAGAAATAACAAAGGAATAGCCCATACGTGTCCATGAAACAGCTTTTCAGTCAAGAGTTCAGAGTCAATTGTCCAATTACTTTCGGTCCCTTGAAAAATAGGGGGTTACATATTATTAATATATGATATATGATATAATATGATATTAAAGAGCTGTAATTCCTAAACTGTAATTCCTAAACCCTTCCTAAACCCTTCCTCCAATTTGGATGTGAATACCCTCAAATTAAAGTTGAGAGTCTGCACTTTAAGCCCGTAGCCTATTCATTATCTAACTGATAACCAGTAGAGTGGAATTTAGTGCAGTGTGTTTTTTGTGGTTGTTCCCTGGTTGTTTTCAGGTTGATCAGTAGAGGGCGGTAGTGCCAGTAGAGACAATCTGTAACTGAGTTCAAAGATAGCAAAGAAGAAGACCCTGAAACCGGAAAACAAAATGAAGTAGTTCCGGTGGCCATATCCCTGAAGCTGGAGGAATAAGTGACATGATTACGAAGTGAAAGCTGTTATTTTCTCTATTCCACGTTGTTTTATAGTTTAAACACAACAAGGCGGTGAGACTGGCTCGGGGTAACTTAAAGGTAGGTACGACTTGAAACGTTTTGGACTGAAATAAATGATGCTAATACTAACCTGCTAGCGAACTGCAAGGTGACCATTGACAGTGTAGTTACAGTCACTGACCAGTGGGTGGACTCCCTATACAGTGCCTAAGTATTGACTCCCCTGGACATTTTCCACATGTTGTGTTACAGCCTGACTTTAAAATAGATTTAATAGATCACTGTCACTGATTATAACACATTTTTTTTTTACAAATTAATTAAAAAGAAGTATTCACCTCTCTTGCTATGACACTGAATTGAGTCCAAGTGCAAGGATAATAATTCATGTGATTGACTGTTTCCGCACCATCCCTCGAGTGAAGAACAGTGGTAGCTGCATCGTTGTTATGGGTATGTTTGTCAGGATCAAGAAAAGAAATATGACATTTGCTGAATTGAATTGAATTGAAACTTTTTTTTAAAAACTTTTATGAGGTGTTTTGTGTAGATCAGTGACAAAATAAATATAGGCATATATTACATCGATTTTAAAGTCAGGTTGTAACACAACAAAATTGAAAAAGTCCAGGTGAGTGAATACTTACTGAAGGCACTGTAGCTAACTAGGCTCATCTGTTCCTGTCATTCACAATGCTCAGTCATTAGTCAGAACGGCCAGTTCATACTTCCAGTCTTTACAGGATACGCAAAAGACAAGTATGAAACACACCTCTAACTGTCGTTCAGGCTATCTCCGTCAGAACTCTCAGTACAACACTTTGAATAATACGACGGGAACTGATGGGGCTGTTAAAGACTGTCTCCACCAAGCGGTTTTGACTAAAACGATGCTATGCTGCTATCACTCCTCAGTGTGTGAATTTTTTGGGTATGTTTTTCAGGGATGGCATCATTGGGAAGTCTGAGACCGATATTGACGTCACTTCTACAAGGTACTTGATCTCGACTGTATGTTGAGGTGTTTTAAATACACATGATACTTAAATGTTGTGAACTGCGTGATAATTGATTTTTGATATCTATGTCAGATAAGTAGTAGTAGTAGTAGTAGTAGTAGTAGTAGTAGTAGTAGTAGTAGTAGTAGTAGTAGTAGTAGTAGTAGTAGTAGTAGTAGTAGTAGTAGTAGTAGTAGTAGTAGTAGTAGTAGTAGTAGTAGTAGTAGTAGTAGTAGTAGTAGTAGTAGTAGTAGTAGTAGTAGTAGTAGTAGTAGTAGTAGTAGTAGTAGTAGTAGTAGTAGTAGTAGTAGTAGTAGTAGTAGTAGTAGTAGTAGTAGTAGTAGTAGTAGTAGTAGTAGTAGTAGTAGTAGTAGTAGTAGTAGTAGTAGTAGTAGTAGTAGTAGTAGTAGTAGTAGTAGTAGTAGTAGTAGTAGTAGTAGTAGTAGTAGTAGTAGTAGTAGTAGTAGTAGTAGTAGTAGTAGTAGTAGTAGTAGTAGTAGTAGTAGTAGTAGTAGTAGTAGTAGTAGTAGTAGTAGTAGTAGTAGTAGTAGTAGTAGTAGTAGTAGTAGTAGTAGTAGTAGTAGTAGTAGTAGTAGTAGTAGTAGTAGTAGTAGTAGTAGTAGTAGTAGTAGTAGTAGTAGTAGTAGTAGTAGTAGTAGTAGTAGTAGTAGTAGTAGTAGTAGTAGTAGTAGTAGTAGTAGTAGTAGTAGTAGTAGTAGTAGTAGTAGTAGTAGTAGTAGTAGTAGTAGTAGTAGTAGTAGTAGTAGTAGTAGTAGTAGTAGTAGTAGTAGTAGTAGTAGTAGTAGTAGTAGTAGTAGTAGTAGTAGTAGTAGTAGTAGTAGTAGTAGTAGTAGTAGTAGTAGTAGTAGTAGTAGTAGTAGTAGTAGTAGTAGTAGTAGTAGTAGTAGTAGTAGTAGTAGTAGTAGTAGTAGTAGTAGTAGTAGTAGTAGTAGTAGTAGTAGTAGTAGTAGTAGTAGTAGTAGTAGTAGTAGTAGTAGTAGTAGTAGTAGTAGTAGTAGTAGTAGTAGTAGTAGTAGTAGTAGTAGTAGTAGTAGTAGTAGTAGTAGTAGTAGTAGTAGTAGTAGTAGTAGTAGTAGTAGTAGTAGTAGTAGTAGTAGTAGTAGTAGTAGTAGTAGTAGTAGTAGTAGTAGTAGTAGTAGTAGTAGTAGTAGTAGTAGTAGTAGTAGTAGTAGTAGTAGTAGTAGTAGTAGTAGTAGTAGTAGTAGTAGTAGTAGTAGTAGTAGTAGTAGTAGTAGTAGTAGTAGTAGTAGTAGTAGTAGTAGTAGTAGTAGTAGTAGTAGTAGTAGTAGTAGTAGTAGTAGTAGTAGTAGTAGTAGTAGTAGTAGTAGTAGTAGTAGTAGTAGTAGTAGTAGTAGTAGTAGTAGTAGTAGTAGTAGTAGTAGTAGTAGTAGTAGTAGTAGTAGTAGTAGTAGTAGTAGTAGTAGTAGTAGTAGTAGTAGTAGTAGTAGTAGTAGTAGTAGTAGTAGTAGTAGTAGTAGTAGTAGTAGTAGTAGTAGTAGTAGTAGTAGTAGTAGTAGTAGTAGTAGTAGTAGTAGTAGTAGTAGTAGTAGTAGTAGTAGTAGTAGTAGTAGTAGTAGTAGTAGTAGTAGTAGTAGTAGTAGTAGTAGTAGTAGTAGTAGTAGTAGTAGTAGTAGTAGTAGTAGTAGTAGTAGTAGTAGTAGTAGTAGTAGTAGTAGTAGTAGTAGTAGTAGTAGTAGTAGTAGTAGTAGTAGTAGTAGTAGTAGTAGTAGTAGTAGTAGTAGTAGTAGTAGTAGTAGTAGTAGTAGTAGTAGTAGTAGTAGTAGTAGTAGTAGTAGTAGTAGTAGTAGTAGTAGTAGTAGTAGTAGTAGTAGTAGTAGTAGTAGTAGTAGTAGTAGTAGTAGTAGTAGTAGTAGTAGTAGTAGTAGTAGTAGTAGTAGTAGTAGTAGTAGTAGTAGTAGTAGTAGTAGTAGTAGTAGTAGTAGTAGTAGTAGTAGTAGTAGTAGTAGTAGTAGTAGTAGTAGTAGTAGTAGTAGTAGTAGTAGTAGTAGTAGTAGTAGTAGTAGTAGTAGTAGTAGTAGTAGTAGTAGTAGTAGTAGTAGTAGTAGTAGTAGTAGTAGTAGTAGTAGTAGTAGTAGTAGTAGTAGTAGTAGTAGTAGTAGTAGTAGTAGTAGTAGTAGTAGTAGTAGTAGTAGTAGTAGTAGTAGTAGTAGTAGTAGTAGTAGTAGTAGTAGTAGTAGTAGTAGTAGTAGTAGTAGTAGTAGTAGTAGTAGTAGTAGTAGTAGTAGTAGTAGTAGTAGTAGTAGTAGTAGTAGTAGTAGTAGTAGTAGTAGTAGTAGTAGTAGTAGTAGTAGTAGTAGTAGTAGTAGTAGTAGTAGTAGTAGTAGTAGTAGTAGTAGTAGTAGTAGTAGTAGTAGTAGTAGTAGTAGTAGTAGTAACAACAAACCTCTAATGCACTGTTTAAAATCTCTAATGCCCTGTTTGTACCCAACCCCACTTCAGTGCCCCAGTCGGTGTCCCGATGGACTGGACCTGCCCTATACAGAACCATGGCTACTCTGAATCAGATGCATCGCCGAGGCAAGCCTTCACCCCCTCCTCCACGTGTTAGCCCCCTCTTTGGCCATCCACAGATGAAGGCTGTGATCCTGAAGACAATGATCCGTAAACCCAAGAAGCCAAACTCAGCCAACCGCAAATGTGCCAGAGTCCGGCTCTCTAATGGCAAGGAGGTGGTAGTTTTCATCCCCGGGGAGGGACACAACCTTCAGGAGCATAATGTAGTGCTGGTGCAGGGTGGCAGGACACAGGACCTGCCAGGAGTTAAGCTGACTGTGGTCAGGGGCAAATATGACTGTGCTCATGTTGTGAAGAAGAAACAATAACTGATGGGCTGGGGAATAGGGAAAGGGTGGTGAGATGCACATATGAGGGGAACTAATGTGTGTGGTGCTGTGTGAGAAATGTTAAATAAATGTGTTTGTTTATGTCTTTGAACATGTGACCTCATTCTCTTTTGTGAAGTATCACATTTTTCACAATAATAGGTCTGATCTTTCATAATGTTAATAATACTCTGGACTAGATGAAACAGCATTCACCTCACCAATGCCTTTGAAAGTACTAGCTGAGCTAGAGTTCAGCTTTACAATATTAATGGGTTTTTTCTAGCACTTCCATGGCAAGCAGAATGTTATACTTACTTTATTTGACTTCGCATTTAAACGCAGCTTGTACAGTCAGTGTACTGTACATACATAAGGTGCATTGTGTGTAAACACATTGATAAGCATGCCATAGTGTATTCATTTTTTCAAACGCATTGTGTATGTTCGATGGAATATTTATGTTTCTACGTGTCCTGAAATCTAATCAAATTCAAATCTGGTTATACTGAATATCCCATCACCTATGATGAGTAGTCATTTTGTTCTTTAGGGTTTATAGCACAAAGCTCAAACCCAAATTACTACATGAGCATAGCAGGTATAGGTGAAAATAACTAACCGTAATAGTGTTCAAATATTTTTTTAGACATAGTTGTCCCTCTTGAAAGCCCATGTGGATAACTACACAGCAACGTGTTCAGAGTCACTCCCCATCTGTTAAACTGTCACTTGTTCTGTCGATGTGACACGTTCCAAACGGTGCAGGGTTACCGTCAGGGGTGGATTTAGGATTGTAGGAGAGCCGGGGCTTAGCCCAGAGGGAGAATATATTGTGAAAATATCGGGAACATTTGCCTTCAACCTTCAACTTACCACCACCTTAAAGCGGACAAAAGGCACTGGAGAACACATACATTCACACCCTTTAATGAAGCAAACTAATTGTGGTGGTTCTGGGCACAGAGGGAGGTCAGCACACGTAGCTCCCCCTGCAGGCCAGAATGCGCCATTGGATAGCAGCTGACCTGTATTACAAAATAGACAGTAAACACACACACACGTCAGTCACCATCATTTATATTTGAATAGAATTACATAATTGAAGGGCTGAGGCTAGTTATGTTACAGTATGTATATCAGGGCAGACTCTGTGCTCACCACTTATATTGTATTTAGAGGCTTGTCCTGTGTTATATGACGATATATTACATGTATTGTTGGCCTGTGTATAGTACTGTGAAATCAAATTCCCCCTGGGACATTAAACAAACTTAGTTAGTTAGCGTTACATCTTAGGATAGATTTGAGTCATGTTCTGTATACATACTACCATAAGGGCATACTTAATGTGCAGGGGTGCACATAACTTTTTGGGGCCAGTGCTCAGAGGAGCACCTAGGGATGCTGCTTGGTGCTCCCCGAGCTCGCGAGTCACGACCCGTCCCACAGGATGGATAAAAAAGGGATACATGGATAACTTATATTAGCAAAACGACATTTATTCATAAATAAAGATGAACGAACAAATGATTGTGTGCAAAACAAAAGAAACAAATGCAAAATCAAATGACTGCTCTTTAAGCATGAAAGTCTGTCAGACTCCTTTAAACACAATGAAATCAACTGACATCTCTTTAAGCACTAACTGAATGTCTGTTCTTTAAACACAATGAAATCAACTGACATCTCTTTAAGCACTGCTCTGTTCTGTAAACACTGAAATCAACTTTTCAACAAAAAGTTACAGCCTAAGCATTTATTTATGCTACAAGCTTAATCATCATCATCACTGCTCTCTTGACTGCTGTAAGTTATCACTGTCCTCAATTTCAACCATGGTAGAGGATGTTGTAGGCTATCACTTTAAATAGCTCATTATTTTGATTGTGCAACAAAGTTTTTTTTTTTCCTAATAGAATTCCCAACCATATTCCTTGGGTCAGGGGTCTAGGTGCGATAATGAAGCTGTAAAACAAACGTCTGAACGTTTGAAAGCTTCAGAGAAAAGAAACGTGAAGTTCCTTGGTGTTGTTTTTCCTTTTAGCGACGAGTCGTTCGGGACTGAATTGTCACGTGTCGGCGTGATAACCGTGCGATACGCGATACGCGGAATGAAAGTACAAGTTACGATACTTTCCGAATGTTTTCGTGAGGGGAGTCGCCGTGGTCGTTGTGATGGCGTTACGGGGCTTGCCGTGATGCAGCAGTCAGCAGTCAGCAGGTGGATTTTGAGGAAGTAAATTCCTCTCCCAGCGCTCCCAGCTGTTGGTGCGCAAGAGCGCGTTCATGCCGCTGATCTTCCGCGCAGCATGCATTTTGGCGACGCATGCGCACTGGCGCACCAGTTATGTGCACCCCTGTTAATGTGGTTACTCCATGTTTACTAGCTGTAACATTAACTTTACATCATTCTTTTTCACTTGTTACTCAGTCAACCAGAGTGCAGATATCAAAGACTATCAGCCTGTTATTCACTTTATTTGTATAAGTATTATCCTTTGTTTGATTTCTTACCATGTACCGTAACAGTACCTTGCTATGTTTCATTTTCATTATAACATAACGTTATGTTATGATAGCCAGCTAGCATTAGCAAACCGGAAAAGTAGTGTCAGTGAGTCAGTCACCTTTCTAATAAGATTCACAAACCTGAAACATCATCTATGTCATCACTGCTGGTGATGTCATTGTTGTCAGCTGCTGATACTGCTGCTGCAACAGTTCTTGGCGCTTGTTTTGTTGAAAAAAACGTTGGGATATCCATCCTTCCAATTTTGCAAGTCAGGCACTGATTGAGATCACTTCTTCTTCAGGGCAGGGCAGGCTACGCAGTACGCAGGCTAATGTCGCGCAGCTGCTGCCTCTCTGTTGGACTCCGGTACTGCACGTTACTCACGAGAGTTTTTTTTTTTCTTCAAGTAGCCACCCCTTAAGCCCCGCCCCTGGTTACCGTTATTTCTGTTACTGTGTGTTGTTTTAACCTTGAGAACGCTTCGAATAACTGACGTTTGGTTAAATAATCTAACTTGATTAGAGAGTTGAAGTTATTAAGCTTAATTCAATTCAGTTGACGACATGTCCGCAGAAGAAATGGACACAACTACTGATGCGAGTGGGGGTTATGATGAAGAAGAATATGAAAGGTTATACGGAGGTAAATCGAGTTTTTTTTTAATGACACAATGAATGACACTTTTGATATTGGCCACTGAACTAGCTAAACCGTTTACAAGTATCTGAAACAGAGTAGGGCCTAGCTGAGTCAGCGAAGCTGTTGCTACACGTGGACCAGAGCACACCGTGTTGACATCGCTGCCCACAGCTGTTAGGGTGTCACCGTTGTTTTTTTAGCTCAAAATCATCCAAAAATAAAACATTATAATTAGTACACACATCGATTTTTGATGTGATGGATGTTTGACTTGCCCGTCGAGACGATCAATAACTTGGTGTCTCAAAACATGTATCCTACGGCACTGAATCTCAAAATGTTCCTTATTTGGGGAATTTAATTGTCCCCATCTACCGTATTTGGGAATACTCGTAACAAGTGACGGATACCCTAATATTTTAGGAAAATATCTGTAATACAGTAATTAAGCAATATCACACGAGAGGGAGTGTGATATTGTATAACAGCACGACCTCGAGTGTGATATTGCTTTTATACAACAGTTTTACAGCGCGATTTATTAGTTAACAGTAATAAGCGACAACAGATTATGATTTGTTTGTTTATTTAATCATAAAAATAAAATAAAAATAGTTATATACAAATTAAATTTGATTTGATTTGATTTGATTCTGCAACTGAACTTCAAATGGACTGTTGCCTAGTAACCTGTGCGGCGGAGTGATACATATAGTTAAAAGTCCCAGTGCTGTTATACTGTATATCGGCACTCATGGAATGCCTCTTGTCCAATCAAATTACTTGGTCGGAACTAACTGTTGTATAATGGTTGTTTTTATAAAGGGAGGCGTGCACATGACCTTCACACATCGCATACTTTTAACCATATAACGTTATGTTTGTCATCAATTATTAATTAAATAACGAACGCTAAGAAACGACGTATAACCCTACAGTTATTTGACAGTGGCATTACGTGCGTGCAGAGCCGAGGGTTTTTGTAAGACTTTTATTTTGACACAATCACAAACCACAGCGCAGCACGCTTTCAACACTGAAGTGACGCGAGACGCCTGAGGTAGGCGGGACTAAACATTTGAAATTGGCGGTCAGAATCAGAGATAAATACGGCTGGGAGAAGTTCAAGAGGATTGAGGAATTGAGACAAGGATTACTCGAACAAAAACAATAGTCACATATTTGCGATATGCCTTCGATGGCCTGGCTAACCAATGTTATTTGTCAGTGACAGTTGTCAGAGACGTGGATAGCGAACACAAAGAGCACTGATTGATTTGCAGCTATAAAGAAGTGTGTAGGAAGTGAAGACCAAACGACGTGGACTTCCTAGTCAGTTGAATCAAAAGGTAGCAACAAACTAGCACCACTGAGATGTGTTACGATTGATTTGTTTTCGACTGACGAACGGTTCGATTACGGTTAAAAGTACAATGACATGGAAGCGTCGTTGTAGAGTAGTTGGTTCTGATCCGGCTGTGTGGCTAGCTAGTTAACATTGACTGGGCTTGGCTAAAAGCCCGCTAGCTAGCCAGAGGCCAGGGGTGGCGGTGTCGGCTGGGGCGGGTTCAAGTGGCCCACTTAAGCAGTGGAGGACCAGCAGGTGCAGCTATCAAAAATAATGTCACCTTTGTAGCCTATATGGTCTTTTTTGTGACCAGCAGGAAGACCACGTCATGTCACATTTGACGATAATACTTTGTATTAATATCGCAATGGTCTTTGTCTGATCTCGCAGCACCAGCTATGACAAAAGATGACGACAAGGCGATCCCCGTGCGGGTGGCCGTGCGCTGCCGTCCCCTGGTCCCCAAAGAGATCAACGAGGGGTGCCAGTGCTGCCTCACCTACGTGCCTGGGGAGCCACAGGTAACTGATCTAATACAGTGGGATGCAAAACATATGGGCACCCCTAGTCAAAATGCATTTTACAATTCATATCTAACCTCTGTACCTAACCTCTAAATGGTACAGTTAAACATGACACATAAAATGACACATTTTAAAGCATGCTACATTTTTTTTTTTACTTTTATTTTATTTTATCAAACTCAGAAAAATTAAAATAAAAAGAAACTTTGCTTTAAAATTTGCAGAAAGGTGTCAGGTTTAACATTGTCGCATTCAGTGTTTGCTTTTAATCATTTGGACATTAATTGTAACAGACATTTAAGCCAGGGGTGCCCAAATGTTTGCACCCCACTGTAAGTCACATCACTTGGGCCTGAGGTGTTGTAGACAGTAGATACATTTAATGAATTAGCGTCATTCTAGTTTAATAAAAGTATTTGTATTTCGCAGGTGATTGTTGGCACCGAAAAGGCCTTCACCTACGACTATGTGTTTGACCCTATGTCGGAACAAGATGAGGTCTTCAACACTGCTGTTTCACCGCTGCTGTGTGGGCTTTTCAAAGGTATGCATTTCACACACCTTGTTGTCATGTGAATACCTGTTTTCACTAATAAATGACTACTAAACAGCTGTGCCTGGGTGTGTGGTTGTAAACATTAAAGCTGCTGCCAAAGTAATACCTAGCCATGTAATACATTGACTAGCTATGTTGTAATAACTGATCTATATCTTTCGATAAAACACATCTGAGACAATTTAACCCTCCATGACCCAAAAGTGACAACAAATGGAATTAATAAAGTCTGTGTTCTTCTATTCAGGTTATCATGCCACTGTGATTGCCTATGGACAGACAGGTTCAGGTAAGACCTTTTCCATGGGAGGAACCTACACGTCGGCCCAAGAGAATGAACCCACAGTTGGGGTCATCCCAAGGGTGGTGAAAAAAATCTTTCACGAAATAGAGAAGAGGACGGATTGTGAATTTTCTCTCAGCATTTCTTACCTTGAGGTTTGTGGGAACATCTAGCCTTCATAGAAATGTATTAATTGTTTTTTAATTGTCATTAAGTATGATTTTCCTGTCATGGACAAAAATTGGTGCTCATAACATTGAGAACTTTGGTTGTAAAGAAATCATGTGTATGGTTTTGTCCATTATTCTAATGAACCATTTTGTTTGAATTGCATTTGTCCTAGATCTACAATGAGGAAGTCCTGGACTTACTCTGTCCGTCCAAAGATAAACCAGCCATCAGCATTCGAGAGGACCCTAAGGAAGGCATAAAGGTGATTGACAGATAATGGAGCCAACAGTCGTTCAAAAGTTAATCATCTTAATGGGTCTGAAGAAGAAATGATTAAAAAAAGAAGTTATTATTTTGTTTTAATAATAACATGGAGCATATGAAACATACTTACAGTTTGTAGTAGGCCGAATGGGTTCCCTTTGATTAAAGTTAAAGCGTTGCTCTTAATAGTGTGTTGTAAGTGAAGCCATTTTCATATTTCTCCTCTGCCTATGCAGATTGTGGGCCTGACTGAGAGGGTGGTGACCTCTGCCCATGAGATGGTCGGCTGCCTGGAGCTGGGGAATTCAACACGTACTGTGGGCTCCACAGCCATGAACGCTGCCTCATCCCGTTCCCATGCCATCTTCACCATCAGCCTGGACCAGCGCAGAGGGGGAGACAAGTCAGTGTGCCACCTTGCCATGGCCTTTTCCTCCCACAGAAAACACGTTTCATGAGTTGTCAGCTCAAATCTAACTGTTGCACACTCCATAGTTGCATTTGATACAATAGAGTAAAATAGATTGTCCTCATTTCGTTGCCTTTTTGTGTCCAATATGAACTTGTAGGTCTGACTCTATGGTGTCAAAACTGCACCTGGTGGATCTAGCAGGCTCTGAGAGGCAGAAGAAAACTAAAGCTGAGGGTGATCGTCTGAAGGAAGGTGAGTCGGTTCCCTGTATTATAAAAATAATATTAAATGTTTAAACTGCAGTCCTTGATCCTCTTGAATTTGTGGCTGGTTCACATCCTCCTGTCTCTGCCCTAGGCATCAGCATCAACAGAGGCCTACTTGCCCTGGGGAACGTGATCAGTGCCCTGGGGGATGAGAGCAAGAAAGGCACCTTTGTGCCCTACAGGGACTCCAAGCTTACCCGCCTGCTGCAAGGTAAGGGCTCTTATGGAGATGCAGGGGTAGTAGTGGTATCTGATCTCACTAGGTCTTATTTCAGTCATTGCTTTCGAGCACAAGGAAAACAACAGCAAAACAGTCATGTGATATGATATGTGGTAGTCAGATGACAAAGCAGTCGATTGATTATACGGCATCTTTAGAGACGACAACATTCAGGGTCCTCATTAACACCTAGCATCTGATTCTCAGTTAGACCCTAAATTTGCTATACAAATTATACCTCGCTGATGTTACTTACGTACTTTTTAAAAAACAACATTGTCCTAAGTTGATACGCCATAGCCCTTGAGGTCTTTTGACCACAGTCATGAGTATGTGTGTAGCCAATCAGATCCTCTTTTTATTCCCAATCAGATTCTTTGGGCGGTAACAGCCACACCTTGATGATCGCTTGCGTCAGCCCCGCAGACTCCAACATCGAGGAGACCCTCAACACGCTGCGCTACGCAGACCGAGCCCGCAAGATCAAAAACAAGCCTGTCGTCAACCTGGACCCTCGAGTTGCTGAAACAAAGCGGCTGAAGCAGCAGGTACAGTTATGTGCTCCGGTAACTGTACCTCTGTGTAACAGTACCTTTGTGTAACAGTACCTTTGTGATACAAATTTTAGAAAATCATAATTTGCAAATGTTATTTTATGTTTTCTAAATCAGCCAGGCCTATACATATACATGTGCAAAATGAATAAGTATTAATAAAAAATAAAAAATAATATAAATAAAAAAGGCTTTGCTACATCAAATAGGTTTAACAACAGGCCATGGACTATGGCGGTAGATTGTTTCAATAAAGTAATTGGACTCTAGCTCAATACATGCATTGTTTTAGGTAATAACTTTGCTTAATGTAAAGGTCAGTAACCCAAAGTGCAATATAGGCTACAGACAAGACACTAATGTTTTTATATTACAGATATGCTCCAAAACAATGCAATGTGTCCTCTCACTCCATACAATAGGCTAGGCTACAGTCAGTGCCTCACTCTAACTCACGGGTAGCTTGGTAGGCTACCACTAGCTAGCCTTTAGCTTATCACCCTGCTCTACCACTGACGTTAGCAAGCTAGCTAAATACACTTGTCATGCAATATTGAATTCATGAATGCGAGCAAACACTCACTGGCTATCCTGCTGAGGCTGAGCCGTCTTCATCCATCACTGTCACATGCTTTCTTTTAAGGTGTTCTCGCATCACCGTTGTGCTCCCGTGCCATGCAAGATCGGTTTTGCATAGGTTGCACAATTTTTTAGTAGCTTTTAATGTGAAGTGCTCCCACACCTTGGACGATTTCGGTCGAGTCGTTTTCTCCGCCTCCGCAATGATTTAAATGTAGCCGCCGCGCCGGTGTACCGGATTTTTCCACCCTACCAGATTTTCCCACTTTTCCGGTTCCGGTCATAGGTTCTGCCCTTTCCGGCCATAGGTAGCGCTATGATTCGCGATGCCTACACCGCGTGCAAGACAGCGTGGCGTGCGTCAACAGGAAGTAGGTTTGTTATGGAACAAGACCCGACGAATCGATAATGGAATTCGTCGCCAACGAATTTCATTATCGATTTTTATCGATTTCATCGATTCGTTGTTGCAGCCCTAGTAACAGTACCTCTGTGTAACAGTACCTTTGGGTAACAGTACCTTTGTGTAACAGTACCTTTGTGTACGGAGGTTTTTCATTCCCAACTGCTTCATGATGAAGACTCAACTCTTGTTGGCTTAGGATCATTATGATTTCCAAGTATCTGTATTTTGATTGACTGATGTGCTTTCCCCTCTGTTGGCCACAGGTCCAGGAGCTGCAGGTTATGCTTCTGCAGGCACGTGGGGGTGTGCTCCCTCGGTAAGGACCAAGTCTAGTGGATCACTTTGGATCATGAATTTCCTCAATGCAGATCTAAAACTGCAGAAACATGTAGTCTCACCTCTGTCATTTATCTGAATGGTAGGATAAGTGAAAGCATTGTGGTGGATGAGTATGTGCTTTCACCATAGACAGAAGAGAAGAAGCATAAGACTATTGAGACTCACCATCTGGACCATGTTTAGGTCTCGCTAGGACCAGGTTCATTGAAGCTGCCTGAGAGAGAACACACATTTGGACAGTCTGTCCTCTGTGCAACGCACATTCCCTTTATTAAGTAAAAAAAAAAACTGATTCCAAACCAATCCTGAATGAGAGGCTGGCTAAAAATGTGGTTTCTTTCCATCCCTCGAAGGCTGGAGCCTGCAGAAGACATGTCGAAGGTCCTGGAGAGGACGCGCACCCTGCAGAATGAGAACAGCAAGCTGAGCCGAGCGCTGAGCGAAGCGTCAGGACAGACCGCTCTCATGTTTGAGAGGATCATCATGGTAAGGACATGCGATACCGCAGTCATATCACACTGCCACACTCTCTCACTCATAATCAGTGATGTCGGTAACGCGTTACTAAGTAACGCGTTACTCTAATCTGAATACTTTTCCCAGTAACGAGTATTCTAACGCGATACTATTTCCAAATCAGTAATCGGATTAAAGTTACTTATTCAAGTGGCTGTGCGTTACTATTGCGTTACTACCTCATAACTTAGGCTAAATGCAGTATTTCTTTGTAATGTTCGATAGTAAACAAACATTTCTCGCGTCTTGGGGAGTGACGTCAGTGCCCACGTTTTCAACACGAGGTTACTATGGAAGGCCATGCCCGCAAAAAACGGCTCTCGACTATCGCGAGATTGCAGCAGAATCGCTCACGTGTATCACCACGCTGATTGCACAGTGTAAACAGAAGCGTAGCCTACACAATGGAACGAGAACAGAGATATGCGTTAAATAGCTGGAAATATAAGGATTATTTTGAGTTTGTGTCAGCAAAGGATGACAAGAACATAAATGTTGATCATTGATAAACTCAGACTCACCCAGTTTAGGATTAGGATTATATTAGGATCATATCTGAATGGTCAGGGTAGGTTTTAGGTTTTGTGAAACCACTCCTTGCTAGTTACTGTTAAATAAAGATTATATTTATTTTATTGTTTAAAAACAAGTATTTATGTTGGGTGAGGCAAAGAAAGACTCTTTATTTTGTTGTTTTAAGTTATTGTTTAAAGTTTAATTATGTAATTTAAGTTACTGTTAAAATAAAGTGTGTTTTGGCAAAACCAGTTTTCATTTTTATGTTGCGGGGGGGGGGGGGGGGGTCGGGTGCCTAGGCAGCTGCCAATAGTAACTAAAAAAGTAACTAGTAATCTAACTTAGTTACTTTTAAAATCAAGTAATCAGTAAAGTAACTAGATTACTTTTTAAAGGAGTAATCAGTAATCAGTAATCAGAATACTTTTTCAAAGTAACTGTGGCAACACTGCTCATAATCCATCTTTGATTTAAACATTGATAACACTGTTTTCATCCCAGACGTTGCAACTGTTTTGTCTCACAACAGACAGAACAAGTCAATGAGAAACTGCAAAGCAAACTCGAAGAATTGAAACAGCATGCAGCGTAAGTCGGATTCTCTTATCTGACATGTACTTTTAGGACCGAAGTCCTTTTACAGGGATCAAGAGTTTAAACTCCATTCCTAAGGGCCACATCCCTGTCGTCTTTACTACCTATCGTTTGCCACTAGGAAGGTTTGTGTTTGTAAGGCACCAGACATTATCTTGCAGGTGTAAGGTTGACCTGCAGAGGGTGATGGAGACTTTGGAGGACCAGGAGCTGAAGGAGAATGTGGAAGTGATCAAGAACCTGCAGCACGTCATCCTGCAGCTCCAGGTACGGCCAGTGGGGGGGAGCTCTCACAGACCACGGGGCTGGAGCTGCTGCTTGATAACTTCAATCCCCTTGGTGTTGTTTACTAGCAAAGACAGCACATTGAACACTTCCCTCGCCCTTTTTTGCATTCCTATATTCATTTTCCATTAAGTGATAGGAGCATGCTGTATAATATGCTGTTTGTGCCTTGCTCATGCTGACCTGACCAAACGGTAATTGTTGACCTTTTTTCCTCAGGATGAGGGTGCTGGCATCGCTGCCACTATAGAGTCTATGGCCTCAGAAGACTGTGGAGCCCTGGAGGCTGGAAAAGATGACAGCAGTGAGACCTCATCAGATGGTTCCCCCTCAGTAAGTGTGGTTTTCTGTGAGTCATCTATTTGAGAATGCTGTCTATGCTGCTCATGGCTAAGTCTGGTGGGCCCTGAATACATCCTGAGAGCTGTGTCTTGTCTGTGGAATTTTTAACTACTGTTCCACTCATGTTTATTTCTGTATCACCCTACACAGACCACTGCAGCCATTACCGACAAGGAGCGTTCTGACACTGCCCAGCATGCCCTGCGTCAGGCCCAAATGTCCAAGGAGCTGATCGAGCTCAATAAAGTTCTAGCGCTGAAGGAGGAGTTTGTCAGGAAAATGTGCCAGAATGACAGCCAACTGGATCCCATGCAAACTGAACATCAGGTGGGTGTGGAGGCATGAGGAGCGGATGGGAAGAGTAGAGAGGATTAGGTCATAAAATGGAGGACTGACCCTGAGGAGCAATCACAAGGGCATGATCTGCCCCAAATCCAATCTGCACTGATTTGCGTGCAAGGTTTATTGGCCGATGGCTATAGCTGGACGGGTGGAGTCCGCCTTTTTAAGCTTCACCCCTCACTGTGCATTATGTCACCTTACAGAATAACATGAAGGGGCTGCAGGCAGCAGTGGGGTCTCTGCAGAAGGAGAAGGAGGACCTCATCCTGACTCTCCACGCTTCCAAGAAGGACAGCAACCAGGCTAAGTAAGGGCCCTGGCCTCCTTTCGTGTACATTTTACGCTTTATCCAAAGCGACTTCAGTGTTTCCCCTACCATTGCCTTGGGGGGGCGGACGTAGACAAGCGTCAAACATAGACAAGTAGGCTAAAATATCAGCTTTTTGGAATGGAATGGAATGGAATGGAATGGAATGGAATGGAATGGACTTTATTTGTCATTGCTACAGTACAGGTACCAAACAACAAAATTTAGGAGGGGTGGCTCCCCTGGTGTTAGGAAAGGGAAAAAAAAAACACATTTTAGAAAAAGCATAAAATCACAAGAAGGTAGGAGCTGGTTTACATAAATAAAGGCTATGTACACAATCCACTGTACTATACTGCACAGATAGTCAACTAGGGTTGTCATATTGCACAAAAGTATTTTTTCATGTTATTTTAAAGTGTCACAGTTTGCAGGCTTGAAATGTACATGTTTGTGCCTCAGCACTAGCTGCCATACAATCCGTCCGGACTGTCCTGGGCCCAGAACTTAGGCCTTTGCTGTGTTCAGGGCCTTGACGGCCCTGTGGTAGAAGCAGTTCTTCACGCACCCAACCCACTTCACGCACCCAACCCACTTCACGCACCCAACCCGAATCTGGCGAGTGGCAAGCCCATGGGCTCGTTGGTAACGTTAGTCCGCCAGTAGTCTTGCATAGCCAAACCTATCTCCACACTTCGCTTCGCGCTGGACACACTCGCGTATAAGATCGTGCGTGAGTGTGCGCGCGACGCGAGAGAGTTTTTGCAGGGTGAGATGTCTGCAGATGAAAGTAAGCAAGTTGAAACGTTATCAAATATAATTGCTGAGTGTTCTAACAGAGCAAGTTGGTTCAAATTGGTCGTTATTATTGTGACTAGAAAGTGTCTGATTATAGTTCCATGGTATGTAAAATAGTGTCAAAGAACTAGCAAGCTAACTAGCTAGCTCAGAGGTGAGGAGATGAGCTAGCCTGCTGCACACATGCCAGCTAAAGAGCTAACTGGATGCACTTTATTATTTTACTTAAAGTAGATATACTATCTTTCTTATTCTGCTAGAATTGGGCTTTATGGTAATACCATTATGGCATATTTACAGTACATGGACAGTGGATTGAAGCATTGGAAATGTCTGTTTTTATAGTTGGACATACGCTTTTTTTTCAGGTGAGAGAGTAAAGTCAAAATGACATTATCTGACTGCAATGCCCACAGCAATCCAATATTCAATTATAATTATGTTATGAATTGATATGGATCAATTTATACCTCTTATTAGATTATAAATACTCTGGTTGTTATGTTTGCCTTTTGGTTGACAGCAAAAGAGGGAGAGAGGAGGATAGAGAGGAAGAGAAGGAGAGAGAGCAGGATGGTGCACCAGAGAGAGAGACAGCAAGAACCAGGTGAGAAAGTGGACAGGTAGTCAAGACCACATAAGTAAGTAGCAGGTGAGAAAGTGGACAGGTAGTCAAGACCACATAAGTAAGTAGCCTTAAGAACCGATGGTTCTCGAGCCTAACGGCCCATAGGGCAGGAGCCCATCTCCTGTTTCCGTAGCGTGAGGCGGCTTAATGTACAAGTTAGTACACCCCCTGGACATGACGCTGGTATGTCGCAGGGTCTTACCCCCTGGGGGGGGGGGGGGGGTCCATGCCACGGTCCATGCCACCCCCCCAAGGCAGCAAACCTAGGGGAAACACTGGACTTACAACAAGCCTCCCCGACGGGGCGGGCAGGATGCTATATGACGGCTTTGGACGATTGGAGCAGCTTATCCGGCACAACAAACACAACTCGACTTGTCTCTGTTCCTCCTCTCTCACCCAGGCTGAGTGAGCAGCGTAGAAAGAGGCTGCAGGAGTTGGAGAGTCAGATCACAGACATGAAGAAGAAGCTCCAGGAGCAATCCAAGCTTCTTAAGATCAAAGAGACCTCTGTGCGCAGTGTGACCAAGCTCAACGGTGAAATCCAGGTACACCCAGGTTTCTTTGTGTGTATAAGTCAAGCCTTACATTCATCCGAGTCTCCCAGTGACGTGTTTCAATGTGTGATGGGGAGTGATGGCCATAAGAGGTAGAATATGGCAGGTGACCGCTGCCCTGTCTGCTCCCTGTCCCTGCAGGCTATGAAGGGTCAGCGCGTGCAGCTGATGAGGCAGATTAAGGAGGACTCTGACAAGTTCCGACTGTTTAAGACCAAGAAGGATAAGGAGGTGCTTCAGCTTAAGGAGAAGGTGTGTGATTTTTTTACCTCTATATATTCCTAACATTAGGCATATTGTGTGTGGGTGTGTGTCACCCTCTCTAGCATTTTGTTTGATATTTATGAGTGTGTGTTTTCTCTTTCACAGGACCGTAAGCGTCAGTATGAATTGATGAAGCTTGAAAGGGACTTCCAGAATCAGGCCAGCGTCCTGCGTCGTAAAACTGAGGAGGTGAGCAACCCCAACCCCTCCTTATTTAGATAGAAGGATTATGCCACACTTTTTTGTTGTTTTACTCATGTTTATTTTAATCTTGAAGCCTGCTCTAGGATAGCAGTCTTGGTGTTTATTCCTAAGTGGCTGTAGAGAGTCTGTCGTGTGGTGAGGAGTCACTTTGCATTGGTTCTCCTGTAGGCCGCGGCAGCCAATAAGCGTCTGAAGGACGCCCTGCAAAAGAGGAGTGAGGTGGCAGAGAAACGAAAGGGTATCCAGCAGAGAGGGATTGAAGGAGCTGCTGGGAGAATGAAGGTCCTGTCATCTTTTAATAAGATTCTGTATGTCTGTGTCTGCGCAATTCTTTCTCTTTTTTCCCCCTTTTTTATTTATTTATTTTTTCTTATTTAAAAAAAAAAAAAAGTCATCGTAAGGGTCTTGGACTGCAATATAGAACATGATTGCCATTATGTGTAAGTGTGCAGGTCTGAATGATTGCATGTGGTCTGTTTTGGAGTATTTGCCTGCGAGTGTGCCGTGGCCTGAACTCTTTACATGTTATTATTATTAACTCTGCTCTTTGTGTTTGTGTGGGCAGGCCTGGCTCCTGAACGAGGTGGAGGTGCTGGTGAGCACAGGAGAGGCACAGCGCCACCTGAAGGACCTGCTGGAGGACAGGAAGATGCTGGCGCAGGAGGTCTCCCAGCTCAAACAGCAGATGGAGGCAGGGGACCGACCGGCTGCCAAAGTCCGAGTGAGTCGGGCTGAAAATTGCCCCCTAACCATAACCCCTTCTTATAGAGGTCAATGGAAATGTGCTTTTTTCACAATTTGGAATGTATGAAAATACACTTTGAGGAATTGTATGTGACTTTATACTGACATTGGCTGTTTCGTTCTCTCCCCCCTCCACACAAACATACACACACAGCGCCGGACCTTCATTATGTCAGAGCTGGAGAGCCGGGGGGAGCGGGAGGCATCTATAAGTAAACAGGTGGAGAATCTGGAGACTGAGATGGGCCTCAGGTGAGCCAAAGTCTTTCTCTTGGCTGTGGGACATCTTCAATCCAAACTCTTAGGCTGCATTTACACTAGGGGTGGGCATCGACGATCGATAATTGATCGATAAGGATCTTTTTTTTTTTTTTTTTGTGATCGACCAAATGTTTTATTTTGTGATCGACCAAGATCCTTATCGATCAATTATCGATCGTCGATGCCCACCCCTAATTTACACCGCAGGTCGAAGTGACACAATTCCGATTTTTTTGCTCATGTGGCACAGATGGGATATGTAACATGTCGGTGTGAGCAGTAAAAAATGTAATCTGATATTCTCAGATCCAATTCAGGCCTCATTCTCAAGCCGGCTACAATCAGATATGAATCGGATATGTGTCATTTCGACTGCGGTCTAAGCAGGCAGGTTGCATATAACGCTCAATTCCGATTTGCACGTAATTGAAAATACGACGGTCTTCGCATTTTGAGTTTCACTCACTTCAACAGTGAAGTGCTCTTTCTTCTCCGCCTTAAAATATGCACAATATTTTGCAGACCTCTAAACATACTTCGGAAAGCAATGGCTTTTTTTATTTTTTATTTTTTTATTTGTTTTTTCAGATTTTATCCCTTTTTCACCCAATTTGGTAGCCAATTGAACCCAACCTAGCATCCAATTATCCCCTGCCTATTGCATAGGATCCGCCGCACGACCCCGTGGCCGGCAGTCCCAGAAGAGGCCGCCAGGCAGACTAGCTGACTGGCTCCTCGAGCCCAGCACCGTTATTCCGGCACCCAGGGGGCGGTGTTGCGCGACGGATCCTTGTCCAGAAATACTCCTATACCGCCCTCGGAAGCGGCCGCCCAATATGCCGCTTCCCGTGTGCCTCGGCCATATCTGGATCTGGCGAGCCGGGATACGAACCCCGGCCCCGGTGGGCAGCATGCACTAGTGGCCAGTGCGTAGACCGCTACACCACCGCGGGGCCTTGGCTTTTAATATATATAAAAGGGATTATAATTTCTTTCACGTTTGCGTCCATTGCAAGTCTCGGCTGTCTGTTTACTTCCGTTTTCGATGTACCCATGCAGGTCGTTACAAATGTTACCAGTGTAAGCACACAGGTATCAGATGTGGGTCATTTGAAAAAGTAGGTGTAAGCAGGCGTTAAAAAAAATTATTTAAAGGCACTAAATCGGAACTAGGCGTTACAACCTGCAGTGTAAATGCAGCCTTGTTCATATGCTGGATGAGACACTGCCGTCACCATGCTGTTAAATGTGTTTTTCAAAGACTCTCAAGATTGTGAAAGATGTCATATCTAGATGATTAATTAATCTGCTGTGCAAGTATGCACATTCATTAGGCCTAGCCCTTCTTGGCTTGCACAGGGAAATCCTCCGCGTGTTTGGATGTCGTCATGAGGCACTGCTCCAAACTTTTCACACCTCGTCCAAAGCATACGCCATACCATCTGTTCATGGTGTTCCTGTTGATAAGATGACTGCAAGTCTTTATCTGTTACCATTGACGTTTACAGCTACAGCTTGGTTCTTTCAATAAGGATAGTGCTGTTATGCGGTAGCCAATTAACAGATCAGGTTATGATTTGATCAATCAAACAATGTATGAATTAAATGGTATTGATATATTTTTTCCCCTTTATTTCATAGGAGTGCCCAGATAGCTGACCTCCAGCAGAAAGTCCTGGTTGCAGATGGCGAGGGGCGGTTAAAGCAGAGCTGGGACTCTGTCACTACTATAGTGGAGGCCAAGTGTGCCCTCAAGATCCTCATGGCAGAGGTGAGAGATGCATACTGTACCTTTCAAAATGCCTCACCTATTGCATTGTACTAGCTACTAGCCTGATGGTAAGCTAATATTTAATGTATGCAACAAATCCGGCAACAAATCTTACCACCTCCACAGTTGGTGGCTGCCAAAACAGCCAGCGCTATGCTGGACTGCAACCTGCATCAAGAGAAGGGGAATGTCTTGGACCTGCAGAAACAGCTGTGTGAAGAGAGGAAGCTGAATTCCACCATGGATATGGAGCACCAGCAGCGCCTTGTGGAGTTAGAGCAGGGCCACCAAGAGAAGGTGTTCTTACGACCGCGTCTGCTATTAGATTCCAGTAATCACACATTTTTGCTTTATTTTTGTGCTGATGTCCTCTTCTAACTGAATTGGCTCTCCCTTTTTCCTTCCCAAGGTCCTGTACCTCCTTAGCCAGCTGCAGAGCAAGCCCGTGAGTGGGGGGGCAGAAGAGAAAAAGGCGCAAGAGGACGAGACTTCAAAAAGGGAGAAGGAGCTTCTGCAGCGCTTGAGGTTCCAGGTGTGTTACCATGTCCTGTCTCCGACTGTGACCAGGTCATAAAAAAATATATTTGACCTTTTTCTAGACTCTTGAGTTCATTAATATTCAGAATTAGGCTCAAAGGTAGCCAATGTTTGATTGAATACGAGTTACTAAATCCCTCTCACCTCCATACATAATGTTTTTCCTACAGGAGGAAGAGATTGCGAAGATGGGTCAACTGATGGAGGAGAATGAACAGTATAAACAGGTAAATGCACAGATGTACAGTGGAGGGCCAGGGACAGCATAGACAGGAAAAGGCACCACCATACAGCACTCAACATCAAGTAGACAACTAAAACCACAAAACACTGATGCATTGGAGCCTTCTGTGTTCTCAGAAACTAACAATACTCCAGTTGGCCAGTACAAATAAAATCAGCAGCCACCTGCCAGTGTCTACAGAAAACCTAGAGGACTCCTTTGATTACGTCCCACCAAAGGTAAGCCACTGCTAACATCTTGCCTCTGCAATAGAACCGTTTTCACATCGGTCTATATTGTCAGTAATGACTAGGTAATGGACAGCTGACTCGAGGCCACCGCCTTGAGGTCGCCCCCCTCTCACCGGTCATGTCATTTACCTCCTACAGCCCAAAGGACGGCGTGGCACTACAGCCAAGGCACCAGTGAAGATGGCCATTAAATATGAGGAGCTGGTGTCTGACTCTGAATCTACATCTGAGGAGGAGGTGGTGGAAGAGTGGTGCCCCAAGAAGAACGAGAAAGGCCGCAAGAGAGCCAAGGCAACAGGGGTAAGATGGATGTTCTTTTCTTCATTTTTTTTTTTTGTGGGGCAGTCCCATTCATATTTTAAAAATGTCTATCGTCACTATCTGGATAGAGATAGTGAAGATAGACAGGAAAGTAAGGAGAAGACAGCATGGCATGGGCCAGATTCAAACCCATGCAGACATGGGCATATGTGTGTACTGTAGGCTGCGGTGCTAGACCACTGGACTACCCAGGCCACTAAGATGGATGTTCTGTGTATCTTTATGCATTCTGATGAAGGCTTGACACTTGTCATGGAGGGATGATGCATTTGAGCTACTTTTTGCCCAGTTTTTTCATGGCCTATTGGATTTTATTTATTTTTTCAGTGTGCGTGCAAGGGTCGTTGTGGCAACAAGCTCTGCCGGTGCCGTAAGGGAGCAATGACCTGTGGCGAGAACTGCCAGTGTGATCACGAGAAGTGTCGCAACATGGACACTAACAAGACCTCTACTGTGGTAAGCAACATGGACACTAAGACGTCTATGATGGTAAGATGGGACCGTCCCAAGGTCGTCAGATATCTACCCTATAGGCGTGTGAGTGACGTCTCATTTTTACATAAAAAGGGGAAAAAAGTACAATGTGTGAATATTTCCCCACAAGAAATTATTTATATGAAACATTTTCACATTGATTTGGGATTAGATTTGGTAAGTATTGAATACCTTTTAGAGTAGTCTTTTAGAAGACTGAAGTGGTGATGTTTTATGGTAGTCTCCCTCTTTTTCTTAATGCAGGACTCAAGTGATCTGGGCGATGGGTCTAAGGAGTCATTTTGCGTTCAAGACCCGACAGCTATTAGCACTGATGATACCTTCTTCAAACCACCCTGTGCCACCCCCACTAAGGTAGGCAACTGAAGTACCCAGTCAACAAAGATCTATCGTAACTAGGGGTGGGAATCGCAGGGTAACTCACGATAAGATAACCGTACAATATTTAGCCCCCGATACCGATAGTATCACGGTACAACGATAATCAATACATTGTAAGACAATTCATCAACGATACATCACAATATCTGTGTTAACTGAAGAAAAAATACCACTATAAAGGCAAGAAGCAGGAATTATGTTTTTTTATTCATTCACTTTGTCACTAGTTGAGAACAATGAAACAAACAATCATTTAGTACTAGCCTACATCTTTCTTACTCTTAGCTTAGTGTCTCTAAGATACAAACTGACTGCAACTTGTGTGCCTGTCATCATTCATACAAAATAAAGTGCCAAACGGCTTAACTGCCCAGAAAGCAGGAGTTAAAATGTTTAAAAGAAGGACTACATACAATGCTGGAATAGCCGTTTCAGTGAAATAATTTCGACACAGTATTTCATATCTTGATTACAGTGTTTGCAGTATTTGGTGGAAACTAGGGGTGCAACGGTTCAGTTGGCCCACGGTTCGGTACGGTTCGGTATTTTGGGTCACGGTTTTCGGTACGGTTCGGTTCAGAAACAAATGCTACTATTTATTTACAAACTGTTACTTTACTTTATTTTGCTTATACATAAAATGGAACTTTAACATACACATGTATATGTTATGTATATCATGTATATATAATTGTATATAAACAAAAAACACTTTCAAATGTCCAAAAATAAATAAACACTTTCGAAAGTAAAAGTGCACTTTAGCCTTGACAGCTGGTAGCCCGTATACAAACAGGAGGAAAACAAATTCACACTACAAAAGTAACACTTTCCACATAGCGTTCCAACATGTCATGTGTTGTATTCCAACGAGTTGCGACATCGTGGATTAATTTGTGTTTTGGTAAGTCTAACATATCTTGTTTAATTGTCAGAATATGGTGGGCTGTGGTGCTTTTGTGGAAGAAAGTGACTGCATGTCTGATCTTACCCAGGAGGCGGGACACCGGGGTTATTGCCACTGCCTTCTTGGCGGCGAGATTTACGACGTGCGCAAAGCAGCCGATCTGTGGCCCCAGTCCACCAGCTTCATGGATCGCATTTACGATATTTGCTGCGTTGTCTGTTGTTACGGGAATTGTTATGTTTGGCCTCTCCAACTTCCACTCAGTCACTGCATTTGTTAGTTCCTCTGCCAGGTGCGCGCTGGTATGGCTTTTGTATAGTGGACGAGTTTGCAGTAGGGCTGCACGATTTGGGGAAAAAATCGAATTGCGATTATTTGGACAGATATCGCGATTGCGATTAATTTGCGATTATTATTTTTTTAAATAGCAAAAAAAAAAAAAAAAAAAAAAAAAAAAAAAGGGAGTTTTTGTAAAGTGTGGCCATATCTCCGGCTAGGAAGGTCGTATCAACGTGCAGTTTGTTTGTACGTCTTCAGGGGACTTAGAGGCTCCCTCCTCTAGCACCCCCACAGCCCGAGCTACGAGTGAAAGAACTAAACTTACATTGGGTTGCTTTAAAGTTGGGTTGCTTTAAAATCAAGCTTCAGATTAAAACATGTGATGGAGCATTACTAACCTGACTCAGGTGGTTTGTTTCACACAACCATCTAGGAAAGCTTAATTGGAAGCTGTTTGGAAAAGGGCAGGTACTTTCAAAAAATACTTGGCAGGTGATTGGATGAATATCACCTATTTTCAGAGAGCATTACCACATGATACCATCAAACTTTTAACTGCTCTAATTCTAATGCAAGGATGATAACTTAAAAGATATGAATTGTATATATGATAACCTCATCTCATCTAGACAGGTGGCTACTTTCTAAGATGATCCAGCTATTAAAATGATCATTTGGGGATACACTGTGACTATAACTGAAAGGACCACATCTAGATGACTCGGTCAACAGTCGAACTGATGAATGATAGAATGGTGGTCTCTGACTATGGAGCACAGACACACGTCACCTTGACTTAGGAATCTGTGACATACTTCAGCCCAAGGCTAGGCTAGGCTAACCTCTGCGTCTTTAAAGCCGGCTGGTATGAACGAATGGTATGAGGTTATGCATACAGGACACATTCATGTTTGACAACAGAACAGTTAACTTCCATGTATCCATAAGCCTGCTATACTATATAAACACCAACCCGCAGGTTGCTGAGACTGTCAACTCTGTGTCTGTACTTTAACGCCGGGTTAGCATGAGTAGCTAAGCTAAGCTACCGTCTCGAAGACTACAAGTTAGCTAAGCTAAGTTTAAGGCTGGACTAACAGCACCGACATGCACTTGGCTGGTACAGTATAGTGAAATTGTACACTTACCTGTCGCAATTATAACATACTAACGTTTATCATACGTCCAGTAAGCCATGTGGTGTCTAATTGTCTCCGTTACGTTAGCCCAAAGTCTCGTAATAATTGGACTGACTGTCGTGACACAACCTATGCCTGCGTTCGTAAATTCGCTCTGAGAGCGCCGGGTTCAAAGTCATAAAGAGACCAAGTAATTTGATTGGACAAGAGGCATTCCATGAGTGCTGATCAAATTTCCAAAAGAGGTTTTAATCTCAATGTGACTTCCTGGTAAAATAAAGGTTTAAAAAAAAAAAAAAAAAAAAAAAAAATCGCAGGCAAATCGCAGGCTTTGCGATTAGCTAATCGCATCATTTCAAATCGCGATTTCGATTTAAAATCGATTAATCGTGCAGCCCTAGTTTGCAGTACTGCGCTCTTCATCTCCCAATCCGGTGACATGTAGTGGACCGTGACAGTGAGGTAACTCTCCGTTGCCCGGGAGGTCCAACCCTCCGTAGTCAGTGCAAAGCTCTGTGTTTTTGCCAAATCGTCTTCAATGCCTCTGCGCGTTGTTTGGTAAATACCGGGGATTATTTTGGTGCTGAATGATGTACGGGAGGGGACACTGTAACGGGGCTCGAGAGTTTTTATCAGATTTCGAAAACCCAAATCTCCAACCTCCGAAAAGGGCTGCAAATCCTTTGCAATGAACATCCCCACTGCATTGGTTATTTTTTTGTGTTTCTCTGAAGTGGTAGTGTACGTCTGTCCGAACGCATCAGAGAGAGACTGCTGTCTGCTCACTGACGCTACCTGACTGGCTTTCCTGCTCCCAGTCAGTGTTATCGTTGAGTGGTAGCGGCGAATATGCTGGTTCATGTTAGAGGTGCAACCATTTGCATATGGCACACGCTTTAAGCAGAGCTTGCAGACAGTAATATTTCTGTCCACTGTTTTCCCCCCCTTATTGTCGTATTCAACGGGAAAAGCGAAATGACCCCACACCGCAGACTTGTAGGAATCCGGGGCTTCCTCAAACTGTTGCGGCGCTCTCAGAGCTAATTTACGAACGCAGCCAAATCGCAGCATAAACCGAAAACCGTCACGGTTCACTAGTGAATTGAGCCGTGGAACGCAAACCGTACCGTCCGTAAAAAAACCGAGAACCGTTGCACCCCTAGTGGAAACCTTCATTTTCAACTACGCTGTACGGGTGAAGGTCCTTGCAGATAAACCCAGCGATAGTCGTAGCCCTCTGGGAGTTAAAAGGAAGCCGTATTTGTTCCCCCACCTTTCATCTTCTACATACTTGGTTCACCTCCGTTCTACAATGCGCATGCGCAGCTTTTTTTTCTTTTCTTCAAATATCGATATTTGGCGACGTGAATTGATAATCGTATCGCAAGAGGCCACAATATGATAATCACTGTATCAATATTTTGTCCCACCCCTAATCGTAACAGAGATGGGGCTTTGTGTCCTTAGACTGAGCAGTTGATGGAAATCTTACACAGGAAGTGATGTCATTACCTATAAATAGCTCATCAAGCTCTCACACTATATAACAGACAGTTGGGTAGTGCTACTTTTCAGTTGGTAATGAATCTGGAGAGATTATATTATTTCACACTGAGCTGCCCTTTAGGGAGGAACACTTTGAGGGTGTTTATTTCTTGGAGTATGGGCTTTATAAAACATTTCTCGCTGTTGTTGTAGGTGCTTGGAGAGCACATCCCTGCGAAACTGGAGAGAAAATCTATCACCCCAGGTGAGGAGGAGGATAAAGAAGAAGAAGAAGAGAGACACACGACCAGTTTCATAAAGAAGAAGAAAAGAGCCCTATCAAATTTTCAGAACAGCTTTTTCTCTGTGTGTACGCCCATCAGAGAAGACCCTTAAGTTGGGCAGGTTAGAAGAGACCTCTCACTCTGTTCTTGGTTAGTCCTCGTGTGATCTGTTTGTGTGTCTTTGTAAATGTTTTGCTTTGTCATTTTCTCTTGTCTTTTGACTTCTTAAAATCAGTGTAGGACTTAACCCTTAAGTTAGACTACGATTTTTATCCGTCTTCTGATGTTTCTTAACTTTTTATTTCAGTTTCAGCAACTTGTACATATCCAAATTGTTATCCAATAAATTTGATTCATCCAATAAACCTGACTCCTTTGTCCATGTCCACTTATCCCGGACAAGCCCCCACTTGTTATGTCCCCAAATATTATCCAGGAGATGAGGGGAGTAACAATAGAATAGAACCAGGGGACAAGAAGAAGAGGTGGATGGGACGATATAAATAAAGCAAGATTTACTGTATAACTTGCAAAAAAAATGACAGGTTTTGATGAATGACTGGTGATATAATGTTCGTGACGCCATTTGTTATAAGGAGATCTTTCTTGGTCACGTGGCCGGAAATTATATATTGATGACTCAGAGAGAAGGTTGAATCGTAATCATTGTATTAGGCAGATCTGGGTTGCATTCCCATGTACAGATGTTTCCAAGGCAGCATGCTCTGTTAAGTCCAAGCTTCAAGCATGGCTACGACATGGCTGGTGCCGAGCCTGGCTGTGGCATAGAGATGCCAAGCAAAGTACTGATGTTTGTTACAGCTTATATACAGTTCTCAGAGAGGGAAATAGCTTTACCTCGTAACTTACAATAGTGACATTAGTTCCCATACATGGCTATGCTGTGTTCATGCTGTTCTGTCTTGCTGCTGACCACTGGGCTAAGGCTCCTATGTCCTTAGAGTTAAAACTGGTCTCACTGTTACTTGATATGGTATGTGCCTGCTCCTAAAGAATGTTGTTTACTACTGAGAGTGGGCACACATAACATATGTTTAAGGTTAAACAATGAGTATTGCAATATTTGATAGGCACACAACATTTGGCATTATAGTCACACAAAAACGCATCATATCAGCTCACTCTTTTTTTTCCCCATGATGTAAGATTAATTTGACTGGTAAATTATTTCTATTGAAAAACATGTGGTGTTCTTAATAACATCAATGAATGACCACATCAGAAATAAATTAGGCATCGGTTCCATCATACAAAGTACGTTATATGTCAATATAACAATGTCTGGAAGTAGATCTTCAATCAAAGGAACGGCCTTGTGTTTCTGGTAACAAGGAGTGCTATTTGATTCTTTGATGGTCATCAGTCTTGCACGTGTTCTTGCCTCTGTTCACAGCGTTAATAGGTTTTATTAACTTAAGACAATTTAAGCATTTTCATTACACTACACCCCTCCTTTTCTTGACTCAAGTCTATAAAATCTTAAGCTTTCCATCAATGGATTGTGGAATTAACCTGCTCAGAAACAGTTGGAAACAAAAATACAGATGTTAAGCATAAGTCTGTTAATTGGGTTATCTGGACTGTTGTTCCCGTCCCTTAGAATTCCTAGAAGAAAGTTTGTAAGTTCATGCCATGAGTAGTGTGTGCATGGTATAATTCAGCTGTTTACTGCTGATGACACTGTTAGTTGTGTGCGTCAGTACAATTGAACAATTACGACTACATAAAATTATGTGTAAGTCTCTCTTGTCATCATCATGTCTCTGTCTTAAATCATAAGAATTAACATTTCCATTGTTTGTCACATTGAAATGTCATTAGTTTGTCTCATTTCTCTTGTTTCATCCGGCAATAGCTTCCTTCAGCATCTGCAACATTCTCTCCCCACTTCTGCAATGGTTAACTTAGACCAGATCTCAACAGCATCTCGGTCTCTGAGTCCTTCGCTCAATGTCTCTTGATTTCCTTGATTCTGTCAGGAAATAGAATTGACAGGCATTGTCAGAATACATTCCAGGTCTTTCTTGCTGAATTGTGTTTTCTCCATCAGAAATGTCCTCCTTTGATGTTTCACAGTCTTAGAGTCTTAATGCGTATTTCTCTGTTCACTAAATCAATCAAAATGTTATATGTCTGCTGAATCAACACAGATTTGCATGATAATTTCAATATGAGACAAATTTGTCTATTTGTTGTATGTTGTAGCTCGATGTGTGTGTGTGTGTTTGGTTACAGGAGCAGTCTCCGTTCTATTAATAGCCTAGGGTCAGAGTTTTAACACTCTCGCCCTGTTGTGAAGCTTGGTTCAGAAATATGGTTGTTATTCATTTCATTCTTAATGATAACATTCTGCATGCCATTCATACTAGTTTGCTTCCCATGATGTTAATAGACATGCGATTTTAGTAATCAATTATGTTGATTGAAACTTCTCTTAGAGTCTTTTAAATATTATGGCCAAATCTTTTCAAACTTAGTTTTCCTCAAAGTGCTGTGCTTTCAATCACGTATTTAAGGTCTTGTCCCTAACTTAATACACAATAGACTTCTGCTTTGTTCCTTACAAAGTTCAGAATCTCAATAAATCCTAACTCTCAGTGTTTTGACCAGTCACACCGTCTTTGACTATACAGCGCCTTCTATTCAAACTATATTTTAATTTAGTACTTTCCAATATCAATACATCTCCTTTTTGAAAAAAATTAGATTCGTTCTAGAACAGCAATTCAGGTTAAGCAAATAATTACATTGTGCCTTACCTGTTTTGCTGAATCTAGCATCCTGTTCGTGACGCCATTTGATATCCTGTTCGTGACGCCATTTGATATAATGTTCGTGACGCCATTTGTTATAAGGAGATCTTTCTTGGTCACGTGGCCGGAAATTATATATTGATGACTCAGAGAGAAGGTTGAATCGTAATCATTGTATTAGGCAGATCTGGGTTGCATTCCCATGTACAGATGTTTCCAAGGCAGCATGCTCTGTTAAGTCCAAGCTTCAAGCATGGCTACGACATGGCTGGTGCCGAGCCTGGCTGTGGCATAGAGATGCCAAGCAAAGTACTGATGTTTGTTACAGCTTATATACAGTTCTCAGAGAGGGAAATAGCTTTACCTCGTAACTTACAATAGTGACATTAGTTCCCATACATGGCTATGCTGTGTTCATGCTGTTCTGTCTTGCTGCTGACCACTGGGCTAAGGCTCCTATGTCCTTAGAGTTAAAACTGGTCTCACTGTTACTTGATATGGTATGTGCCTGCTCCTAAAGAATGTTGTTTACTACTGAGAGTGGGCACACATAACATATGTTTAAGGTTAAACAATGAGTATTGCAATATTTGATAGGCACACAACATTTGGCATTATAGTCACACAAAAACGCATCATATCAACTGGTTAACTAACAAAGTAACAGATAGATTAGATAATAGATCACAATGCAGTAAGTAAAGTAAAGGCCAAACACAAGATTAACAATTAACACAGTCTGCAAAGTAGCCAAAGTTACTGACACCGGTACACACTACAACCTGTAGTACCACACAACAGCTGGAGCTAAAATGTTTAACCACACACAACTTGGGAGTTGTAGACTGGCCCACTGGCACCATCTGAATGTCTCCCAGCCTTTTATCCTCCACCCTTGATTGAGCACAGGTGTGCAATCAGGCCGTGACCATGGCGATGGGAAGAGGGGGGAGAGCAGTCACCTGGGGAGAAACAGGAAACAAACAAAACACAACCATATTACGTCTGTAACAGACCTGAATACACCCGTCTGTTTTAGGTCACGAAAAGGTCATTGAGATGACGTCCTGGAAAAGACATAAAAATCCCCATATTGGCTGTGATCTGGCCTAGTCTTGGACGTCTCTGAAAGACGTCATCATGACGCTGCTCAATCCCCATATCAGCTGTGATCTGGCCTAGTTCTGGACGTCACTGAAAGACAACATCACTACGTCATTTGGCTTGCTGCTCCCTTTTACTAATTAAACTTGACAAAAACACGACATTTTGCAGCACAACAATATTTTAATTATGAACAATAACTTCTAATTACAAAACTGGAACAATTATTCTAACCCTCTATCATTTCAGTGAGTTCCATTCCCTGAATGCGGCTTAAAGAAACTTCCAATTGGAGACCATTTATAATTTTTAGACAAATTATGAAAATGATAATATAGATGGACTTCAGTCCATATTTTACAATAGACCTCTGGTGGAAGTGCAAATGAGACATAAGAACAGGGTAACCCCCTGCCTTGTGGTAAAATGGACACTGGAAAGTGTCCAAGTCCAACTTTTAAATGCTTCAATTCATCTTGCTTTAAAATATGTGATATACACCTGAGCTCAAAATATTCAACGTGCAACCTAAATAGCCTACAGCTTCTTGAACTTATTAACAAAGTTCGAAAATAGCATATAGTTCAACTTTACCTTAGCATTACTTGTTATGATAACGCACACATGGGATTACCAAGTCAGCACTGCGCAGCCAACAGCCAAATCCGTGACACATCCAACAACCTAAATAATAAATACATATAAAACTATAAGAGATTCATTAACCATATTTTGTCGATGTTTGGAATTCTCACCTGAGCTCCGTGTGCGATCTTTTCTTTTTCTGCGTCAACACTGACCTGATCATTGATCTGCTACGGTTGGTCTTCCTCGGCCACCGTCGTGTTCTAGGCGCGGTCTCTTCGGTGACGATACGAACCATATATGGTAGTACAGCTTCCTCCAAACCATTACACGTTCATCAGCTGGACCCTTCTCTTGGACTAGCACGTTTTCTGCGTAGGGACATATTTCCTGTATTCGAGGAGGTGAATGCAGTGACCACAGCTGATTTTTCTTCCAATAGCACAGAGGCTAATGGTAGCCGGCCGCCGTGAGTCTGGCGAGGAGCGCGAGGGTGGCTAAACCCGGAGGATTTTCAGACGAACGGAATAGAATGCTCTTTAAAAAAAAATGTATCCCCATAAACGGATGACAACCTCCAAACAAATCTACCACAAACTTTCAGCTCTACATATGACGTTTGAGTTTAATAAGATTATTTTTTAAACTGGGCACCAGCACAGCCATAAAATGCAGGTGCGATCTGAACAGCTGCGAGCGTGTTGAAATGACCCGGTCTGGTCGACGCTGACTGACGCTGTTTAGCTCAAACTGCATTTAGCTCGAATGCCAGACTTGTACTCTGCGTCGACTTGACGTTTGGACCCTCCAACATCGGGGCAGTTATCTAGCTCGAAGTTCGGATGAAAGTAAACAACCGGTGTAATGTTAAGCTTCACGGTCCGGAGCGTAATAATGTGCTGTTCGTACTGAAGCGTATGGGTCCTGCGTACTCCAGCTCCCGACTCCCACACAAAAAGGCTTGTGTGTGTCCGTGCTGCGGGGGGTGCAGTGCAGTAGCGGTCAGCTCCACATCTGGCTTAACTAGACTGTCTTGTTGACCAACTAATTGCATCGCTTTGTTGGGGTAGTAAGGTGCACGAGCTTCTGCATTATACGAGAGATTGCTTTGGTGATATCACTTTCTTTCGTGTGGGTATCGCGTTCCGAAGAAAGGGGCCTGTATCCCAGACACATATCTGAGATCCATCGAACCGTTACGTTTTAAGTGGTCCACAGCTGGCTCCCTAAGGAAAACGCGTAAGGATTTTGCGTAAGGCATCACGCATTATTTTAAAGGCAACTATAGCCTGATAGTATAGGGTGACATTGCAGTCTCTAACTCATATCGGTTATTACCTCGTCCGACTACACACACACAAAAAAAGTGGAGCATTGGTCCGTCACACGTATTAACGCAGTGTGGGATTTTGGACGTCTGGTCGGCGGCGTCTCCCCCCCCACCCTTCCCGCGGTGACGGTGATGGGTCGGAAGCGGTGTGTCGGTGCAGATTGTTCCAAGATGGCGGCCGGGTGCTGCGGGGTGAAGAAGCAGAAGCTGTCGGGGTCCCCCGGGTCGGGGGGTCCTGGCGGGGGGGTGGGGGTGGGGGGGGCGGGGAGCGGCGGCGGGGTGGCAGGGGGGACCGGACATTGTGGCTCGGACTTGGGGATTGGTTCCTCCTCGACAGTGGCGGCGGGGAACGTTAACCGAGTGAACGGCCTGGGGGGTCCTCCTGGGGGTAGTGGTAGTAGTAGTAGCGGCACCACCAACAACGCGTTGTCCCCGACCCCGGGAGGCTACAGCAACTCTGCCGGCCTCTCCCCGAACCTCAGCCCGGGAAGCGGCTCGGGCAGCGGCGGGGGCAGGAAGATGGTCGTGTCGGCGGAGATGTGCTGCTTCTGTTTCGACGTGCTTTATTGCCATCTGTACGGATACCAGCCTCCCCGGACACCCAGGTTTACAAACGATCCCTAGTAAGTTCCTCCGTCCTGATTTCATGATTTCATGCAACTGATTTCAGACATGTCTAGTCCAGTATTGTTGACACACATTACTCATAAACTAAGTATATCCAGCTAGCAAAGTGAACGTCAGACATGGAGCTCGAGCGACTTAGCTGAGAAGTGTACTCTCCCATAGTGACTGATTTTACATCTCGTCTCCTAAACATTTGCAGTTAAATCAACCAGCCCAGTGACTTTGAATGAAAATGTCTCAAGTTGACTAACTTCAGCTTTTTACTTGGTGATACTGAGCCAAGTTGACATGTTTCACTGGGGTGGCGTAGTCTAGTCGCTGGAATGGAACGTTCTAGCCATGGAAATGCTGAATCTCTTTGTAACAGTTTCCACTTGAATCAATTGTATTTCTTTCTTATTGGTTAGCTTCTGATCAGTGAGAACATGTAAAATGCTTATGTATATACTGGACCGTAGCGTTATGTCTAATGTAAATTAAACGTTTATGTCGTTCTAGGGATTATTCAGACCCCGGTGGCGATACTGTAGCTGCCTGCTAGCCACTGCGAATCAACAAAGAAACATGGTAGCTAGCTAGTTAACTAGCCATGATAGCAACTCAAGAAACTTTGAAAAAACATCAATTATGTCATGGCCAAACAACGCAATCGCCTTACACACAGACAACTTGGAAATACAAAGCCAGACGTGTTTTCGGGAAAAAATACGAATCTCCCTTATCATCCTCTAAATGTCCAACTCTAGTAAATGGATCCATCGGTTAGCATAGGTTAGCATACCTAGCTAGCGAATGTGCCCGGCTTGCTGCTGTGCTCCTGGGCTGTAGAGTAGCTCTCAGGCCAGTCGTTTATTTAGGTTTAGGACATCTAAATACAGTATTTTACAATCAGACCTTTTCTTTTCAAGCGTAACACCTACCTCTTGCATCTATTTGCCATTTAATTGAATTGTCACATCATTTTGAAATAATCTGGTAAAGATTATGTAGCTTATTTATAGCACATTGATAGGACCCCCCCATTGACTTATATTTGTTACTCATTGATTGTGTCAATTCTTTCACGTATTTGTAGTGTTGTAGGTGTGGTAAGTCATATTGAATGTCCACCCCCCCCCCTGTCTAGCTCCTAACGTGCCTCAAATACTCACGTCAGCATTTTGTGCCAACATTTCTCCAGGAGTCAGAAACAGCATCTCCTGTTTTCAACCTGAATATGTGGCACCTTCTGCAATGTATGAAAGAACTGTCATACAGTCTGAAGACAAATAATATATGAAAACAAGGACATAATAGCCTATCTAATTATATCATATGCAAGCAAAATAAGACTTTTACACAAATGCATACACTGGTAGAATGTACTCAATATATTCAGGACTTAATGTTGGACAGTGTAAAGTCATTGGTTGAAAGCGGGACATGTGATATCATGTCTCAGTTTACAAGTGCATGGATTTCTTGAATTAGACTTAGAGGTCTATTTATAGATTTACTGGTGAGAAAAGCCTGGTAGCTGGTCTATTGAAGGTAGTGTCCCCTGGTTCCCATGACCAGTTGTCAGCTGGTTTGTTACAGCGCTGTCGTATTTCTGATTTGTTGTTACTGGTGATGGTGTTTTAGAAAGCAATTTGACTTTGCTAGTTGAGCTCAAACATTTTTGTTTTGGTTTAATTTATTCCAAATGCTTTGCAACTATCTCAAAGCATTTGGAATTATATTTTCTAAACCATAAATAACAACCTGGAGAAGTGGAAGGTGTGATTTTAATATGTCAAGTCTCTAGCCTCCATGCATCTGGAAAACCAGCATTTACCCAAGCACTATGCAGGGAAATACTGTTTGAATTAGTGTTTTGTGACAGCAGGAAGCAGCCAGTGCTTCGGGCCATGGTGATGATGCACTCTAATCTGTTGATCCATTTGATGTGCCCACTGTCCCTGGTTTTAGAGGTCAAGGGAAAGTTCTGCCTGATGTTGGGAAATGTGACCGAAAGACCAAGGAGAGTGGCAGATGGGATGGAGTGGGGGTGGTTTCCAACTCTGGTTGGTTTTCCTTCAAAGAGAGATCTCACCTAAAATTGCTATTTAATAGTTCTAGTTCAGCACTTTGAAATGACCATGGAAAGGTAGTGAGTTCCTGTCTCTGAGCAAAAATGCAGACTCAAATGAAAAGTTCCTCCAAATGAGATATAGTGATTTTAGGGAGAACACTATATTCCAAATGCTTGCTATTATTAATAGTCCATTTCAAAGTCAATGCCAGCTCCACTTGCCGCCCATATCAACAGTCGTTTGTATGATGCCAGTGTCATAAGACTGTAATTTCGACTAAACAGATGGATAGATGGATAGACGGATAGACGGATAGATGGATAGATGGTACCCATGATGCATTTACTGAAAAATCCCCTAGGTGTGAACACTGGCGCTGGGCCTCTGTGCAATGTGTGATTGTGATTATGGCTGGCAGTGATGTAATCACTACTTAGCAGTCAGTCTGCAGTGTGAAGGTAGCTATATTAATCCAGAAATAACAAAACACAACCCCCCTGCAGGTCGTTATTGTGTTTCTGGGAACCTCTTTTAGTTTATTTTGCTTTGAATGAGCGCACAGGACACAGTCCAATGTAAACACATTAGCCTTCCTTGCGACACAGGCCTAGACCACCACCTATATATCTGTTCCACTATGTACCTGTCAAGACCTCTTTGTGTGGCTTAGACCTACTTGCTAATTCAAGTGTCTAGCTGGGTTGTGTTAAATACAAAGCCTTTTATAATCTTCCATTGCTTCATGTGCTTCTCAGAGACACCCTGTCTGTGTCCTCGGGGTGGCCCTCTGCAGTGCAGAAAGCTGACTCTCATAGTGAATTCACTTCTTCACACATTAGTGCTCTTGTGACGATGTAAATACTGTTGTAATTACTGTGTTACAAGCATTTTAGTACAATGTAAGCACAGTGTAACAATGACAATGATTAAGTAAATAGCCTACTTGTTCAACGGTATTGTATGTGCAGTAGTATTTACATTGGAATACTAGCATTGGGATATAACGAATTGACTAAGCTTTTCACACTGCAGAGGACCAAGTCAGTGTGTCTCTGATCAATAGGCCTAGTTGTAATTACACACTAGCAATGAGCACAGTAAATGTGGGTTCCATGGTCACACCTGTGTCGTCGTGTGTGTATGTGCGTCTGTCGTGAAGGGGATGAAATCCACATCGTCAATCAGTCGCACTGCTTTCCGTTCATCCATCCAGCCATGATGAGTGAGTCACATTGCTCTCCATTCCTCCAGCCATCCATGATACCATGCCATTTGACACATGTTTGAATGATTTCATTGAAACCGTTGGGGATCATGTGGGTGCCCCTTTCATCATCAGGAAAAGACTGCATCCAGGGGGGGAGTTGGAGCTGGTCTCTCTGTGTGAATGTGAAGATAGTGACGGCTATGGGTGGGGGGGGGGGGTGCTTGAGTGGAAGCGTCAAGGTCACAGTGTGTGGCACGTGATGTGGTAGGACATCCCTTTAGAATGTGGCTGGCAGGCTGCGGGATTACTGCTCAGAATTGGGCACACAGGGTGGGACCTCAGCCAAGAGAGGCAGAGTAGTGAGGGAAAAAAAGAGCCTGGATAGCACTCTAGATAGTGAGCACATAATAGGAGTCCAGGGAATAATTAACATTTCATTAACATGTGGTATGTGACTTTGAGGACACAAAGACCACAACAAGGGTGTGTCACCTGAACACTAAACCAGATGGCTGCGTTCTTCTAACTGTTCAAACCCGCCCTCCCCCTTCCTTTGATATCTGCAGTGCTCTATTGTCCTGTTAACTATTTTGATGAGTCAGCCACAAGTTTATTTTTTTTATTTTTTTATCGGCCTACAGATTCTCTGGTTTGCTTGGACCCCATCGTGTGATTGATTCATCAGCAGTTCATTAAGAGAAATCAATGTTGACTCGAGTCTGGCTTTTGTAATGCAGTGAACCCGTCAACCCTGGCTGCGTGTCAAAAATGTTCCCTATAATCCTTTCTCATGCTGGTAACACTCACTGTAGAGTGTTTACATAGCATACAGGCCTTAATGCAACTGCCATTGTCACACATCCGGAAACCAAGATGGCTGGAAGTGCCCATTTGTTTTGTACGGTATTATAGAATACACCTATTACAACACAACACATTGTTCAATAATGGGACACATTTCAACGTATGTTGCAGAATTTCACAGATCTTGAAGGGAACCTCCAGCCGTTGTCAGAGAGAAACGTAAGACTGGCCGTAAAACTAGTGAGCTGGGGGTCACTGCTGCAACCCATGTTGACTAGGGGAATTTTTTTTTTTTTTTTTTTGTGATCGACCACATTTTTTATTTTGTGATCGACCAAGATCCTTATCGATCAATTATCGATCGTCGATGCCCACCCCTAATGTTGACTGTCCCAACCTTTGCCCCCTTGTTTTCTTATAGATTAATGGCGTTGCTCGCACACACTCTCAGGCTGCTGATCACCTTATTTGCCAAGCTTCCTCTGCGAGATTAAACGCGATTCATCTTAAGGAGGACGCTGCAGACTGAAACCGTCAGTCTCTGGGGTTGGGGTGGGTCTCTCTGCTGCAAAGCCATGGAGGGGCCTGACTCATTGGCAGTCTGGAGGAGCTTATCTCTTTGATGAAGTCAACCCATTTACAGCCCCTCACCCCTAAGCATGGAGATGTCTGTCGTCCTAGAGATCACTTCTTATTAGAATGGACCATTATGAATCTCACTGTGGTTGTATTTTTTACTCTCTCACATGTTATGTTCATGCCTCTCTCGCTCTGACATAGACATATATAAATTAATCTCTCTCTCTCTCTCTCTTCCTCTTCTGAGACTAAAGGGCACAGTGAAGTGATTGTCCACTATACTTTTTTTCAGACACTCATTGAGTGCTGTCTGTGGTGACAGTAGTTGATTTAAATGCGGATTGACTGATTTTAAGACACAGATTCAGCTTCTGATTCCTTCTTGCCAGCTCCTTTCCTCTAGCTATGATGTCCTCCCTGCCTGGCTTCCCTCCATCTCCCCTAGCTGTTAATTATACATGAACCTCAAGAAAGGCATTGATACTAAGAATAGTTTACTCTTTTTATACGATTTCCCTTTCCCTGGCACTCTGTTTTTTGATGTTCATCCTGATAGGTAGCCTAAGTCTTCTACACCCATAAGGTGCTTTGCTCTTTTCTGAAGAATTTCGTTTATAGAAAATAAGTCATTTAATACTCATCTCAGAGCTGAGACATCCACTTAACAATGAATGAGGTGTCCATCATCATCACCATCACCATCACCATCATCCTTATCTGCCAATATTGTGACTAGCTAGCCATTATGTGAATGTGCTGACTCAGTACTTTACTGAACAAAGGTAAAGGTACTCCTCATAGAACTCTGTGCTGTATGAACCTAGGCAGGCTTTAGCTTTCAGTGTGAGGCAATAGAATTGGGAGATCCTCAAAGTAATCCTCAGATAATTGATAGGGGAAAAAGTGGCTAATCTTGTTCTAAGGTGAATTGATGGTGAAGTGGTGGAGCTGAAAAGGGTTTTAGTTGATTAACTGTGGACACCCACATCTGGGTTATTCCCTGGATTGAAGGATTTCATATTTTTGTTGTGTCATCTTAAATGTGGTAGCCTATCCCTTTGGGTTTGGGCTTTTTTGTTGGCAAGACTAGTGTCTTTAACATGTAGACTACTCTATCTGTGTGTCAGTTCACTGTGTGTCAGTTCAGTTGATTTCAGGAACGATCGGTGCACAGCATTCTTTGAGCACACATACCACAGACAAAATGTCACTGCTGCCTCGCTCAGTCAGGCTTACAATGTGTGCTACAGAGTCCATAAGGAAATAATTAGCAAACAGTGGAACCTGTATGGGTTTTTACAGCTACAGAAAATAACCAGAGAGCATCTGACTAACATATATTAGATATACTAATAAGATATTAGATAAACCAAATAAATATGATTGGTTTTGATGGAGCAAATTGTTAACATCAACCTCCATGTCGTATTTCATATATCGGCTATTAGACTGTGTGATGTCAGTCAATAACCCCCCCCCCCCCCCGATATGAACCTGTTCTTAATTGATAAAATCATCAGAAACAGAAGTGTCTGATCTCACCACTGAAAGAGTTCCACCAGTGAAAGATCAATGAAAGTATTGCCTCAACAATTGTTTGTCTCTATTTCTTAGTGGAAACCATTTCAAATAGTTTGTATAACCTAGCCTAGACTATGAGTGTTTTCATCTTGTATTTTACAATCTGAATCTCCAGTGACCTCAATGTTGTCTCCCTTCTCTTTCAGCCCGCTGTTTGTCACATGGAAAATAGGCAGAGACAAGCGGTTGAGGGGTTGTATAGGTACATTTTCTGCCATGAACCTGCATTCAGGACTCAGGGAGTACACCCTTACCAGGTAAGCCGCTTTCTTAATATAGACATGAAAAAGGTTTCCCCAACCTTATTGTCTTCACAGGCTAAACTGCTGTAACCCATCTTTTCTTCTGACACTCACTCAGTGAAGCATTAAAGTAGAGCAGCAGCTAGTTCTGGCCGGTCGAGTGAGCAGCGATGGAGAGAGGAGAGGAAGATCTATCAGGGGGCCCCCGTGTCTGTGTTCCCTCTGTTGTCTAATGGAGTTTCCAGAGGAACTGCCTGTCACATCTCTCTGCCATGAACACCAAGAGACAAAAACCGTTGACTACTGTTTCCCTTTCTAAAATGTCTGTACAGTTCCGAAGTCTCTGGGTGGTGATAAAGTTGTATCTGTCTATTCTTATTCAGCTTTTGAAAAAGACCCCCGACTATCAGAGAAACCATTTTGTTTCTGTTGGTTCATGAAGGGAAATGGCCCATAATACCTCAACAGGGGAGAGGCAGGTGGACAGGAAAAAATAACATGCTGTATTAGAATGGGCAGGGGGTGCACAAAAAGCTGAACTGTAGCTCTCTCCCTATCGCTCTTTTACACACACACACACACACACACACACACACACACACACACACACACACACACACACACACACACACACACTCTCTCTCAGGCACATAGGCCTACACACTGACATCTGGAGCTTAGCTCCCATTGGCTACAAGTTAAGACTCCTGCCAGCCTCTCATTGGCCAGCACTGTTGCTAGGATGATTCCACACTGGGGCCTATAGAGGAGGTCATGGACTGCAACAGTCAGAGAGATCAAGTTTTCTGCTGTCACAGCAATTGTCACTTATTTCATTTTTTTCTGATGACAACATAGAAGCCCTTTCAGTAACATTTCTTTAAAAAGAAAAATCAAGATTAGTCAGACTTTCTGATGCATTGTTAGTTAGACATGTATTTGTTGAACAGCTTCAACCAGTGTGTTTATGTTGCTAGGTTAGATCTACACCTTGATGGTGTTCATGACTGAACTGAGCCTTTTTAGTCTTTCTTTCAGCTAGGAGGGTGGGGGCGATATTTTGTGATTGGGAACTAAAACAGGGAAGAATCCAGATAAGGATGCCAGCAGGCTGTTTGTGTTCACCCTGCCTGCCTTTCTTGGCCCGCCTCTGTGGGATCTAATATCATTAGGGAGGCCTGGGTTACTTCTGTGAAAACAGGGGCCTCCTGGTCTTTGCCTCCAACAGTAATGTTATACTCCTTTCATGAAAAATAATATCCTTCATGTCTTACATAAAATTGAACCAAGTAGCTGTCTGATCATGTACTTAGTCAAACAGATGTCTGCTCTCTGGCTGAAGGCTTACGCTAACCTATGGTTTTGGTTTTCATATGATTTGCCCTCCCTTGGCATTCTCACTTCTCCTGAATTTGTTCTAGAAATAATTCAATTCCATTCAATAATTCAAGATCATTTCCCTAGGTTTGAAGTGCTGAAAGTCTGCAACCAAAATGTCATCCTCAGTGTATTTGCTGTTGCTTCACAGGGTGGTGTTGCAGAGCGGACACGCGTGTCAAGTCAATGTAGGCTGAGGACCATCGTCTTGTTTTTCTCTATAGCTGTCACTGAGTTATGGAGACGTGAAGCCTTGGGCATGACCTTTTCCTTCCCAATGATCTGACATGCTATGAATGTCATACTTCTACATATGAATGTCATACTGCTACATATGAATGTCATACTGCTACATATGAATGTCATGCACTGCTGTGTGTCCGTTGTCCTGGTTCAGTATAATGTGAAGTCAACTAACTGCGGAGGTTTGGGAGGTCAGGTTAATTGTCGTTCTAACTATAAGGGTCTAAACATTTGTCCTTTTAATTTTAATATTAATAATAACAAAAGGCCTCTCTTATTTTAGACCCTGTCTACACCGGGAATTCAAAAAAACGTTCACATCTGGAACAAATACTGATGATCCAGATAGCAATCTCATCAGTTGTTTTTTGTCTCCATTTGGTATGTTTTATTTTACATTTCTGGGGTGTTTTCCCGGCATACTTTTATTCCATGTGGGGATGGGGAATCGGATAACACCATCATGCCAATCTCTAACCCTACATCAACAGTCTTAGTGTCTACAGGGAGAGAAGGACATTGTTACAGGATTGCACAACATGTGCTATGTCTTGGCTATGTGTTGTCCTTTCAGTCCAGACAAGCCACTTTGTAAAGGTTGAGATCATCTGTTTGTTTTCGTAAACGCCCTTGTTGAGGAGGGCTGCTGACGATGTACTAAATGACCTCCCTGCTCGTCACAGGCACGGCCCAGATGAGTTCACCCTCTTCCTCTGTATGAATCCAGAATGATGAATTCAGGGGGCCCACCATTCATAGAAATGGGCTGGTATCAAGTCAGTGGTTCCAGTATTCCACAGTATGTTAGATAAACATGATGGAAACGGTTAAACCATGCCAGGCCTGTGTGAATGCAACGGTACTCAGTAAAAACTCCGTTTTATAGATTTAATGAGAGACTGAGGTGAAGATGCTACTGTGCCACGAGTGCTAGAGTGGGTGGTGTTTATGTGCATATCATATCCATACTGAGACCTATGGGTTAATAGGTTAATAGTTTGCCAGCCCTGCTTACTTTCAATAATAGTGTTCTGTACGGTACTTGTACCAGATGCATGTAGGATCAACCCCCTCCCCCCATCCCTTGGCTGGGAGTTAGTTAATGTTCAAGGTTTTCCACCCAACTTGCCATTAACCATAATGTTAGCAGGGGGGGGGGGGGCGGGCACAGGAAACGGGAAGGGTCAATGAAACAAGGAGTTACAGAAATGGCTGGGACCATTGTTTATGACATGAGATTGGTGGTAAAGGCGTTTGTAAAATGGAGGATGTATTTTTGGGGAGGCTCTTCAGACTTTGCTTTGAGAGTATTTGAGCTGTGGCCTTTGTGGTTTGTTATTGTTATTCTATATAACACATAAAGACAAGACACATGCACATACTGCACTCTGCTTGAGCTGTCAGGTAATCTGCTCTCTTGTCAGGTCCTCTTTGGTTACCATGCCATCAGCGAACCTTTTAGATCCGTTTCCTCCAATGACTCAGAGAGATAATGTGTTCTCTGATGTGAGCTACAGAGAGTGAACCAGCCTGTTTTACCAGGCTTTATTATTTGGTTCCTCCATGCGTGCTCCCTCTTCACCCTCAGTAAAAAACTCTCTTCCTCCACTGAGCTTAACCTGTTGGGCAGAAACATGCTATGAATGCATCTTGGGTGCTAAGTGAAGCCGTTTACACTTTTGTGTATAGTGTGCTATATGTTTTAGTAATTACCATACTTCGATATAGTGGTGTATTATTAGAGTCATGTCCTCAAGGAGGATACCTAGGATTGGGCTATTATATTAGCATATGGTGATGGTCTGTAAATGTGCTTGAAACTTAGATATGTGCATAGCTATAGGCACATTTAGTGTTAAAACGTTTTAGTTTTTAGCCTTGTTTAATTTTGTTCAGGCTGGCATGTCTCATCCTGCTTCAGCTATAAACGATATTAGAGTATAGTGACATTTTCAAAAGTAATATTGTGAATACGAAACATTTCATATCGGCCGACCCTTGAACAGAATGTCATCAAAACTCTTGTCAATCTAGGTGATGAGTTAGTGTGTCTGTCCTTCTACGCAGTCTTCTGTATGTGTGAGTACAGTGGTTTGATTGGTACAGCCAGCAGCCTTCTCCTCATCCAAAGGCTTGTCTTTGTGAGTGTAGTTCCTGTGGCAACTGCTTCTGACGTACTTGCATGCAGCCCTGGTGTTGAGGCCTATTCGCTACAGTGCTTTGCTTCCATGGATTGCTCTTTCCATCATTCTGGGTGATTTGGTTAAGGGCAATGGAGACTTGCATGACTGTTGTCTGCCTCATGGACAGTGTCTTGTGCAGGAAGGGTGGTGGCAGCAGTTGAAGGCTTCCATTCTTGAGTGGGGGGAGAGGGTGGAGTGTGGGAGAGAGGGGGGGAAAAAGAGAATCAGAGTTGGCGTGAGCACGGCACAGTTGGGCGTGGGGGTGGAACTGAAGAGCCGTTGGGTCGAGCCAAAACCAAGAGTCATCAGGTCAACTCAAATTAGATCAGCTCAGAAATGCAGCACAAATGATGTCACATATGGGCCAATGCTATTTCAATGACTTATCAAATGGGCTAGATTTCATCCTCTCAACACTGGATGCCTCGCGGCTCAGTGGACGATTAAATGCAAATGTACATTGGTCAGACATAAGACATTGTCCCTGATTTTCTTGTAGGTTATACGGTCGGACGTTTGTTCAAGGCAATGCAGCTCATTGTAAAGGGCAGCTTCAGCCTGAACCTTTGCTCACGGTCCTTTTTGTTGCGGCGTGTGCTTCTGTCTCCCCAGTGCCCTTAAAGACAGCCGCTTTCCCCCCATGACGAGGGACGAGCTGCCACGCCTCTTCTGCTCAGTGTCTCTTCTCACCAACTTCGAGGACGTCGGTGATTACCTTGACTGGGAGGTAAGAGACTGTACACGTCGTTTTGTAGATGTGAGGGTTGGGCTCTGTGGGTGGAGTGAACATGATTACCAGACACCAGAGAGACAAACTAAAGATCTCAACCCCCGAAACCCCTCCAGGTACACCGGCTCCTTCTATAATCGTACGTCTCTGAGAACCACACAGGCAGACATCTTCACATCACATTCCAAACACACCGCCTTCATTTTACTTTATCGCCATTAAATAATCTCTTCTTATTGTGAGTCTAGTGGTAAGACTTGGCACACACACACACACCACTGATTTTTAGAGTGCCCCCCAGTGCATTGGAGAGCACTAAACTGTGAGCACAGAGCTCAAACTCTGAAGTAATTGAGTCAGAATCTCCTGGGTGAAGTAGAGATGAGAACTCTCTGCTGCAGTGGCAGTTCTCAGTCCCTTGCAGCCTGGACGGTCTCCACCAAGGGTGACGCAGGCAGACATGCATAAACTCACTGTTGGAAACATGGAGGGATGTAAGCAGTGACCTTGTTGACCTAAAGAGTGGCACTAGGGGGGTGACATAGGTGTTTGATAACATGTCGGCCACATGTTTTGATTATAATAGGGAACAATCCCCCAGGCTACCGTGACTAAGGTGGCTGCCCATCGGCCTTCCAGGGACCTTCCAGGCCCACATCTTGTCTTATTTCTTCTTCTTGTCTCTCTCCCTCTCCTCCCCCCCTCAATAAAATGGTTGTTTGACTCAAGTCACAAATGGTGAAGGGTTTGGAGGGTTATATTTGGCACTGGGTACAGTGGGCGCTAATATTGTGCAGCACCAGGATGTGATGTATAAGCAAAAGAAACCTGTCAAAATGGCTAATGTGGCCCTCTTAAGTTGACTAGGTCTGGTGAAATACAAGAAAGGATTTTAACTGATTGTATTTCAATGCGTGTTCATTATGTTTTAATGAACATTTTAAGAACATTTGTGAAAGTGTGTAGATGTTTCCCTATGTTGGTCCTGGGTACTGATGTGATTTATTTTGTCTCTCATTCCTCCCTTCTCATTCCCTTGTCTGGACCTTTAGGTGGGTGTTCATGGCATTAGGATAGAGTTTTTCAATGAAAAAGGATCAAAGCGCACCGCCACCTACCTACCAGAGGTCGCAAAGGAGCAAGGTAAGTGGACTGTTTTGCGTTTCTCTTTCATTGCGTGGATCTTTGTAGTAGAGTGAAGGGGTATTCAAAGGGAATGATAAAGGAGATATACTCCCTTTCTGCGCAGGATGGGACCACATTCAGACCATAGATTCCTTACTACGAAAGGGAGGCTACAAAGCTCCCATCACAAATGACTTCAGGAAGACCATTAAGTTGACCAGGTAAGAACGGCTGTTCTCACACTGGATGCCACCTGACTTCCCATGGATATGATACTACACACACACACACACACACACACACACACACACACACACACACACACACACACACACACACACTCTCTTTCTCTATCTTTCTCTCTCTCTCTCTCTCTCTCTCTCTCTCTCTCTCTCTCTCTCTCTCTCTCAAAGGGTGACTATGTTGGTATGTGTCTTAGACATTGATATTACTTCCATTTCCTCTTCCTCAGGTACCGTAGCGAGAAGATGACGATGAGCTATGCGGAATACATTGCCCACCGCCAGCACCATCACTACCAGAATGGCATCGGGCACCCTCTACCCCCCTACAACCATTATTCCTGACAGCGAGCCGCATGACCAATCACTGGACCTCTCTGCGGACCTTTTCCCAGGAGAGCCCGCCCCCTCCTGGTCTAGCTATCTCTACTACTGTACCATTTTATGATGATAGTTTCCGTTGCCATGCTGACAGTCTCCCAGACGTTTATGTGGCAACGGGTGGCAAATAAGCATCATTTGATAATGACGAGAAAAACCAACAATCTTTTTTTCTTTTTATCCTCCTATTGATTTAGTTTTTGCAGCATATAAATCTATATCTATAACCCCGTATTCTTATTTTTTGGGGAAAAAACAATACTAGATTTTTCGTCAACTTTATTCTTTTCAAACAATCCTAATCAGGTTTTTGATTCTGTGGATGGAAGGAAGTCATATATATGGTGGACTAGTTTTATTTTGTGTAGGCTGTGCTACAGTGTTCCATTTATTAGGGAAACGTGTTTCTTTTTCTGTTTTATCCTTTCTTAGTAGACTGACATTATGTATCATGTAGCAAGCCAACAGCAGCTTTGGAAGGTTGTATCTCCTCTATTTTGTTAATCTTCTAAACAATTATTGACTGTTATGGTTGGTTTGGCCTTTGTAAGCTGTTGTAGTTATGTAGATGAGAATAGATATTAGGACTAATATACCTGGGATTGTAGATTGTAGGGTTGTGATGCCACGTGACCAGTTTTGTCTGGTGTTCTTTATTGCGTTGCCTCACAATCACGTGTTTGCTTTTCTATGTGTGGTTAAAAGTTTGTTGTTAAGTGCAAATCGACAGGAGATTGAAACCGCTAGATTGAATTAGGAATTGGATCATGCCAAAATATTTTCCATGATGCCAGGAAGAGCCGTAAATATTCACCCCTGAGTGTTCATGGTGTTTTGTGATAAAACCTGCAAAACTTGAATCGAATTAGTTTGGCTCGAGCTTACAGTTATTTTTTTTCCTTTTTTCTCTTATGTTGGCCTAACTCTTAAAACTTGAGATAAATGCGGAGGAAGCCATTTAGCTTGAATATTACCAGCTCTGAAGACGTGGTCTCTTCTTTGTCTTTCTGCAAAAGGCTGTGAGTGGGAGTAGTCCACAGGGCTGGAGGGTTTGTCAACTATTTGAAGGGGCAGGTCGATAAAGGCCTCCATCTTGATTTTCACGGTCTTGGTTTGAGACGACAAACCATCGAATAAGACTGGAGTCTAGTGGGACATACTCAAACTGTTAAAAGCCATATTCTCTTCTTGAATGCATGCTTTGTAGGGGTGGTTGGCTTGAGGTTTTTGCTCCCCCCTAGTCGATAACCTCTACATGTTCACTCACAGTTTAAAAGCCCCCCGGTGTTTTAGTCAAAAGTAGGCCGCAAGTCATTATCAGATACCTCTCAACCTGCTCCTCTTCTCATCTGTGAGCATGTGTTGGCACCAGGGTTTTAACGTCTCAGATCTGTTCATTTGGGTCCTCACCTCCCGCTGGTGGTGTAGCATTTTAACTGAAGGTAGGTCTAAAATATTCTTTGGCTTATAAGATGGAATTGTACATGTGGCCACCATTACACTACATGATGTTTACATCTGCAGATGACCTTACGTGGGACGACAGTTCCCATAAGACTGCACTTCCATGTGCTCTCAAGTGGTTAGTAGCTGCTGTGGCGGTATTGGAGTACAAGGCTAAACCCCTGGCACACTGATCTGGTATTCATCGGATTTAGTCCACCTCACCCTACCGTTATTTCCTCTTTAGAACATGCTCCTGATTGGTGAGGTCTTGTTTTTTTAGGACCAGTTATAGCCTATTTGTGCCACTAGAACGTGAGGAAGTTGGTCTGTTTTGTCAGCTGCTTTGCAGTGAGTTGTTGAATTGGTTGGAGGAGATACAGAGAGAATTCGGAAAGGCTGAAAAAGCTGCATTCAATTAAGCCCTACATTTAAATACCAAACGTCTTCAAGCTATCTGTTTAGGAACAGCGAAGCCATTTTCTCTCTAAATATGTGTGAGTCACATCCACACAGTAGGCTTTGTTGGTAATACAATGTTTTTTTTATCAAGTATTGTTGAGGATAACCTTATGCCCCCTTCTACAGAATTTGATCTTCAGGATTTGATTTGAGTTGTGTGAGATTTGAGAGGTGCTTGTACTTGAACGTCTTTTTAGAACAGCCTTTACCAACTGACAGGTTATTCCTTTTCTTTCCTTTTTATATGCAAAAATGTTAAGGGCTTTTTGGCACTCCATCCACAGTAAACCGAAATGACCCAGATTTCAGTTGTGTTGCCTTAATGAATGATTTAATAAATGATGGACCATAAAATGGTGCCCTGAATGTTCCTCTGTCCCGTACTGAACTGTACTGCTGTCTAACCCCCAACCTTAACCCACAGGGCAGTGAAGGCAAATAAATACTTTTCAGATAGTCGTTAAACTCTGATACTGCAGTATATGTACACGTTATTACAGTGTGAGGCAGGTGGGAATCCATCTCATAGAAAACCCAACTTACCTCATCTCCTTTGGGACGTAAGACCACTCAAATTATAACAGTTCATATCTAGATGTACAGTATTAAAGATATTATTGTTCTAATTGTCTTTTTTCAGTGTGGTTTCACTGTTCAGTGATTGGACAGCCTTTCAGTATTGACAGGACAAGCTAAACACTTTGATTATAGAATATTTCCTCAGCTGAACAGTCAGGCACCATTTTCTGGTCCATTAGATACAGCACAACCTGAATTTTTCTGCTGCAAAATCAAGTCCTCCCCACTCTTTTACATACTTGTCTGCTATATGTATACACATGCAATGCATTTTCGTTGCATGTATGTATGTGTATAAGACCTATATGGTTTAATCCATAACATGCTTCATCTACGGCTTTATAAATCATAAAGAGAGAAAAATAAATAAAATGGTGCTATCTGACCTCATGTTGGGGCGGTCGCGGGTTTCGTGACTGGTCATGCGGACTCATCGTTCATATCAGACTTATTATCCTTGATATATGCAGATCTGTTCAACAGGTGTTTTTTCCTACCAGTGTAAGTCAACACCCTGCAGGTTTGAAAGGACAAGAAGTCACACATAACCTCCTCCCCTACCTACCCACCCCCAACTCCCTGACCCTGCCTCATGGCCTGGGGGTTAAAGGTGTAGTCTGTCGTTCAGTAGATAGTGGCATCTAAAGGGGGCATTCTCTCCTGAGCTGGGAGCAGAGTCGGTAAAGGGGGGCTGTCATCAGTCCTCTTCCTGTTGTAGGCTCCTTTCCCTGCCCACCCTAAGACTGAATGTTCCCTTTAAAATCACACTTTATGTTTTACCCAAAGTGTTGAATTGTGAGTTTTTATAACTGTCCTGTTCTTTATACTCAACCATGGGTTTGATTTCATTGCAAAAGGAAAGAAAAAGTGATGTGGTCGAAGGCTGTCACTTAGCTCTGGCTCCCACAACCTCTTAAAGAATGTCCAATGTGTTAGCGGCCTCATTGAGTATTGTCATGCATGTAATATCCCTTCTATCAAAGTGGTTTCTTAAAGCTACAGGCCATGCTGTGATTTGGCATCGATTGTCACTGACTGCCAACTGAACCAGTCAGACAAGTCATCAGAATGCTTACGTCAATATTGTATGACACGTGACTGAAATCATTGGTTATCATTTGAATCACATGAATCACTTTTCAATGTATGTAATTAAATGTCATTTTACTTTCACTTACCGAACCTACTGTCTAAAGTCAACATTCATAATGCGTTGCCTTTGATTCTCAGTCAAATGTGGTACAATCTTTGTAGGTGTCCTTCAAAAGGAACATTGACTTTTGCCCATTACTTTTTAACCCATTGTTAAAATTGACACCACTAGCATAAAGTGTGAAGGCATTTCTAGTTTATCATGACAGATTGTCCTTTGGTTCAATACCAGGGTTAGGGTTTAGCCCCAGCATTCCTTGTATGTGTATGCATATATATTTTGTGGAATGCTTAAGCTCATATTCCCTTCGTATGTTCGAACGAACCAAAGATGCCTCCGGCCATGTCCAAATGCTGCTCTTCAGGCCTGGCTTCCTGTCCTTCCAAAAAACACCCCTGCAAGAGATAAAATGTTCCTTTTCTGTCTTTCTTTCTTTTTTTTATCTGTTTTTTGTACGATTTCTAACTTGTCTTGATTTCTTTAGCAACCTTTTATTTTAATTGATTCTGTCTGTGAAGCCTTACCAGGCTTACCAAGGATAGTAAAGTTATGTGGTTGCACACTTTTTTTTATTTTATCTTATTGTTGACACTTGTTTTTTCATTGTTGTTATTATTATTATTATTATTATTTTTAAAAAAGAGAACCCCATAGCGTGCCTCCTAGATTTATGGGTTTCTAAATGTGTTTTTTCCTAAAGACCAGCAGTTATACTTTATATAAAAGATAAGTTTCTCCTTATTTTTTATGCCATTAAAGATGAAAAAGCCTCTTTTCTTTACTCTGGACCCAGTAGCTGCACTGGTATACAATCGCACTGATAGATATACAGAAAATAAATAAATGAATCAATAATAATAATAATAATAATAATGATAAATGAAATAAGAACTACAATAAACTTGTTTGGAACTTTTATAAGAAATTTTACTTTAAGAAAAAAAGAAAAAAATGAAATGAAATGACTGTTTTTGTACATCTAAATCAATTCTTTTCAAAAAAGATATTTTGGATCTAGTTTCTAAATTATTTTAGTGGTTTTCTATGTTCTGATAATGTAAAAACGCCGAGACCAGAGACGTGTCGCTGTGCTGTGACAGTCTGCTGCGGTGGCATGATGGGCCGCGGGGTTGCCTGGAGTAACCCTCACACCCCACTTTTATTTCTTCTACTTTTATTTTTTTGGTTCTCTCTTTCCCTGCTTTAGTAACTTGAAAATGTTGATGGAATAATATGAAATGGGAAATAATAAAAACCTCCCCTGTAGAGCTAGATCCTCCTTCCTTCACCATTGAATTGCTGTTAGTGTGATGAGACTTGAAATGGGCATTTATTATGATAGTATGGCTCCAAAAAAATATGAAAAATTAAAAATCTTTTTTAAAAATGTGTGGGGAGGGAGAAAATCTATATAGATGGGTTATCAGTGGGTATGTGAGCAATGGCTGTGGACATGATAATGTAGTTTTAAACATTGTTATTACCTTTTAAAAATCATTTATCCAATAAATAAAAAAATACAAAACCAATTGAAAAGAGAAAAAAGACTGTGTGGTGTTTTCATTGTCCATTTTCCTACCTGGATCAAAGGGATCACAGCCATATATACAAAACTGGCAGCCCTGCTAGCACCCCATGGTGAATATGGACCTATAGTAGTTCATATCATTTCCTGAACTTTCAACAAAGCTAGCCAACAACTGCTACAATCAGAACCAGAATCCAAACTGCCTCAACCTATAAATAGAGTAATGGAATGTTTGAGTTGCTGAGATTGTGTCTGGTGTACAAGGTGGCCAAACTCTTTTTACTAATAGCTTAGATGAGAATGTAATCTGTTACCAGTTAAGACATGTTTTTTGCAGACAAACATGAATAGACATCACTTACACTGGACAGACTTACATTGATGAGTAGATAACCATTAAGAGATCTGTAATAAACCTGTATCCTTTGATAACATGAGAACTTAAGGGTTTAGCCATTAGTCAATACCTGAGGAATGAGATACACATTTCAGGGCAGAAATCACTTTTATTGTCAATACAGCACAGTGCACATTCACCCAGACAAAAAGTGTACAAAAATGTTACCATATCCCTTGTTTTTGTGATGTGTACTTTTATAGACACACAAAGATCCCTCATACACTCTTTATAAAACGGGAGTGATCCAATGATCGTAGTGGTGGAGATGGTACTTAAACCCCTTAGACATAATTCAATACTTCCCTTAAAACAGGGGTTCCCAATATCTCCCAAAGTAGCTCTATGAAGGTCATCAAATACATGAATACATTGAACATACAGTACGTGATTGTTTAGATAGAACAAGTATATACTGGGGTCCTTGTAGACTGAAATTGGGAGGCCCTTTTGAAATAACCTGGATGACAACACTCAGACTGTAGATCCAAGTGCAATGTTATACACAATCCCATTAGACTGAGGATGATGTCAACATGATATCTACACTACATTTCTATCTGCATTGTCCTGAAAGTTGCACTGAATATTCCCCAGGGTCAGTGTCCCTTCAGTGATTCATCACTAAAGCACCATCTCTCCCTCTAAGATCCCTGTCAACAGGGCATTGCTCCACTCAACCCTACTGTCCCACACTGGTCTTACAGGACTGGGTAGGTGAAAGTACCACAGGTAAAAAGGTCCTCTCCATAATAGTTTTCACCTCTACAGTTTTGTGGGACAAGTGAGGACAGTGGCAAGGGACACATCTTAGAGAGGTATCAGTGGAGAGAAATGGTTCACCAGTAGAGAGAGAACGGTAGGAGCAGGTTTCTCCTCTCCAGTCTGAGACTGACCACTCCAACAGGACGAGGTGATCACACTGCTGACAACAGCTACATCAGCCTTGAACCGTGATTTTTCAAAACAAACAAAACATCAAAATATGAGATGTTTTCTTCTTTTTTTTTTTTTTTTTTTTTTTTTACAATGGATACATACATCATATATTCTTAAATATAAACATAAAATGGCAACATGACCCTTTTATGGACCAACTGGCATGGCTAGCAAAACAAATAATTGAAAGTGTAACAATGATAGGTCAGTGACCGCTGTGTTGGCCCCATGTTCGTCATATCGACATTACAACTACAAAAGGCAACTTAAGAAAAAAGATATTCGTGTCACAATAACTCTTGTTTAGGAAATCTGACCCAAAAAGAAAAACAAGACAAACAAAAGAAAACAAAGGCAAATTAAACCTGGGGGGTATTCCACCAACGTCGCTAAAGGAAAATCCAGGCTTATTTTTGATCATTTATCAAGTCTCACGAGACTTGCCTGGATTTTCCTTTAGCATCATTGATGGAATACCCCCTGGCCAGCCACACAACTACTACTACTAACATCAGCAGTCTTCTCATTGTGTGCATGCATGTATGTATCCAAGCCAGCAATAACACTAGAAGGATGACACATTGTTTCATTGACCCTGAAATGCTTTTTCCTTTTTACAGTAAAAATAATTATGGTAAGTGGTGCAAGATGCATTAAAAATATTGATACAAAATTCCCAACATAAGAACAGGCGTTTGATGTGAAAGGCTACGTCTGTGTGTGTGTGTCTGTGTGGACTTTCAGTCGACCTTCTTGCTGCGCAGTCGGGCGGTGTCCAGCAGGTACCGGCAGGTGGGGCCGGTGTGGTGGGCGAGGAGGGTCAAAGCCTTCCCATGCACCAGCGTCAGCAGGGTCTGGTGACCTGTGGCCCAAACCCGGTACCAGGGTCCGTAAAACGGGTCAGACACCGCGGGGCACAGCATGTTGTTGAGATTGACCTCCGTCACCTGGGTAGAGGGAGCGTAGAGGAGAGGAAAGTAAGAGACTGGCTGGAGAACAAACAACTGAGACCCCATTTAGGTAATAATATAATATATACCTTATTTGGTAATAATATAATATATACCTCATTTGGTAATAATATAATATAATATATACCTCATTTGGTAATAATATAATATATACCTCATTTGGTAATAATATAATATAATATATACCTCATTTGGTAATAATATAATATATACCTAGTTAACAGTAATAAGCGACAACAGATTATGATTTGTTTGTTTATTTAATCATAAAAATAAACAAAAAATAGTTCCGCAACTGAACTTCAAATGGACTGTTGCCTAGTAACCTGAACACAAACAATGTAGTCTAATTAACGGTCATTTAGTAGAACATCTGTGCGGCGGAGTGATACATATATTTACTGTAAAGTCCCAGTGCTGTTATACTGTATATCAGCACTCATGGAATGCCTCTTGTCCAATCAAATTACTTGGTCGGAACTAACTGTTGTATAATATAATATATACCTCATTTGGTAATAATATAATATATACCTCATTTGGTAATAATATAATATATACCTCATTTGGTAATAATATAATATATACCTCATTTGGTAATAATATAATATATACCTCATTTGGTAATAATATAATATATACCTCATTTGGTAATAACATAATATATACCTCATTTGGTGTTTTATTAATAGCATCAGGGAGTGTCAGAGAAGAGAAATCAGCCGTGTCAAGATCATTAGTCACGCTCTTATGTCAAGCACCCAGCTCCTTTGTCAAAAATCTACACAGTTGTTTGACTTCAATGTCTGTGTGCTGTACACGGCCGTATCTGTCTCCCACGTCTGTCAGGCACTGTCTTGTATCTGACTCTGACATCTGGATCCTGTGCATTACTAGTATCACACCCCTATGTACCATGTGTCTCTGCCACCGCCCCTCTCCTCTAACATTGAGCTAAGTGGAGAGGAGTTATGCTGTGTGACCAGCAGAGGGCTCTGTGTCTTACCAGGCCCAGACCCTGCAGGAAGAGGAAGTGATAGAGGAACAGGATGCCAGTGGAGAGGACAGCCCACCACATGTCCCCCAGGGGCTCGGGCTTGTACACACCTGCACAGGGGAACAGCAAGGCAGCCATTATCAGCTTACAGTCATTGAAATGATGTGAACATTGGGGACAGACAATGTAGAACTGACCATACAATGAAGGATGACTTCCATCAGACGGGAGCTGAATGACTAGTGGTGCCCTTCCCCTTACATGAATATCATAGACTGCAGATGGCTTTCAACGGTGATTCACTACTGTGCTCTAACCTGCCCTCCAGCCACGTTGAAAAAAGAAAAACAGGTTCCACCGAGTTGCAATAGGAAACGGCAGGATTTGCAGCCCTTTAGGCCTTCCCCACGCCCAAACTCTCCGGATCCCCTCCTCCCCTTTCTCTTAGGCCTTAAGCATCTCTCCCTTTCTAACAGTGGATGCATTTTAAACATGGCCATGTGTTTAGAAGCCATCTCTCCACCACTGTGTTCTGGTCCAGACAGAGTCAATTAAGTCAGAGGACAGAGACAGCTAGCAGCAGAGAGTCAGGAGCAGGGAGGGAGGGAGGGAGGGAGGGAGGGAGGGAGGGAGGGAGGGAGGGAGGGAGGAAGGGAGGGTGGGCGGGAGGGAGGGTGGGCAGAGAGCAGAGAACAAACACTCCATTCATTGTTCCCTCAGTCAGACCCACCCACCCAAGAGTGCAGTAGACTACTGTACCACTCTGCCCTCACAATACACAGAGACCCACTACACTAGACACCCAGATACACAGAGACTATTATCACGGAGCCATCAGGAGCTTTGCTATTACGTTGAGCTCTCTTCTTTGTTATGCTGTCATTCCACATCAACCAATGGAGCTGAGAGCAAAGGCAGGAGGGAGTTTCCTGGTGCAGAGACCTGCTTTGGGGGATTCAGGGCAGTGACTCAGAAAATTCCACTGTGTAATCGGCAGTGTCCCATCAGTTACAGATGTTTCAGTCATACTGACAAAGCAGAAACACTGCAGCAATGATGTGTTTTTGTTTTGTTTTACTTTACCCTTTCTGTTTGGTTGACAATGACAATGTTATCTGGTACATTTGATATGTGTTAGGGGGTGCACTTTGATAGACATCCAAGCATCAACTATTGTCCACCACTAAAACAAAAACAGCAACGTACCGGAACAAACTGTTACAACCAATACATGAGAAGATTTAAGATAGGGTTAGAACACGTTGTCAAGAGAAAGACATTGAAAGACAACATTGGTTGCAAGAACAACATTTTACACTAGGTGGCAGTCTATCATTGTTTTCCCCAGGGTTCTGCCTCACTCTCTAAAACATTCTCACAACAAGAGGGAGAGATTTGATTGGTTAAGCTAAGCAAAGCTAAGCTATCTATCCAGAGGTGAATCTAAGAGCAGGGACCACATAAAACAGAAAGGCAACACCTACCTCCCTTTCTGACGAGGTAGACAGGCACCAGGTACAGCATGGAGTGCTGGATGTAGTAGATCTCCTTCTCAAACGGGAGCTACAAAGACCGTCAAAAAGAAGAGAGATTAGGAAAAATACATGCATGGGAAGATAATACATACACCATGTGGGTCTTTGCTTTGGAAATATATTGCTACAAAATATAAAGCTACATTAACTGTACCAATGTTCCACTTTTAACATCGATTTGCCAAGGAAATTGTCATTTAAAACAATGTGAGGCATAATTATTACACCACTCAAAAGGGCAATAAATAGTGTTTTGTTTCATAGTAAAAGGGATGGGGGTTTTTCTTTCTTAACTTTCAGAACACCAAAGAAGAACAGGACAGAGAGAGAGAGAGAGAGAGAGAGAGAGAGAGAGAGAGAGACAGAGAGAGAGAGAGAGAGAGAGAGAGAGAGCGAGAGAGAGAGAGACAGAGAGAGAGAGAGAGAGAGAGAGAGAGAGAGAGAGAGAGAGAGAGAGAGAGAGAGAGAGAGAGAGAGAGAGAGAGAGAGAGAGAGAGAGAGAGAGAGAGAGAGAGGGAAAGAGAGAGAGAGAGAGAGAGCGAGAGAGAGAGAGAGACAGAGAGAGAGAGAGAGAGAGACAGAGAGAGAGGAGAGAGAGAGAGACAGAGAGAGAGAGAGAGAGAGAGCGAGAGAGAGAGAGAGAGAGAGAGAGAGAGGGAAAGAGAGAGAGAGAGAGAGAGAGAGAGAGAGGGAAAGAGAGAGAGAGAGAGAGAGAGAGAGAGAGAGAGAGAGAGAGAGAGAGAGAGAGAGAGAGAGAGAGGGAAAGAGAGAAAAAAAAAAACATAAAAACACTGGATGACTGACATTGGTGAGTAAAACAACAACGTCTTAAAATGGCTGGCCTTGGCAGTAAAATGGTGTGTGTGCCAGCCTGTGGTTGGAGCTGCAGAGGAAGGGAGAAGCTCTGTAGTAAAGCACAGGAAACCAGCCAGCCAGCGTACTACTCTACTTAACATGGTGAACAACCCACACCCACAGAGCTGCAAATGAGCCTATACTCACCACAGCATGAAACAAGTCAACAGGCCATGAACGTTTCAGAACCATGAAAACAAATCAACCAATGCCTATCCACACATTTGATTTGGTTCATTAACGTATATGTTAAGGAAGCAATTAAAATAACAAGAAAGGTAAAACACTGTGGGGCCCCAGGTGATCGGCTATACAGATTTCATTGAAAAGTATCTCATTGTAGCACATCCAAGACTGTGGAGAGTGCAGTGCCACATGTGTGTGAGAGGGGCAGCAGGGTAAGGGGTTCCCAAGAGCAATCGCATGCTGTTGTCACTAGGCTCACACAATAAAAGATGACCATTCAACTGGTTGCCAGGCAGTAGGAGAGGTAGGAATTGGTGGCCACAGACTCGGAGCAGGTCAAGGGGACTCAAGCGTACCGAACAAGGGCAACACACACATCATGAAGCTTACATAAGTAGCCTTTGTCTTTACTACTGTTGAATTCCCCATCCTTTACATTCAACACAATTGACAGCATTGTTGGAATAGGGCGTGTGTACTGTTACATTCTCAACAATAACCGTCTCTTTTGTTTGACGGTCAAAAAGGTGTAATTGCCCATTTTTTTAAGTGCACAGCACAGACTAACCTACTTGTGGAAAGTCTGTAACTCCCTCCCATTCAGGATCCAGGACACCAACTGAATAAGAATCACAGTAGGCCTGATCCTGCCCATTCGTGAACTTGCCAACACCCAGCGGTTGCTCCAAGTTGTTTTATGCCTCTTGCCAAGTGAACAGGACTAAAAGAAAATAGTCTGATGGTTTGATAGAGTATATGGGATAGTTTGATATACAGTATGATTATAGTATATGAGTATTTTTCACTTTTTAAATGATGATCATCTTGAATTATGCCTATTGCCTTATTGTCTTGTGCTGCAATGTCAGGAACCGAAGCCTCAGAATCTTCCTCTCTTACACTTGTGTAATGTGACGTAACAATAAAACCTGATTGCGATCTTATAATCCTGCAGGGAGTAACAGGCCTTTCATGCATGTGTGTTCACCTGTTTAGGCAATGATATGGCTGAGAGGATCATTATCAGCCATAAGATCTGTGACTACAATGTGATTGACCTTGATAACTCTATGACGACGTATGTGCGTGTGTGTGTGTGTGTGTGTGAGAACTCTATGATGATGTATGTGCGTGTGTGTGTGTGTGTGTGTGAGAACTCTATGATGATGTATGTGCGTGTGTGTGTGTGTGAGAACTCTATGATGATGTATGTGCGTGTGTGTGTGTGTGTGTGTGTGTGTGAGAACTCTATGATGACGTATGTGCGTGTGTGTGTGAGAGAACTCTATTGGTGCTTTTCCATCAGCAGCCCGCGTTAGTGCAGGGTTAGATCAGTTCGAGGTCAGGTCGGGTCACTTTGATCTGTTCTGGTTTTCCATTATACACAAACCGACCCGGACTAGTAGGAGGAGTAGACGATCGTAGGCGGAGTTACGCGTCACACGCAGCCTGGCAAAAAGCTTCCGGGTGTACACAGCAACAGCCGTGATTTTTTTGGAGAGAAAGAGAAAGAGAGAGAGGAAAATATGTACACATAATAAAGTCATGTTTTTTGAACCCTTAAAACCACTGCCTTCACTCGTCTGCTTTATGAACTGTAGTATCATCATCGGGAAACGCCGACAAGACGCGAATCTACCGGCATTTGACTCATGACACAGCCGGTGTTATTCACAGACAAACACGGTGCCGTTTGCGGGTTAATAACTTCGGTTTACCGGGGGTTAGGATAACAATTCAAACGTGTCCGGAAAGAGGAGAAGCCAGGGAATTCAAACGTTTTTGAATGGAGTCGATCCTCCACTCCTATCACCGTGGACACAGCGCGGAGCGAATTCCCTGTTAAAACCGGCATTTGACTCATGAGTGAACGGCGAACTCCTGGTTCATCGAGTTTACGGTTAAAAGCATAACTTCTCGGGGTGTCAGCGCGGTGGTTAAGGGCTCAAAATGACCGTAGACAGATGGTGAAGTTAGCAAAGGAGTATTGTGTTTGTACCACCTCCACAGCCGGTGTTATTCACGGACAAACACGGTGCATAATAGCGATTTTTGTGTTGTGCTTGTAAATAAAAGTTATATGATTCATTGAAATGACATTAAACTAAGATAATACGATGGTCAGCATAATTTTCCGAATCTTTATTAATAAGCTATTATTATAGTGAATGTGGTATTTCAAGATGGCGGTTAGTGAAGAAATCTATGGGATGGGACATGGGATGACGATTTCCATTGACCAATCAACGGTGTGCAGCGTCACACGTCACACGCAGCCTGGCAAAGAGACCCGGATATGAAATTTTAGACCCTGCTCTCGATGTGGAGCTAAAGAAGCGAGCTGACCTAGGACCGAACCGACCTGGAACGACGAATGGAAAAGGGGAACGAAGCGGGCTGACCCGGGTCAGCACCAGGTCAGCACCGTAGTGGAAAAGCGGCTTATGATGACGTATGTGCGTGTGTGTGTGTGTGTGTGAGAACTCTATGATGATGTATGTGCGTGTGTGTGTGTGTGTGTGTGTGTGTGTGTGTGTGTGTGAGAACTCTATGATGACGTATGTGCGTGTGTGTGTGTGTGAGAGAACTCTATGATGACGTATGTGCGTGTGTGTGTGTGTGAGAGAACTCTATGATGACGTATGTGCGTGTGTGTGCATGAGCCCTCCTTCCTCTCGGTCTCCTGACGTACAGTTATAAGAGAGACTTTCCACAGAAGTGGTGTGCCTCCAACAGGAGTATCTGTGTGAGCAGAGTCACTACCCATCTTCCGCCGCTGACTGAACACCCATCTCTTCAGGCTACATCTTGACTGTCCCTCCTAAAGACCTCTTCACCCCCCACTACCCCTCTGTACAGTTCCTCTACTGTTAATAATAATAATAATTAAAAAACTAAACTAAACAAAAAAAAAATCCTTCTTATAGCATTGTAACTGACTGATGTATAGCTGATTCACTTACTTTACACAAATGTAAGTGTAATATAAATATAAATGTGACAAATGTAAGTGCTTTGGATAAAAGCGTCTGCTAAATGTAATAAATGTAAATGAGCAAGATGTAAATGGTAAATGGACTGACTTATATAGCGCCTTATTCCAAAGCGCTTGACAACGGCCTCATTCACCCACACCCACACACATTCACACACCAATGGTGGTAATCTACCATGCAAGACGCCGGCCCGCTCATTGGGAGCAATTTGGGGTTAAGTGTCTTGCCCAAGGACACTTCGACATGTGGCAAGCCGGGGCTCGAACTGCCGATCTGCCACCCTTGTGGTCATTAGACGCCGGCTCTACCTCCTGCGCCACAGCCGCCAGTTTGACCGTGACCGGGGAGTCAATATCCAATGTCAACTAACAAGAGAAGAAGTGAGAAACATGAGATGAGTCATGTGATTATGTTCCACTTTTGATGAGGTGAGCGAGTGGCACTCCAAAACAAAGGGTAGGGGTAAAAATAAGAAATGGGATTGGGCCTTAGTCTCCTGTCACCTCCCCTTGGTTAAACCCTGGCCAAGACCCATCTCTACCTGCCCGACACCTGATACGTGATTAGTAGGGAGGCACCCGTGTGAACATCCTGGGCCGACACGGGTTACAGATGATTCATAACACAATCGGACAATACCGTTTATTTGTTAGTTATTTACCTATTTGTACCCTGGGATTTTTATAAATTTGTTTTGCTTTTGATGAACACAAATTTAAATCAAACAACTAAGTGATGGAATAACTTGTATTATGTATTTCTATAAAACAAATAAGAACTAAGGAAGCCCTTGTTTTGTTTTGGCGTAGAGTGGTAAGTGGGTTATTATTACAAATTAAGAAAAGATTCCTCATCACATTAACATGCCAGGTTACAATCAATAATCAGTCTGAATAATGGCTCATTTTAAAGTAATCAGGATCACAGATTGTGCAAATGTCTGCCAATATCGGCTATGCCAATTGCTGGCCGATCAATCGGTGCATATACACCCCCCCCCCCCCCCCCCCCCCCCCAACACACACACACACACACACACACACACACACACACACACACACACACTATGTGGGATATGGAACCACATTCTTACCTTTAGAATGTTGTTATACTACACTATGCATGTGTATATGACCTTCAAATCCACTTAGCTGGAGTATAGTATTTGTCTAAGTGTCCAAACACCAATGGACTATAAGATGTGATCTGTAGCAAAAGAGACATTCCAGAGTAGGAATAGAAAAAAAAGAAAAGATCTCTTGAAAAAGACCCTAGGACATGAAGAAAGAGGGAAGGGGGGGGGGGGGGGGGTTGTGGCAGGGCAGTGTCACAGCTATTTTATCAGCAGCAGCCAAGTAAAGCTACTGTTATAGGAGCCCTGCTTTAACAGTGTCATGTTACATTACTGCATGTACTGGAGGCCAATACATCTTATCTATCCTCATGTTTAACTCACTTCAGAATCAACTTTCAACTTTATCTTCGCTAAGAAGCTACACAGGATGCAGAGTTGCCATCCAGGAACAATTCCATTTCGTTACAGAACAGTACATGAAGTCCTTGAGAAAGGGATGACATCATAGCTGTGTTGGTTCTTTGCACAAACGACATTGTCCTACAGTCTTGTGATGAACAAACAACTAACCCTTGAGGTGTTCTAACCGCTTCCTCATATAGTCAAACACATGTGCTATTCTCACCATGTCATAACGCAGGACAAGATGTGCATTTGGAGGCGATCCACATGCAAATGACCACACAATATTTGCAGCATATGAAAAATCATATTTAATGATATGCTGGAATGAGAGTCTAGCTGAGGGAGAATGCAGGGCTCCCTCAAACAAATAACACTGTTATTTAGTGTCATATTATAAATATGGTGCAAAAGTGCAATTTACATTCAATACTATGGGTTACCTACCAGTCTGGTGTTGACCACAGGAAAGACAAGAGCCAGCAAAGCACCGTTCAACATGTGGACCTGAAGCCTGTGGGCAGAGAGAAAACACAACGACAGAGTGCTTAGCACTGGTGCATTCAGCTAGCAGCCGCGCCACTGAGCCCCGTCACAGTGCAAGGCTAAGGCTAAAGGCACAACAAGTGCACATTTAAGTGTGTGTGTTCACTCAATAAAATACAAAGCATATTGGGATCCATTGGGTGAAATTCAGTTTTTCATATAATTATATGTCATATTGTCGAGTAGCCTTCCCCCCCCCCCCCCCCCCCCCCCTTATTAGTGAAAATGCGTGACATGGAAGACAAACAAGATTGACATAATAGGGTTAGGATATACAATATAATATATATAAAACAGAAATACAGACAATAAAAAAGAAGTTACGGTGATATGTGTGTTGATATAAAAGTCTGAGCGGGAATCTTAAGTTGGTGTGTGAAGAGAGGAGTGTGCCGGGGAAGTATCTAATAATAATAATACAAAAAGAAATAATAATAATAATAATAACAATAATAATACATTTGAAAATAAGTTAAGTCAGTTATAATAACTGTAATAGAATGGCACGAGGTATACAATTTCAGTCAAAATACTGTATAATATAACACAATAGTATATAATAATATAATAAAACAATACAATAACACAATATAGGCGTGACACAATATAATACAACAAATAATACAGTACAACACAATACAACAATGACAACTATACTACTTGATATTTCACCTATAAGGCCCACCCCTAAATCTGAGTGAACATAATACTGTACTTCTGATTATGTGATTATAGGATAATGATAATGATAATGATAATAATAATAATAATAATAATAATATCTTAGATTTATATAGCGCCTTTCTCAGACCCAAGGACGCTTAACAGATTTAATTGACAGACAGAACAGAAAAACAAATCATAATAGGATCACTAATGCAGATCATCTTCAGTCTGACCTTTGGAAGTCAATCCATCCCTGTAGCCACGTGTTAGCTCTCAGGGAACGTGGTTTGATTATCATAACCAGTTATTTAGTTTGTAAACAGACTAAATTAGTTACGTAATAATTCCACCCCCGCACCCCCCCCCCTTCCCCCGCAATGGGGATCACACCACAACATGGGATCTGCTTTACTTTATTTTTCCAATAGGTTTGCCATGAAGTTCAGTCAAAGTTTCCTTTCCCATGTCTCTGTCCAAAGTCAGTACACACACAGGCCTAATTCAAATGAGCCTCCTCTGTGTGTGTGTGTTCAAATAAACGATTGAGATGTCTTTTTGCAATGCATCTAACAAGAATGTTAATTTATGTGATTTCAGAACGTAACTATCAACAGTTAAACCACATGGTTAACATATGCCATATCGCTCAGTCGGAGCATGATACTTGAAACCAATGCCGTGCAAATGTGGGTTCCTAATCTGGCGGGCAGGGAGAGGTTCCGAGAAGTTCCTCAAAATGTGTAATGTTGTAAATATCCAACATCCTCATTACTAACCTCTATTTGCAACAAGAGTGATTACACCATATAGTCCAGCCCATATAGACAGTCGTTAAATCAATACTGAAGCTTGTGTTGCCAAAGGCTGCTGTCAGACAAACATCTCCTCTTACAGTGTTTTGGCTTCCCCTTGTATTTCCCCACAGACTGGGGTAAGGTAACTGCTCAGATAACAGCAGCTGACATTTGAGTATGGATAAGACACCAGGAGGCATAGGCCAGTCCTGTCCTGTGACACACAATGCAGAACAACTGAATACAATAGACGTGCATGGCACTACAAGACTTGTAGTGCATGGATAGTGTGGGACACTGAGGAGCCTGTTGTACACAGGTTCCCTGTGGGGGGCATGCCTGACTCCGCATGACTGAGTGTTGATCTTGTCTCACAGCGGTATCCTTCTCTCCCATGGGGAATTCTCCACTGCGGTGTGTCCTACCTCATCTCAAAGGAATAATCTGGGCCCAGAGAGATTAGCACAGAGGTGTAACCCCCCACCCCGCCTTGCTCTCATCCACAGGGATCGAACACAAATGGGAAACACTGTAGTGAAGGGCTGCCTTCAGCTGTGCATGGCCATCGTCTCCTAGATGTGACATTCAGCACTGGCTTCATAATGTGGCCAGATTCAATGTTGCTCCATAAAGAACCACGAGCAAAGCAAGAAAAAGCTTTCCCATGTCTTACCACGTGTTTAAGAGCAGGAGTGTCTCAAGATCCCTGATTGATAAAGGCTATGATAGAGAACATATTTGTTTGTGGAAAACAAGGTACAAAAACATTTCTAGTTTTCTTCAATTGTAACCCTGCAAAAAGTGTGACACCAATGAGAACAGCCAAAAACTCAAACCAAGATTTCTGGTAAAAGTGTGTGTGTGTGTGTGTGTGTGTGTGTGTGTGTGTGTGTGTGTGTGTGTGTGTGTGTGTGTGTGTGTGTGTGTTGGGGGTGGGACTCGGCTACAGTCTCTGGAAAGTAGAAAGGACAGGGACAGTGAAAGTGCATTTGCCCTGCAGGTCAGAAAAGTGGCAGTGACATCTCAGCTTTCCATTACCTCCCTCTCTCTGACCTACATGTGAGTGTACATCAATCTAAAGAGATTTACACTCTAATCTATTTAACATTTATATGGAGCCAAGAGGTCAGTCTCCAGTCAATCTAATTGGATCCATTTCCCAATCACTAATGCAATCGAGTACAGCTCTATGAAGAATGGGTTCAATATAGGGATGGGAATCGAGAACCGGTTCCAGTTGAGAATCGGTAACAAATGTTTATGCATCGGTATCAATAATATCCAAGGTTGGCCCCGCGGTGGTGTAGCGGTCTAAGCACTGGCCACTAGTGCATGCTGCCCACCGGGGACTGGGTTCAAATCCCAGCTCGCCAGATCCGGATATGGCTGGGGCACACACGGGGAGCGGCATATTGGGCGGCCGCTCCCGAGGGCGGTATAGGAGTATTTCCGGACAAGGATCCGTCGCGCAACAGCGCCCCCGGGGTGCCGGAATAACAGGTGCTGGGCTCGAGGAGCCAGTCAGCTAGTCTGCCTGGCGGCCTCTTCTGGGACTGCCGGCCACGGGGTCGTGCGGCGGATCCTTCGCAATAGGCAGGGGATAATTGGATGCTAGGTTGGGTTCAATTGGCTACCAAATTGGGTGAAAAAAGGGATAAAATCTGAAAAAAAAAATAATAATAATAATAATAATAATATCCAAGGTTATCGATTCTCCTATCGATGCCGGCATGTTTTGCGCATGCGCCGATAGCCTCATGATAACGTCTTGCTACTTGTAACATCTGTACAATTATAATTTCAACAATATGCTAAAACATCTTTTGACGCAACATGGGCTAAAATGACAGGAATGCCATGTTTTTAACACGCTACGTACGAGTGCCACTGCTTCCCAAGCGAGCAACACATCCGTCACTGAGGGTAAATATGCTGTGCTAATACATTAGCTCCACGCAGGCAGGCTTAGCAGATGTTTTCTTTGACTTAGAAACCCTAAATGAAAATGAATGCTGTACAAATATTCTCCCATTTCATCCATTCCCAGCTCAGCAGCTACAGCCAGCTGCCCGTATTTCATATAGCTCACATTTATTTTCAAAGTTATATCCTTTTAAGAAAAGGACCATGTAATGTTTCTTAGTGTGTAGAACAAATAAGACTTCGTAAGGTTTGTACCTTTATGCTAGCAGTGTTAGCTCTTTATTTACGTCTGCTTTCCACTCTGAACTCTTCATCTCTGACTTATTACCCGCAGTTACTATCGCTATACCTATAGGTCGATGATGTAGTGCCAAGCTATAATTACAGAACATTTAATTTATTTTCCATTAGGCTATTTTTTATTTTTTTCATTAGGCTATTTTTTATTTTTTTTAAGTTAAAATGTTATGTTCAGATGATATACACTGTGTTGAGAGACTCGAGATAATAAAACAGCTGCGTTGATGCTGAAAACCTGTGTAGGCCTACTTTTTTTCCCCACACAGAAAATGTATCGGGAATCGATAATGGAATCTGTATCAATAACATCTTATCAATTCCCATGCCTAGTCCAATAGGATGTAGTAAACACCTAACCGTTACCCTATCTTCAAAACACGCACTTCCTCACAAAAAAAGAGTCCCTTACCAAGTCTACCAGTGAGCCCAGGGAGGGAGTCATTAGGAGCACAGAGGTGTTGACAGTGTGGTGGTTTATTCTAAGAAGCAATTTGACAGTTAGTTGAAATAATGCCTCATATGATTGTCACCGGCTCCAGCGTGTTCTCACATCGCTGCCATAGCCTGGGACTTTGGGTGAGGGTGGGTCGATGTGAGTTGTGTCAGTGTGGAGGGATCTGATTAGGGTGGTGGCAGTGGCAGTATGTAGAATGCACTCACCTAAAGATGACCATGGCTGTTTTACATGGCGGACAGGCCAGTAGGACGATCTGTGGAGGAAGACAACAAAAATATGTGATTTCATATTCAATTATAAAGCCAGGTAACATGGAAGGCAGCTGAGGAGCAAAGGCTATTGGATGAAAATCATGGTGTTAGATGGCATTGTTGTAATCATCAGAAAGCTGTGTATTCATGGGTCTCTGTACAGGCAAAATGTTTCACACATCCATTGTCATGGGTGCTTAATGTTTGTGTGTATGCCCGCAAGTGAAGGTGTGTGATAAACTTGCATGAATCCAAGCTGTTATCACTCATCTACAGTGCAACGTCTGATTCTTATCTTAAGTGACAATCAGCCTAAATGGGGAATATCTTAAATAACAATCATAAACAACAGTATGATAAGACACTTGCTTTCAGGCAAAGCTAATCATCAACCTTAACAACAACAACTCAAGATGATAACGTCATCCACGACAACAGTTGGGAGTCCTCAAGAGCATTATCTATCTATTAGACCATTATTTCAGAATTGTTACAGGCCTATGCGCAAGGTGTAAACCATTAGTTAGCAACAGAAATCGGATGATCAGATTACAGTTCGCTATAAAGTACCAAAAGAGCCTGCAGAGTTATGGAAAAAAGTATTGGGGACAGATGAGACAGATATGAACATGAGTGAACCAGAAAGATGGCAAGTGTAAAGTGTGGAAAAAAGGAACTGCCCAAAATCCTCCGCATACCATCTAATCTGTGACATACAGGTGCAACTCAAAAAATTTGAATATCGTGCAAAAGTTCATTCATTTCAGTAATTCAACTTAAAAGGTTAAACTTAAATATTATATAGACTCATTGCATTGTACATATGCATGATTATACTTTTCAGAGGGCTGACATTTCTGTATTTAAAATCCTTTTCTTATTGATTTCATGAGATATTTAATTTGGGGTTTTCATAAGCTGTAAGCCATAATCATCAAATGTATAACAAATAAAGGCTTTAAATATCTCGCTTTGCATGTAATGAGTCTATATAATATCTAAGTTTAACCCTTTAAGTTGAATTACTGAAATAAATGAACTTTTGCACGATATTCCATTTTTTTGAGTTGCACCTGTATATGGTGCAGGGTTTTTTATGGCTTGGGCGTGTATGGCTGCCGCTGAAACTGGCTCACTTTCGTCCATTGATGGATATGATCCATCATAACTGTTGATGGCAGCAGCAGAATGCATTTTGAATACAGAAACATCTTGTCTGCTGAAGTACAAGCAAATGCTTCCAATCTTATTGGACGGCGCTTTTTATTATTAAAATACCTTGAAACAAACAACTGAAGACGGCTGCAGTACAGGCCTGGCAGAGAACCACCAGAGAATATACACAGCATCTGGTGGGGTCAATGGTTTGATGACTTCAGGCAGATATTGCACAGAGTTATTGCATGCAAACGATTGTCGACCAAATGCTGAATATCATGCTTTATTTGAACATTATATGATTTATTCCAAAACTTTTGGGAGCCTTGAAATAGGGGGAGTATGTTTTTTAAAAATGTGTTCTTTCAAAATAGTGAAAGCAATCTGAAAGAACCCCCCCCCCCATTGAATTCAAGCTGAGAATATCTACTTTGACCCCATAGTAATTGTTTGATTTAAAATCCGAACTGTTGGGAGTATAGAGCTAAAAAGAAGACAAAATTCTTCCTCTTTCCAATACCGTACTTCAGGGGGGCACTGTCCCCCTTGAACCCTGGAGTCTAGACTGTGGGATGGCCTGCAGAGCCGTCCTGATTACAGGAAGGATCAATGCTTTGTATCTCTGTTCCCAGATTGACTGAGGAGGAAGCCATTGCAAGAGGGGCAAGTGAAGGTAGGCCAACATGAGGAGAGCGATACTGTGAGATTTATTTTCTTTCAGTGTAAGAAAGGTACACAGATGATGAAGAGGACCATCTGTCCTCACATACCATTACTAAAAGCCAAAGAAAGCTCAGCCTAATTACAGCCAGTGGGCAGAGGAGCAGGAGGAAAGATCTCACGTGGGACAAGGTGGAATAGAATCTGATCTGACGTTATGTAAGGGATGATATCAGCACCTTCTCCCTCCCTCCCACTGCTCCTTTCTCATGTGATATAGGCTAAGCAGACCAAGATAAGCTCATGGTAAAGGGCATCTTTTTATTTCAGAGCCGTTCCATTTTAACATCCAACTACCAATGTGACACGGTGTGGTCAAAAGGTCTGCATGACACATAATTGGAAAGCTTACAATCTTCACTTTCAAAATCTGTAAAAAAAACAAAAACAAGCCATGGACAAAAATATTGGCACCCCTGCACTTCTGTCAGATAATGCACCACCTCTTCCAGAAAATTGTTGCAATTACAAATGCTTTGGTATTCACATGTTTATTTCTTTTGTTTGGATCGGAACAAGGCATCCATGCATGCCAGAGTTGATACTAGTCTCCTCTCATCTAACATCATATCCCCAAATCTACCTTTAAACCAACAATGTTAACACAGATAACTGACAGGGATACCATTAAGAGCTATTTCACCTATAAAGGCATTTAAAGTAACAGCAAACTGCCCTTAAAAATAGAAAAGGACTTCAAAAACCCAACAGGACAACCATTTCCTGTGTCCAAATAGTGGCTGAGACGCTCAGAGCAGAGAGGATGGACAGTAGATTGACTGCAGCAGGACGAGAGTGTGAAGCTGTCCTTCCTGAGGGACAGAGCCTCTTCCTGTCTGCCACGGAGGAGCACGGGGGAACAGGGTTCAGATGGCCTCTGGGCGTGACAGACCATGGAAATGAGAATGACAAACCTGCCTGGAGAAACATCCACAAGGCCAAACCAACATAATATTTACACAAAACTGACTCAAGTGCACTCACAAGCACAACAGACACATTCTAGTCATGAACTGTTTACTATTACTTCTCTTCTGCTCCATCATTGGTTTTGGAAATTCAATTTTTATCGCAATACAGGAACATGCTTGCCTTGTGTGAATGAGACTGACATTAAAGGCCCACCATAAAGTTTTGCCACATTGAAAATGCTAGTTTTAATAGCAACAAACGTGCACATCCTCATAAGAAAACCAAACGTGAAAAGAATAATAATATAAAAATGAAAAACACGTAACGACCAGTGTTCTACCCGACACAGACATTAGAAAATGATTTGTTTGGACTGATACAGCACTCTTCATTGAACGTTCGTCATCATGTGAACTCATTCCTTGATGGCTACCGATTTATCATGGCCATTTAGCTCTATTTTAAAGCTAAAATCTACATAGAGGACCATGGTATATAATTATTTATGTGTTTCTAGCCAGGGCCAGTTAGGCTGGTGCATGCTTCCTTTCTTTCTTGTCCAGGCAAGTTCCTGAATGCACAGAATCAAGGGACCATTTCAAAAGCCATCATGCATCCTGCAAGTAAAGAAGCCCTGTGCTCTACTGGGTTGGGCTGGGCTGTGGTGGCAGTAGTAGTAGAACTAGCTAGGGTATGTTGTGCTATGTTGTGTTCAAAGTTGTGCAATAGGTCCTTGGCCCGATCCCAATTCACCCCTACGGCTCAGTTTTCACCCCTACGGCTCTGTTTTGCGCGTTCACATTTAGGCTCTGTTTGGAGATTTTTCGGGACCACGTTCGATTCGGAGCCATAACCCTACCTCCCAGAATGCATTGCCAATCATCTACAGAAGATTTCGCTCTAGGCAATGCGGAAGACAACCACAAAAGTCATAACTTTTTCTGTAATTAAAATTATGATAACTATCTTAGTTTAATATCATTTCAATGCATTATAGATCTTTTCTTTATAACAGCTCTGGAAGAGCTGTACAACACACGCTGTCTCAGGAAGGCCTCCAAGATCTCCAGGGACCCGACCCACCCTGGGTACGAACACTTTACCAGGCTGCCCTCGAAAAGGCGGTTCAGGACCCTGGCCGCAAGGACAAACAGACTGAAGAACAGCTTCTACCACAGGGCCGTCCAGGCCCTGAACACAGCAAAGACCTAAGTTCTGGGCCCTGGACAGTCTGGACGGATTGATGGCAGCTGCTGGACTGAAAAGAATCAGGTGTAGTGCTGAGACACAAACATGTACATTTCAAGCCTGCAAACTGCGACACTTTAAATAAATGTGAAATAATACTATTGTGCAATATGACAACCCTAGTCGTCTATCTGTACAGTATAGTACAGTGGATTGTGTACATAGCCTTTATTTATGTAAACCAGCTCCTTCCCTTCTTGTGATTTTTTTTTTAAGTGTTTTTTTTCCCCCTTTCCTAACACCAGGGGAGCCACCCCTCCTAAATTTCGTTGTTTGGTACCTGTACTGTAGCAATGACAATAAAGTCCATTCATTCATTCAAAAAAATCGCTATCAGCTCTGCGGTGTCTAACGTTACAGGCTGATTTGTGCATGACATATTTCCATGTCTGATGATCTACTAGTGTCATTTCAATGCATTATAGACCTTTTCTTTATAACAAGCATAACAAAACATTTAACAATCGCTATTATGCCCATGTGATGTGCCTGTGATGTGCCTCTGCTTAACATAGAAATACACGGTTCCACAATCCAGCGCGCTTCAGCCAAGTTTAAGATCCGAGGGTTTTGGTGCTCAGCAGTAGAGGACAATAATAGCAAAAGCTGAGCACTTCCATTAGACTACCAAAGCAAGACACCGGAGCACTCATATCTGCGCGTTTGTCACAGGGTGACAGTCACCCTGTTCCTCTGCAACAAACGTGAAGATTGTATGGAAGCGTCAGGCACAGCCTCCCCATAGAAATAGGCCTACACCATGTCATCGGAGAGCGATTCACATTTCCGAGATGTACAATCCTTTTTATTTAGAAATAAATTCTTACATGTGACGTTTGACAGCGGATGATGGTAGACATATTTAATGTAATGATATCTATCTAACATTAGGCTGATTTGTGCATGATAGTTATGTCACTTATTAAACCAAAACACGCAATCTAAGCAGTTGTTATTATGTAATATTATTGATAGGTTAGGCCTATATCATGTAGCTGACTAACGCCGTGGACAGCGGCTGTTTCTCCAGTGTTCCTGTCACATCGGATTTCGGAACACCATAAAAATAAATCTGCACTCCGTGTCTAATGTTATCTATCTAACGTTACGTGTTTTAAGGCGTCAATGCTTTTCTATGATACTACTGATGACATTTCAGGGTCTTGAAGGGTTGTCCCCTTTCATAGGGAAAGATTTCAACTAGGGCTGGGACGACGCTTCGACGTAGTCGACGTAATCGACTACGTCAATGCGTCGACTTGCGTAATGTGCGTCGGTGCGTCGCAAATAAACAACATGGCTGCGACCAGTTACGAGCGACGTGTCATTGATTTTCAACAACGCTTAACTCGCGCTTTTATTTTGAAGACGCGAAAACGAAACCGGAAGTCTATAATATCAGAATGTGCCTCTTGTCTTTCAGAGTCAGAGAACAGATACCAAACTGCCGGCATGTTTGCTATAATTATATTACTTGGCAGTAGGTAGTCATCACTCAATGCTCGTCTCATTTACAGAACAGCATGGGTTGCTTGCACTGTTTGATCGCGTCATAAAAAATTAACGTCTCACATTGGCGAACATTCACACGGAACACGGAATGGCCGAACTCCGACTGTGCTGTAAAGTGGGTGGAGTATGGGCTCCGCACATGCGATAGTATGTATACTAGTATACTAGATAGTAGTATAATCATGCGAGCTTTTATCAACCGGAGATCTCCGACACAGTCGTACATCAATGGCGCGGTTAAGGCTTATCCCTCTGAACCTGGCCGATCATTCGGTGCAATACTCAAGTATTGTGATTTTCTGTCGTTTTTCTTTTCCCTTTCCCTGTCAGTGTCCCTGTTAGACATGCCATCATTATGAACAGCTAAGATACTGTAACTTGTTGACCTCCTAACTGTCTCTCGCGAAGCGCCCGCCCCACACTTTGAGAAACACTGACCTATAATAATAATAATAACCAGGAGGCAGGCGGGGGGAGAGAAGAGGGGGGGAGCAGAGAGAGGGGGAGAATGTTATATTGTTACTGAGAGGTATAGTTACGGTATTCCGGTTAGAATTTCACTCGAATTGCACTAATTAGAGGATTTTATGTTGGTATTTATTTTGGTATTCCTCCTGAAAATGACTTGAACTTGCCTACTGCATTACTTGCACTTTTCCTTTTATTTGAAGTTAACTTTTATATTTTATAATATTATATTTTATGTTGGACTGTAAGAAAGAGAGGATATTTTTTGTTGTGGAATATTGCCCTGCAGTGCAGAAGCCTAATTTATATATTTGTACAAGAATAATTGAATAAAATACTGAAATGTTAATAAGAGAAGTTTTTGACATTTATTTTGGGAAAATTAAGTGATACATTAATCGAACAGTAAAAATAAGAATCGTTAGACTAATCGTTAAAATAAAAATAATCGCTAGATTAATCGTTAGAAAAATAGTCGTTTGGGACAGCCCTAATTTCAACCACTACGCCTTGTGGCTCTGTTCAGAGGCCTTGGCTCCAAAGCGAGGGGCACTCCAAAACGAGCCATAGGGGTAGGAAAGGGAATTGGGATTGGGCCCTTATGAAACCCCCAGCTGGGTCTATTCTCAGCCCCCCTGAGACCAATTTAAGCAGCACACATTCTCATAACCCAGGGGAACTAGGATAATGAATCTCTGGAGATCAATCCAGTTCAAATCCAATCCAACATGCTGGGACATCTCTGAAATTCTCTTTCCAGAAAACGTCATCTTGGGTGTTGGATGTGTGGGATAATTACAGGGCAAAACAACAAATGCCTGCCCTGTGAGGGTAAGGAAATAAGCACAGGGTGTGCTTCGGTTCTAGTGTAGTGACTGGAAGTGTAAGAATTGGAAACCAGGACATGCAAAATACAATGCAAACAGACCAACGCTCAGGAGGTAAACTAACAGGATCAACAGGCCGGTCTGTTACTGGGAACACCAACACCGTAGTCCACAGCGGTCTGTTACTGGGAACACCAACACCATAGTCCACAGTGGTCTGTTACTGGGAACACCAACACCATAGTCCACAGGGGTCTGTTACTGGGAACACCAACACCATAGTCCACAACGGTCTGTTACTGGGAACACCAACACCACAGTCCACAGGGGTCTGTTACTGGGAACACCAACACCATAGTCCACAGCGGTCTGTTACTGGGAACACCAACACCATAGTCCACAGGGGTCTGTTACTGGGAACACCAACACCGTAGTCCACAGCGGTCTGTTACTGGGAACACCAACACCATAGTCCACAGGGGTCTGTTACAGGGAACACCAACACCATAGTCCACAAGTTAACGGTCTGTTACTGGGAACACCAACACCATAGTCCACAGCGGTCTGTTACTGGGAACACCAACCCCATAGTCCACAACGGTCTGTTACTGGGGGGACACCAACACCATAGTTGGCTTCGGAAGTGGTGAACTAGATGCATCTTTCCTATGACTGACATCTAGCAACAACACTTTGTACTAAGTTGCCAACTTGCCATTATACCTGTGTAGTAACGGCAATTACTGTGGTAATCATATTATACTCTTGCTATAGTAATCGAGTAATTAGGCTATAGTATGTGGAGTTGTGCAGTATGTGTTAGGCCTATTGCACAAGTGGAATTTAACAAACTGCTGTAACACTGGTGTCACAAACAAACTGCTCAACCAAAATACATTACACAATGCAATAACAAAGTAATCACCAATGTACTATGTAACAGCAATGTTATTACAAGAGAGTTACTGCACATATAAACGGGAAACTTAATGTAAAGTGTGACCTAATATCGTGGTGTGATTACTGATTAGACTCTTGCTTGCCATGTGTGTGTGGGGTACATTACTCTGCATGGTGTGTGGGGTAGTAGGGGTACATTACTCTGCATGGTTTGAATGTGATGCAAATTACTCCAGATGAGGACACTCTTGAAAATGGTGTTGCTGGCAGGATGCTTCACTTTTCCTTGTTAATTAAGTGGTAAAAAAACATCTGGGATGTAGTAGGAAGGAATGTTTCATTCTACAGCAAGGAACATCAAAGCCTCTTCCTCCTCCCGCTTTGTCCAACCCAGGCTGTTGCAGAAGGGAAGAGAAAGCTAAGCACTTGTCATTGGTCTTCCCGGCATGGTCCCTCCCTCATACGGTACGGGCATGGCAACATTGAAACTCCTTCTGAACCCATCACACCACTCTGGCACTCCCACTCATCAGCAGAGCTCCTGACAGCTAGACTGTCCATTCTTGAAGCACATCATCCCCTTAACTTCATTTGTCATTTGTTATATCTATTGTTAAACACTTAGCGAAATGATATGTCCCTTTATTGCAGCCTAAATAGTAATTGTTACATTAGCAAATAATCCTTGACCATAAACTGACAAGACTGATGGTGCAAGGGGGCTAAAAGGCATAACGATGACGGTAAACTCTCAGTGGCAGGGTGACACAGAGTTCCAAGAATGACATACAGTAGGCTATGTGGACTGAGCAGTGAAAGCCCTCTCCAGCCCTTGTAGTTTATACAATCTCCGGCTATGTCTACTCATTACAATATTTATCAGATAAGCTAAATATTAGTCTGACGCAAACAGACCAGACAAAGGCATATCTAGCCTATGTCCACAGCAGCCAGGGTAGTGAGTATTCTGGATCCTCCTGAGTACAACAAATAGGCCTATAGCGTATTGAAAACGTGCCTCCTAGAGACTTTTGGTTTAACCCTATCTGAACGTGCAGTGTTTCCCATACATAGTCGAATTTGTCCCGACATAGTCTCATAACGGAACAAAAGTCTTTTTAGCCATGTTTGTTTATTTAGTTGAAGCACATTTTTCAGCACTGCTTGTGGAAAGTGTTCAAGCAGGTTAAAAACCGCCAAGCCTAAAACATATCCAATAGTATTAGGCTACTGATTGCATATGATTATGAATGTTTGGGCTCAGTATTGTTAGAAGTGTGACAAATTATTAAAAAGGGTTTTTATCACACACACAAATGCATCGAAACCACTGGAGAACTCGAGCTAACAAAAAAAATTTAAAAACAAATTTAACAGAGAAAACAGATATGATGCATCTACTGAGGTGACTGGTTCAACCACACGTTACATGTTCAGTCATCCTTGGGCCACAGGGCACCAATCAACACATTTTTGCTTCAAGATAAATAATGCATGTCGTTTTTCAGTATCATCATTACAATCACAGTGTCCTTTTTCTGATCAATCTGAGCTGACATGAGCCATTCAATTAGTAGGCTCCTTACCACACAGTTAATTATAGAATGCAAACATCAAATAGAGTCTCCTCATGGACAACAACCGATGGAACCACCACCAGTTTATGTTATTGAATTGGATGAGAGATGTCCGTTTCTAGTCTCAAGTTGTGGTGGTCAAAATGTGGATGTTTTGTTCTCACAACTTCCTCCATAACTAATACAATGAAAGTAACATGGGACGTGCTCTTTCTGGGTACCATTGCTCGTTTGATTTGGGTTAGGGGATAACCTAGTCAATTGATATCCAAAATATTAAAGAAGTCTGTATATCGTGAGCTTAGAATTATAAGGTTCTATCTCCGTTTAGGGTAGTTCAGAGATATTGAGCGTCAAAGTTTTTACATTCCATTATGTTTTGTGAGATGGAACCTTTGTAATTTATGAATTACTAACTAAAAAATGTCAACATTTTAAAAAATAACACCACACAGGCATTAATAAACACCTAATGGATCAGATTATGAACAAAACTACATTTTGACAAAAACGGAGATAGAACCTTATAATTCTAACGTCACGAGATGAGTAAAAACGTGGGAGGTTCTGCCTAACATTGGACATGGGCCTTTCTCCCACACTGGAAGTCTGCAGGACCGTTTTAATATGATAAGAGGCAATCAGTAGTGGATGTCCGTTATCTTATATTATGGTAAGACATGCAATGATGTGTCGGAGCTGTGAGATACGATCGTTGCCCATTTGCTCAAGCATTGAAGCATTGAAGCATGTAATCTTACCTGCACCATGGTCACAACATGACACGGGTTCAGCAGGTAGATCACCGTCTTGGTGGCGAATTTGAACCCGACCTCCACTCCGAACGTCATACACAGCGCAACCAGCAACAGGTTCTTGCCTAAACTGTCCTCCTTTGTCCTGGGCCCGTCTTTAGCGATCTCCTTGACTTCTTTGGAAATGTTGATCTTCCTCAGAGCGACGAAAATCTCCACGATGGAAATCAAAACTATCACAAAACTCTCGCTCATCCGTTGTTGGGGCGCCAGGAAGGCGGCACATTCCGGGCCCCCGTTGCCCTCAAACTTCGGGTCCACGCCGCCGTACACCCAGTCCAGTAGACTGTAGATGTTATATCTAGACATATTCCTCTTCTCGTATTGGAAAAGGTGCGAACAAGAAGACGGAATAAAAGAGAGTACACTGACTTCTTGTCGAAACATGAACTGCAGTGTTTCTCTCTCCTCTCTTTAAAGCGGAGGCAGAGATGTCTACTGCCACCGCCTCCTATCTTGACAGGTAGCTCTGGTGTTGGACAGCTAAGCTAGCTAACTAGCGTTGGTAGACTGGCTCTAACAGCAGGGGGAGGTACTAAAGGTAGGCAGCAGCTAGCTAACGGTAAACACAAGGTAGTCTCGCATACCAAACCCATAAACCAAGACACAGCCACTGTGTATATGGGGACACGAAAAGGTAATCACGTGATAGATAGATTGACTCACCCACTAGGAAAAAGGCATGCCTGTCTTCCCCCAAATTAATATAGCAATTAGCTAGCTTAGATAAGCCAATTGAGTTAATAAAGCCAAGGATCGAGGTTATTTTTCGTCGATAAGACTATGATATAGCGACACCAGAAGAGGATTTTCGACCCAGTACACGACACGGGGTTACTGCCAGCTAGCTTAATGACCCACCCTGGCAACTTGTTTATTTAGCTTATTGGAGAGCTATATTATTACGATTTGATGATATTCCAGCCCATATCCACGTGCAACGCACGTTATATTTGATACGTATCTTCTTCTTCTTCGATATATTTTTGCAAGAATATGGCATAGCGCTGTTCGCCACACTACCACCAGTAGCTACAACATTAAGCTAGTTATCCATCCCAATTCCTCCTAATCCATTTCGATTTTCACCTCAAACCTTTGGATAAGGACTTCCTGGATTGGCTAGTCGCGTCTAGTCCCGCCTCCCTGTCATCACAGGGGTGTGTTCAGGGATGCGAAACGTTCCGAGCGTTGCGGATTTCCTCGGTCTCCTTGGTTCTTGGCAGCGTATTTCTAGCTGAACCTTTTAACGTTCTCCTGAACAGACCCCTGATTTCAATTAACTGGCATTGGTCTGTGAAACCAGAATGTTTCATGTGCTTTTATGTTTCATGAGGCTAATGCACTGATCACTGATGTGGCAAGACTGACATTTATTAGTCTAGTGGCTGATGATGTTGTCATATTTTTATTTATTTATTATTTAACCTTTATTTAACCAGATAAGTCAATTGAGAACCAATTATCATACACATGTGTATCATTGTCATGTGTATTTTACACGTGGTTTAGACGCTCAATACAAGCACATCAGAAGCACACGCCATAAAGGTCAAGAGTCAGAGGCGTCAAAAAGGTATTATTTCTTATTTCGCGTAGGCCTCAATCATTGTGAAACCTTTTTGAATGCCATATCTTTATTTATAGCCGGGCTGCAACATGCTCTGCATAACCGAACCCTAGCTTAGGTAAACATACATATTATTGTATAGGCCCTATGGCTAGAACATTATATTTTTTATCCGAACGTTCTGTAACGTTGCAGTTTGCGTTCTCCTGAACAGGTCCCGACGGCCCAGGGCCCAGTTGTTAAAAACTCAGAATAATTCCGATTAAAATCAGACAGCTCGATCTGATCCTGGATATCAAAAAAGAATCGGGATCATTCTGATCAAGTTTTGAACAACTGGGCCCTGGTGCCTCACTCAGCGTGTCCTTATCAATATTGGTGTATGTACGACCTCTAGTGGGTTTAGATCAAATAGGTATATAGAGTTAACGCCAGGAAATATTGATGGATATCTTCGTGTCTTTTACTAGTGATCGTCTACTACTTCATTAATATCCGTTTGTTTATCTGTAATAGAAAGTAGCGTTATGGGTGCTTACGTATTAATTATGTTTGCTGCAGGTATATGGAAGAGGAAGACAACATATACATAACAATAATAATAACGACATAATGTGGCATACTGTAAGTAACGGTGAATCTGGGCAGAATACTTTTAAACAACTTTTAAACTAACTTTAATTATACCTGATTTCCCCCTTTTGTCGTGAATTATTTAAATTGTATCCATATACACCGCAACATACAGACAACATATTTTGATTCACAGTGAGACATGTTAGATGAGTGTAGATTAACTAAAATGAGCCTCATGCTTCAGTCTATCTTGTATTCTGAGTTGTCATGTCACCCTTGAGAAAGAGCAACATTACTTTTAGCACTCTGAGATTCTTTTGATTGAAAAGTGCAATACAAATAAAATGCATTATTATTATTATTACTTTTTACATGATTTGAAGCTATTTGAATACAAAGTTGCCTATAACAGTCCTTATTGTTTTGGTTATGATATGGTAAGTTGTAACCATTGTAACCTTTTTTTGTTTGTTAGTTTTAACATCAAAGATAATACACATGCAGGGAGAAAAAAGCCCCACCCACCTGCTGGAGGTGGGGGTAGTAATGACATGACTTCCTGTACTTTGGGCTTTTCAGTTTCCCCACCACAATGGATGTTGGTGATTCACCAAAATGTTTATGCAAATACAGTTATTGGAGTGCATGGCAGAATTAGTGCCGGAATTCAGATTTCCGGAAAATGTTATGACATCACTACATAAGAGTGCACCATGCTCGACTGATGGTGCTTTCTACCAGCTCTGACTGGTGCTCTCATCCTCACATTCTGTCATTCTGCTCCTTATGTCAACGCACACAGTTTACTGTCTACCTACTGGTACAGTAATTATAATTTGACAGGTAGAAGAGTCACATACTGTATATCAAGAATAAAATACCTTCGTTTAAAATACCTGTTAGTTAATTATTTATCATGGGGGTATTTTTTTTCCCCAGCATTAATAACAGACTGCCACTGCATTGTGCTCATTAAAATAACAGTGCATAGGCTGCCACACCATTGACGTCTATCATTGAAAGTCCCTGCAGATATATGGCACTACTGCTTCTGGTTAACGGTAACCTTATTCAACTTCAGATATACCACAGCTTATTAAAGCAGCCAAATATCCAATTGGGTGAAGATGATTTCTCTTCAATAACATCCCTGCTGCATCAATTGGCAGTTGCCTGGGAACAGGGACAGATCTATGGCTTGTGCTACAAGTCTGTCATCTTGTGGTCATCATATAGCACAGCACCCCCATCGATCCATTCATAGTTTGACCTTTCAACCTAATTCAGTATTTCAATAGTTAAGACCTACCCATTTGGCTGATAGATAGTCTGATAATAAGAATACTGTAACAACGTTCATAATGACACATAGTCTCTTAATATTGGCCTAAAGACTACGTCAAAAAGTTGCAAGTGGGGACAGTCCCTGAAAGGTGACTAACATTCATATTTCCCATCCAGGTGTCGGGAGAGACCCAGGGGAAATGTATTTAAAAGTGACAGTATGAAACAGTGGTCACTGTCCCTCCTCTTTGTCATAGACACGTTTTAAGGCCACCCAGAGGAACCTGTCTCTGACAACACAAACATAAGGCAACTCAATGTTTAAACACATCACTTCTGCAACTGAGGAAGTAACTTTTTGTATAACGGATTCTTAGAATTCGGGGTCTACTGAAGCAGGAAGGATGTGGAGCAATAGGCAGTGCTCAGATGCACCAAACGAGGGGTTCAGTGGAGGCAGGTCCACACACAACTTTCAGGTATTTCAGATATGATAAAATGTTAGCATCTTATATTGGATATGCGCATAGTTGTTATTGTGAGAATCACCTTTAACTAAAATCGTTGTTTTCTTATAGCTTTCATTCTTGTCTTGTTTACCTTTTGTTTCATAGAACGTACACATTGTCGTTTTTTAAACAATTTATCAGAGGTTGCCTTTGAATTGCAAGTTCAACGTGAATAATAATTGTTGCAATCCATTTTTACTCCAATGCGATGGCCTTATTTTCACAGGTCCCAAGATGGAGGGATTAAAATAGCCCTTCAATTGATGGTGACATGAATTCTGGAACTTGTTACCTTTTGTATGAGCCACACAAAGATGTCCATTGCTCACTCAGTACTCGGTGTATGGTCTGTGTGATCATAGTGCAGCTACATCTGATTACTGGGTCAGTAATGATATCATAAACTGCATGTGTGAAAATTCCATACCTCAAGGTAGATGAATAGTAATGTCCCTATCATTCTAACCATATTGTATTTATTGGGATTTCAATGTATTTTGTCAGTTTGTGTTTGAAATGTTGTTGAATTCGATTAAACCTTGGTTTACTACATTACGACTTGAAATCTACTTCTCTGTCATCATGCCATAAATGATAACAAAGGAAATTATTTAATGTGAATTCAATGTAACTTAGATGCTGTTATTGTAAACTTGTTTGGTTTTTCTGTTTAGTCTGTTATTCAATAGAGTCGACATGACTTTTGTTTAAGACATGACATGATCTTAAACAAATGAAGTGAAAGTGTTGATCTAAAACAAGAGCTTGATGAGCTCTAGGTTTGTGTAGTTGTGTAGTCATTCAAACTACCTAGGCTCAGCTCCATATCCGTCCCTGGCTCCTTCCTATATCTCTAAGCCCTTCAGCGCTCATAGATCTGAAATTACTGATTGGGCTCAGCTCTAACTCTCCAACCCTAACCCTACCTCCAGCCAGTGGCGTAGCGGACGGGCCCGCAAGCGACGCACCGCGGGGGGGCACCAGCCACTAGGGGGCCCCCTAACATTGGATCCAAACTTCTTTTTTTTTTTTTTTTTTTTTATAATTTAAAAAAATATAAAATAAAGAAAATAAGTGGCCCTTCATTGTGTCAACCTTAATTTTAATATATAGGCCTATATTTAAAAATATATACATAGTTAGCCGTATCCAATAGCAACATGACTTTGACGTCACACGTAGGCAGCGAGACACAAGGAAAATAAGCAAGCGAAAATACAATACAAAGTACAATAAGCATTCTTTAGGTGGTGGTAGATTCTCTATTCGGACATTATAGCCGCTATATGTGGGACTGTCGGTCCGATATTGTAAAAAAATCTAATAAAAAATGTATGTTTACGGAAGTACATGTCTCAAGTATTATCTCGGCGGTTAGTCGAGTGAAAGAAAAACAACATACAGATGATAATTCACACAATATAATACCACGAAAGCGTACAGCACTAAACAATAACATTTATTTGGGCAGCATCATACTCAAACTCAGGCAGAAGGGCAGGGTCCGGCCAGGTTCACAGTCACAGGCTGTCAGTGCATCATACAGGTACATACTGTAATTCAGCATGGTTAGGCTATGTTTCTTTTTTCTATTCTACTATTCGAATCTACTTCTGCTGTCTGCGTCTCCCTGGGTATTCCTAGACCAGATGGCAAACAGTAAAGAAATGCCACAATATACCAATATATGAGATGTCCAACAAAGGATTTGACTAACCCTGGCCAATTTTACGCAACAAGTAGACTCTGATGCAGCGGAGACAGGGTTGCCAGATGGGCTGGTTTTTGGTGGATTTAGACGTTTTTAGATTGGTTAGGTTGGAAATTCTCAATCCCATCTGGCAACCCTTAGCGGAGAGTCTACAGATATGTTTACAGATATCACACTGCTGTGCACACCACACTTTGTTAAAAGAAATAAAGCTTGTACTATTCTACTTATAATACATTCTACTGATGTAGTGTAGTCTACCATTTGGTTTTAGTTATAGGCTATTGCTCTCACTTGTTTGTACCTTTTGCTAAGTCAAGCATTTAGAATGTAGAGTGCATATTGCGAAATTTCGCAACGTCAATAACGCATCGGCCTCTAAAAAACGCACTTTTTTTTTTTTTTTTTTTTTTTTTTTTACTCCGTTGCGAAAGGGCCCCCGCCGCCACCTTGCGGGGGGGCCCCGGGATTTTGCGCTACGCCACTGCCTCCAGCCCGAACACTAGCGCCAATCTAATCCTAAATCCAGCAGCCTTAACCCTGGCTCCAAACCTAACACTAGCTCCAGCCCTAGATAACAGGGCGGCTGTGGCGCAGGAGGTAGAGCCGGCGTCTAATGATCGCATGGTCGGCAGATTGGCTGTTCGAACCCCGGCTGGCCACATGTCGAGGTGTCCTTGGGCAAGACACTGAACCCCAAATTGCTCCCAATGAGTGGGCCGGCGCCTTGCATGGTAGCTTGCCGCCCTTGGTGTGTGAATGGGATGGGTAAATGAGAAAGCGCTATATAAATCAGTCCATTTACCATTTATATATTATAGTGATACTTATTCCATGCTTTGAGATTTACAAATGTCTAGGGTACATCATAATTTATTATCAATTGTAATATATCATAATAACTGGGTTCCTTCCTTTATGACATAAAGGAAGGAACCCAGTTATTACAATTGATAACGTACTACCATTACTAATTGTTTCGCTGTGCTTATTGTAGGCTATGGGTTATGGTTAAGGTCTGGGTTAGGGCATTTTAACAACGGGTAATAGTCATGTGAACACGGTTCTCCAAATAACTCAATATATTCTAATATATAATAACTCAATATATTCTAATATATAATAACTCAATATATTCTAATCACCCAGAGCATTCTCCTCCAATGCGCGAGGAGCCGAGGGATCTGAACGGGACCTTTCCTCGTGTACCACGTGATTTTTCGGATGGGCTATGAATTTACGTCCGGGTCGAAACAAATCATTTTTAAAAAGATGGCCGAGAAGAAAGGTGAGAGATGTTAGTTATCCAGCTAGCTAACTGACTGAAATATTTCAGATTGTAAAATGATTCAAGTGACTGCTTCTTATATGTAGTATTTACTCTTAACGCAATTATCAAATACATTCGAGAGAAAATATCGTATACTGTTTGGTTCCTCTATTTTCTTGCCCTTCAAAAAGTAAACTTACTTAGCTGGCTAGCTGATATAAAGTAGGACTGAATAGCGATACACGCAGTAGCTAGCTGCGTTCATGTGAATGTTGGTTTAGCATTAGGGGACGAGGGGGTCTGTTCAGACCACGTTCAATGCATCCTGGTTTTAGTAGAGATGTGCTGAAGCCAACTTCTAGGATGACTCGAGTGCTTTCTCCATGCTACGACTAGTTAATGTACAGCCATTAGCCACGATCTCCATGGACTAGCCAGTTATTTAGACTATAAACAGGTGTCGTTCCAGGTCGCCTACATAGCTGTTGTGCTGCGCATAGACCTTGCGGTCACGCCCCCACATATTTTACTTTCCAGTGTCTACTTCAACCGTAACTCAAGTTCTAAAATAAATGCATACATGCTTAATTACCACTCTTGAATACCGCAAGGTCAGGATGTTTGTGCTTGTCTAACTCTGACCAAATCTCTTGACTGTTGAGCTAATCGTTTGTCTTACTTAAAGTGAAACTGATCTGCTCACCCATGATGGCTGGGCTATTTTAGGCCTTTTTGATTATGAAGGTCAGTGTAGCAGTCTACTGACCAATGCTCTGCATTTCCCCGCCCCATCAAAGATTGAATTGGGAGAGATTGTGTTGGGACAATTATGATGTCACTCATCATACATTGTCATACGTAGGCTCGATTAAGTGTACCATTGAAATGAATCATGATATAATATAGTCAGATGGTAAGTGTTGCAGATTAATGATTATGATTTATACTCTAACCCTAGATAAGAGTGAGACCTTTGATGTCATGGACCTGGCAGAGTATGCCAAGAAACAGAGATGGTGGAACAGAGTCTTCGGCAAGAACAACTCTGGGCCAATAGCAGAAAAGTATACCGTTGCTACACAGATAGCCATTGGCGGAGTGACTGGCTGGTGAGTCTGAATGGGATTTATTTCAATATGAAAAATCAACAATTAGGCCCTATATTTAAGACTGAAGAATTGTCTTAGATATTGGGTAATCCATGTAAATCGGGCATGGTTACATTACATGGCAGGTCTGTGTTTGACAGGCTGTTTTTGTACCTTAGGTGTGCAGGGTTTTTGTTCCAGAAAGTTGGGAAACTGGCCGCCTCGGCAGTTGGTGGAGGATTCTTTTTGCTTCAGGTAGTGTTTCACACGTGTTCGTTCATTCTGTTCAGATACAACATTGTCTATTTTACCATTAGTCACAAAATCTTCTAAAATGTATTTTAGTTTTTACAATCATGTTTCATATTTCAAACGTGGAACGCGCCACAATCCCAAACACAATATAATTATTCATTGGTGTGATCAAATTCCCTCCAGATTGCCAATCACACAGGGTACATAAAAGTGGACTGGAAGAGAGTGGAGCGAGATGTAAACAAGGCCAAGAAGCAGCTGAAGTTGAACACAGACATGATGCCCCCGAAGGAAGTGAGGACGAAAGTGGATGAGGTGAGGGATCATAAGCATATGGATGGTCTGCAACAATGGTGGCTGTTTTATGTGCCTTATCGTCTTCCTAGACACATTATTATAACTTATTATGATGAGGAGGACTCAGCCTGATCTTGAGGCTCTAACCAAAGTCCAAAGACTAATGGACACTTTGCAAAACAAATGAATAAACAAAATATGCATTTTCTTTTACAGGTGCAGACATTTGTGAAGAAAAATATTGTTCTCACAGGTGGCTTTGCTGGAGGGTTTTTGCTGGGCTTGGCTTCTTAGTAGCATTTCATGTTTTAATTCCTATTTTTGTGTCAAATTTGAGGCTGGAAAAGTATATAATCCTAAGTAGCTATTACACTGCACATTGTATATCATGTAACTGTAACTTGTATGCATTGTGTGAATTAAGGAACTGTGTAATTTAAAACACAGCCATGTACAGTAGTATATTTACAGTGGATGCTTATGCATGACCTGTGCACATAAGGTAGGAGGTATTGTCTCACAAGTTACTTGTTACATGTTACTGCTTTTTTGCACCCCCCCAAATGTGGGGATTATATGTATTTGTTTGTTAGTTCTTATTATAGTTCTATCTTATCAACAACAGTTTTATGGGTTGATGTTCCCTCACACCAAAGTGTTAGAAAGTTACCTGCAGAAATGAAAAGGACTATGGGCTACAGTAATGGTCGCTTGAAAGGTATCGCAGTAGTATATTTTCTTACCTGAAGATTATTGAAATGTCAGTAAAAAGTCATTTTTCATTCAATTCAATTCAAGTCATTTCTGTGTGCACAACCCTCTCTATGTGTACAGGACTGTGTTATGTATCAGTCAACAAGGTTGCAGCAGTGTTGACTATTTACTTGAGACTGAAGTTTGGGTCTTTGTTTGGGTGAACAAAAGAAGCTCTTTGATAGTCTTCATTCTAGTTGCACTATGAACACATGACTACAGTGATGGTGTAGTAATCTGGAATGTAAGCCAAATTGTTGAATTAAAGAAGTGGTACAGGCATATCCTAATCAAATTAAATCCACCAAATCCTTTTTAAAAAGGTGTGGTCAGTTGAGAACTGTAATTTGTGTTAAAGAATAATCCATTGTAGGGAAAACATGTTATAATGAGGAAATGCACTGATAAAAAACTTATGTTTGCTCCCATTGTATTTTTTTCCATTCAATGATTCTTTCCTCAATTGAACCATACAAATAATAATGTCCAAATAATGTGCCGAATAAAAAGAAACCGTGGGTAATGTTTTCCACGATTGAAATGCAATAATTTGTTACAAACTAAGAGCAAAGTCTGGAATAATAATATGAATGCTTTCATCTCAAGGCGAACATGATTTTGCTTGAATTTCATTGATATTTGAAAACCATATTTCATCCTAATATCAATCATCAGGAGTCGCCTATGCGTCACAATGTCACATGCCCGGCAATGCAATAGTAGCTTGAGAAAAGCCCAGCTTCAGACAGCTCTATCTCAATAAACGTCACAGTTTTGCTTTATATTCACACCGTAGGAATCCTGGGAACCAGATGCACATCTGTATATAATATGTTTTGTGTAGCCTACCTTACAAACTGTTGTCATGATCACAAGTTAGAAAATAGGTTTGAAATGGAAATTACTAGCTACTGCTAGAGTGACGTTTTGAAATTCCACCATTTGTGTGAATGGGGAAGATGGTTTTCAAACAACACTGAATATTTGAAAAACTATAAATGTCACAGCTTAGATAGACCCAGGTGAAGTTTGAAATGGAAATTACCAACTGCCACTCCTTGAACAATAGTTATTCACCACCTGGGGGGGTATTCCATCAACGTCGCTAAAGGAAAATCTAGACTTATTTTGATCATCTCGAGTTAAACAAATAAATAAAATGGATTTTTCTTTAGCAACGTTAATGGAATACCCCCCAGTGTGTGTTTTATTTTTTTGTTTTTTTGAAGGCACTGCCATTATGTACAAGAGAACTCGACAATCATGGCGCAGAGCTTTTGTGCTCCGAGTCTGAAGACTTCTGGTCTCTGAAACCTGAACAGCAGACGGACTTCCCGGCCGCGTGGACTTCACAGCACCGACGCATCTCTCTGATCACATCCAGGCACCTGCTTTCAATGTACTTGTGTGCTAGTAGAACACAACAAACAGTTAGTGTGTTGGTTAAAAACGGAAGAAATACGCTCCTCAATGTCAATCAAGTATTTAATGACAAAGATGAAGAAGCATGAATTATTTCAGAATTTTGACCAAATTAAACATTGAAGTACCTTGTAAACACGTTTGAATTTCGCATGCTTGCTTTTGACAAGGGTCTTTTTTCTGTGACATTTTTGCAACGCTACGGGGAAAAGGGACACAGACGATTCACGTTTATTAACAATGTACAATGAGTAAAATGCATGTAAGACTTGCCATTTAGCAATAGGTACCTGCTCGTTTTCGTCACTCGAGTGTGTCCCGATCTCCAGAGGGTCTCCTTAATTCCTCGTTTCCTTCTCAAGACGCATTGGAGGACAACATCCAAGGTCCAATAGGTTTGGAGAAGGAAATGAGACAACGAGGAAACGATGGCTGTGTTCGGAATGGCATACTACTTCTACTAGATATGACGTAGATTTTGAGTATGCAGTGCGTTCACACTGTAGATTATGTGAAATGTGAGTATGCAAGAAATGTATACTAGCTTTTCGGTCGGCTGGTATTGGCATACTTATTATGAATTTAGTAGGCAGTATGCAGTATATACTAATTGAGTATGCTAGTATGCAGTATGCTAGTATGCCATTTCGAACACAGCCGATGAGAACTATTGGGACGCAACACTACGTTATGGTGCACACACAAAAGTCATCCGACTGCACTGTTTATAGAGTGAAGGCTGGTGCAGGCAGACATCGGAGGACGGGCTCATTGTATTTGCATGGAATCATGGATACCACACCAATCACACATTAGGAATGGTGTGGTATCACGATATACCATGCAATACAACGAGCCCGTCCTCCGATCTCTGCCTACACCAGCCTGTGTTGAAGAACTGCAGATATAAATAATCACATTATTTTCTGATATCTTTGTTTTGTGTCTATTTGTGGACAAGGCATGACAGTATTGCATTGGCTTAAGTTACAGTTTAGTGGAGTAATACAAGTATTTGGCAGACCTCTCATGACTTTCCAGTGTTTGCTTTACGACGGAATGTTATTGATGTAACACTGATTTTTGGACAGAGAAGTAGCCACCTTGTTTTAGCTGTCTAGCTAATTCCTTCATTTTAATTTTAAAAAACGAATTTGTTGGCCCTGTAACATGGCAGTTAGCGCAGTCCACCTCGAATCAGATGCTTTTTTGGTTTGCATGAATCATGCTCTTAGCACCGAGAAGGAGGAAGTCATGGGACTCTGCATCGGGGAGGTAACTTGGTAGCTAGGGCTAACTAAACTAATGAACAACACATTGATACTAAACGTACCCATCTGGTTTACCTCTGTAGAGACAGTTATGATCTTGACTGGAACTCGCATTTGACATAACCCATATCATATGGCTACTGTTCTCTCTGTCTGTTTAACAGGTAGACACCAGCCGCATCGTACACATTCATTCAGTGATCATCCTCCGTCGGTCAGATAAGAGGAAGGATCGCGTGGAGATCTCCCCTGAGCAGCTGTCAGCAGCGTCCACCGAGGCTGAGATATCCTTTCACCACTGGTGGGGGCAGGGGGGGCGACCGCCCCTCCTGGTGCCCCCACGGTTGAAAAACGTCTCTCTTAAGTGCCCTTTTGAGTGGCAAAAAATGTTTGCCCTTTTGAGTGGAGAAAATTAGAGGATGTGCCCTATTGGTGCCCCTCCAAAGGTCTAAACTTGCCCATGTGCCCCCCCACAGTTGAAAAACGTCTCACTAAAGTGCCCTTTTGAGTGGCAAAATTAGAGGATGTGCCCTATTGGCTGCCCTTCCAATGGTCTAAACTTGACCATGTGCACTGATGGGGTCCCATGTTGTGCAGTAGGTGCCCTTTTTTTCTTTTCGCCCCTGCCCTTCAAACAGCCTGAGTCCGCCAGTGCCTTTGACCCTGGAGACGTCTCTGGATCTCATTTGGCTTTGGCTGCGTTCGGGTTGTCTAGAATCCTTCCTTTCCTTGTAGGAAGGTCAAGAAAAAGTCACAAGGAAAGGAAAAACGTTTCATTTTCTGTAAAACTTGAACGCAGCCCGGGCTCTATCCCCTACCTGACACGTGTACATCTGAGAGTATAGAATAGGGGCCCTGCTGGGATACTCTTCAGACACATTCTCCAGTCCCTCCTTGGAGTAATCCATGATCTAATATGATTGGATTGTTAAAGCAAGCCTTTCATTGCATGGAAGGAAGGATGCATTGTAAGAGTTGTTGAACTGGTCCTCAGCATAGCAATATGATATTGATGACTATATACAGTAGCAGTATTAGCTCCATCTTGCCCTCTGATTCAGTGGTTCCCAACCTGTGGGGCGTGAGGAAAAAACAACTTCACAAATAACTAAATGTATCATAATGACAGCATGAAACTGAACAAAATTATACAAGGACACCAGGACACCAGAACCCTTTTTCTGATATATAAGTAGCCTAATATAGAAAGTACACTGTTAATTTTATTCTTCTTAAAATGGGTGGGGGGGGCTTCAGGTGAAAAAGGTTGGGAACCCCTGTCTGTAACCCTGTAATTGGCATTTTAATTTGTGAGTCAGGGTAGCAATGTCTCACAGAAAAACATGACCCTCTTTGTCGGCTGGTGGCCTCTGGATGGATGTCAGTGTCATAGCTAATTTTGTCAATCTCAGGTGGGGACACTACCATTTTACCATTTGTATCAGAAAGCGATTTCCTTAATTAGTATTACAGGTTGGCTGAAATTACTGGACGGCCCATGCGTGTGGTTGGTTGGTACCATTCTCACCCCCACATCACAGTTTGGCCATCACATGTTGGTGAGCATAGCACCCCTTTATCAATTCCACATATAGGGCTTTCACACCGCCAAGAAACCGTGCCGGTTTGCATTCCTGAACCTAGTCTGGAACCGGCTGGCGCATTCAGACCGAAAATAAATTGGTTCGGAGCCTGAGAATTTGGTTCGCAGCTGGAACCAGAAAATAGTGGTTCTCAGCGCTAACCAAAAACTAGAACCGTGACGTCGCCAGTGGGTGTGACATATTCTAGACTGTGAAAGACTAGCAAGAAGGAAGGAGGCAAAATGTAATGTAATCTAAATCGAATCATTAGTAATTAAAAAAATAATCAAATGTTATCATTCTCTCCATCTTCCTCACATGCTCAGCAAACACTCACACCCGCAAACGCGGACTTAGTAAGCCTGGTCAGATACTGTAGTGGAAGATATTATCCTAATTTCCAGTGAAGTAGCTGCGTCTTCATCACCCAACATTGATGTCGCTGATGGTTCCGGTTACACTGGTATGAACGTGGGCTGGTTCGCCAGACAGCACCAAGGTTCGGCGGTTCCAGAACGGGAACGGGAAAGGGCAGGGTTCCTTAGCGGTGTGAAAGCCCTAATAGTTGTTTTTGGCATGGCAAGTTGTCTTGGCGCATGTGTCTGAAAGTCTTGTTATTCATTTTCTAGTCACCTCTATTTCCTAAAACAGATGTGAGGACACAGGCGATGTACCAAATGATGGACCAGGGCTTTGTTGGACTCATATTCTCTTGCTTCATTGAGGACAAGAACACAAAAGTAAGGGTTCTACAGTGGAATTATACCATGTATAAAAATAGCCTGGATGTATAATTCAGAGGATTTATTTCTACTGCCTTTCATGTAGACTGGCCGAGTTCTCTACACCTGCTTCCAGTCTGTGCCTAAAGGCTCTGAGTAAGTATGGCTGGAAACTGCTCTTTGTAGGGCTTAATAAAGAGTTCATGTCCTCTCGATCTTAGTTAATACAAAACGGTTTGTCAGATATGTGAAACACATGTTCAGTCCTTTCCAGTGGTCAGAAAATGTAAAGCCTTTGCGACCATTTGCCAAATACTGACTCACGTCCCTGTTCTGTGTTAATAAAGGTATGAAAGAACCGAGGTCCCAATTCATGTGGTTCCTCATGAGGCCATTGGGAAAGTATGCCTTGAATCTGCAGTGGAACTGCCCAGGATCCTTTGCCAGGAAGAGCAAGACACCTACAGAAAGATTCACAGGTACCTAGTGTGATTTGAAGTGGACTGAGGGTCCCTGCAATAATAGCGATATTGAACGTATATACAGTATCTCCTCTTTCGTGTCTAAACCTTGTATACATGTTTTTATTTTTTTTATTTTTTTATAAATGCAGTTTTGATATTGTGATTTGATTCTTTTGTAGCTTAACTCACCTGGATCCAATCACCAAGATACACAATGGCTCGGGTATGTACTTGTTGATTACCAATATTCACTTGTGTTAGCATGCACATTGATATAACAGGCAGTGCATCTATGTCTCGACTGTGCTTTATCCACCTGTGTTTGTGCTGTCTCTGTTTCCTCTCCATGGGCTTCAGTGTTCACTAAGAACCTGTGTAGTCAGATGTCTGCTGTGAGCGGTCCACTACTGCAGTGGCTGGAGGACCGACTCGAGCAGAACAAGCAGAGCGTTATTGAGCTGCAGCAGGAGAAAGAGAGACTAACACAGGAACTGGCAGCCATGTGAGGTGGAGGAGAAGAAGCAGACACACATTCTCACTACTCACAGAGTCGATAGACTTTCACAAATGATCACTTTTGACAATGGGAATCTCCACATGGCTACCAAAAGACTTGTAACTTAACCAAAGCAGATTCTTTGATTGTTTCCCTAGGAGCAACATTTGCCCTCTGAACACGTTGTCTTTGATATCACACCATAGCAAGTGTTTCCCCTGAAGTTGTGCGTCTATGTACTACTGAATATTTTATTAGGAAGGCCATGTTACCCCTCAGACTATTATTTACAATGCCTCTTCGTCACATACTGGTTCCATGGCACTGAGCATTGGAGGTATTATTTTTTATGTAGGTCAACTCATATGTATGTCTTTAATTGGGTGATGAAATGGACTGTGTGAATGAAATAATTTCCCCAAGTGAATTGCCAATTTAAAAACATGTTAAAATGTGACAATGTATATTCAGGTATTTGCTTGATATACAGTACCAGCCAAAAGTTTGGACACACTTTGAATGGGGAAGTGTGTCCAAACTTTTGACTGTTTGACTGGTACTGTAGGTTCTTCTCTTAAGTTGTGATTTAAATATGATGGGGTAATGGTGGTGATGTGTCCCCAGGTGACTGTGTCTTATGTATGTGCTATTTAACTGATTAAAACAATTTTATTTGTTATTTTTTGTTTGTTTATGCAGATCAATGTTGTTATTAGTAGATGCATTTTCGAATTTCTATTCGAAACCATTTACCTGATCTGAACCTCAGTAAATGTTATCTCACTCTCATTCTCATAGAATGGTAGTAGGAGTATTGTTTTATTTTCTTTCTTTTTTAAAGCATAAAATAAAATACACTATGTCAGAGGGAGATTACTGTATACGTTTGAAAAATACGGTTTTAGCAATCATCTTATTTACGGGTGCCTTGCCATGCTAGTCTACAGTTTGAAGGGAGTTTCATACCCCCATTGTCTCACACTTCTTTCACACCACATTGATTCACCATATTCCAAAATAAAATGTTTCTATTGTATTCTATTCTGTTTGTGTCAGCTGACTTCAAATCAGACCTTGACTACACAAATGTGCTCAACGTTTTAGGAAAGTGACTATAGGGAAAATACTGATTGTAGGTTAACTAAGTACATTTTGATAATGATAATTGAAATGTTTTGTTGTGTGAGGTACATATTAACTGTGGGAAATGTGCACATTTCCCATTGCAGCGGTAAATGTATAAATTAACAGGGATATGTATACATTAACCGCAGAGATTGGAAATGTAAAGATTTCCCACGATGTACATATTCCCAGAACATACACAAGGGATCAGAAATCAAATAAATGAGACAAGCTTAGAAAAGATTATCCTCTGACCATCTCTCAACTCTGAGTTGCTATAGGAACAGCTGTGCCCATCTTTGCTGGAGTGGTTCAGTATTCCGGCTGAGTCATTGCACTGCTGCACTCACGTCAGGGAGAAAGAGAAAGAGCAATTTCCTGACAGACAGATCTTCATTATGGTCTTATTGAGTGATATCTCACAATACTGAAATTGCCCGTGGTGAGGTGAAATAGTTGGTATGTGTTAGGAAACAGGAGTCTCTGTTAGCATTAAAACCATGATGTCATATAGTCGAATGACATTTCTATTTCAAGTAATTTGAATTCATTTCAATGGCTCAAGAGCTTGAAATCTGGCAATGATGAATTCTGAATGCGTTGGTTGCCATGCAATCATAATCCCTCTCACAGTTATCATCTGTCAATCTCTCAATTTCTCACACACTTTCTTTGTGATTCCACGAGGTAGAGTGTAGCATTGTTCCCCAAGGCTTTCTGCATGAATGAAGCAAACAATGACATTAGATGCATGATGGTACCCTTACAGTTCAGGGCCAGACCACAGCAGTGAGAATGGCCTATAGTCTCACTGCTTGAAACAATTCCAGTATCTTGGCTGCAAGGATTTTGGGGTTTTAAACACTTTATTTGTCACATTTTCAGTCCAACACACACACTCTCATTAGTGGTTCTGTGTGGAGGATGTTTCTGTGTGCAGCATAGCTAATGTGTGATGGCATTACTTGCATCACTCACTGAAGATCAGAGAGTCTCCAATATAGGGATGGAGAGAACCCATGATTCTCAGGAAACGGAGGTTGGGTGACAGGTTGATTACTATAAACTGCTGACCGGGAATTGCGTCTGCACCATTGCTGCCTGCTGTAATTCATGGTGACTTCTGCCTCAGCCGGGCCAAGGTTATAGAACAGTAATACATTTTGTCTCAGAATAGATAAATGGCAACCGTAATTCCCTGTTAAATCTTTCAGATTACTTTTGAACGTGCTCACTGTTCAGAGGATAAGAGAATGCTGTTTCAGATAAGATATTTCCTTTTTTCTAGTGACGACTGTATGATTTGCAGATCTCTGACTGTGTCTCTAGTTCTCAAAGGTTTGTTTCTTTTTTTTCCTTCTGAACCTCCTTTTACTGCTGTTGCTATGGAATCTCTCTGTGGCCATCCTCGTGTACAGTAGACATTTTCTCTTTCCTTCCCCCAAGGATGTGCGCATGGGACAGCAGTTTGATGGAAAGGTCAAGATAAAGCTGAACTGATGATAATGTGGATCAGCTGTAATTCGCTCTCTAGGAGGGAACAACTACATTGTCCTCTCTTCCTGTTGGTGTAAACAGACCTCCTGTGGGAAGGAGGGAACCACCTTTCCTCCTAAACACTCGCACAAATCAGATCATCTTTTTGCAACCGGAAATGAGGCTTGAAACTGTAAATATGTGATAAAATAAAATGCTACATTACAAGCAAATTATCTTAATGACTTTAGATTTTGTGTGTGTACGTGTGTGTTTGTGTGTGTGTGTGTGTGTGTGTGTGTGTGTGTGTGTGTGTGTGTGTGTGTGTGTGTGTGTGTGTGTGTGTGTGTGTGTGTGGGGGGGGGGTATAACCTGCTGAGGGAGCTGATTCCTCACCAGGTTCAAGACAACTTTAGAGTTTAGGGGGTGGGGGGGCAATCATAATCATCATCATCATCATCATCATCATCACCATCATCATCATAATCATTATCATCAGCAGCAGCTGTATTTCAAACACTGAAGTGCCATACATGAGCTTCCCACTCGAGGGCAGTGCAAGCTTACACATCAAGAGCCTCTCCTGCTACTTGAAGGATTCTGAAAACAACATTTTCATCCCTCACCATACCGTTCCAATATTTGTTGTTTTTGGCCTATAAGCCAGATGAGGTAGTGTATGTCATATCTGACAGTACTCCCAACTGGTCTTCCTCTCAAACATTTGCTTTGTAATAACAACACAAACAACCTGAAATTCTATGTCTATTGTATGTCTATTGTATGTCTATTGTATGTCTATTCTATGTCTATTCTATGTCTATTATTACAAATTAGAGAGACGTAGTGAAAGTAGTGCTCCATTGCCCCGACCGCAATTTCTGTGTTTATTACTTCTGGCAGAAGGGCACCTTTTATTGAGTGTGATGAGACGACTGGCATGAAAAACTGCAAGCCTCTATAAATCAGAGAGTGTAGGCAGGGCAGGGTGGGGAATACGAGAGGTAGGGTGGAAGGTCATGTCGATGATGGGACACAACAGGGGGCTGGGGGAGGCTGGCACAGCGTATAGTACACAGATGCGTCTCTGGCTTAGAGGTGAAATCTTGATGAACAGTCACACCCCGATTGTGACAGTGTTTAATGACCGTATCTGAAATAGACAAGGGCCTATTGGACACTATCCCCTGCTACTCCCCTCTGTAAAAAAACAGATGCCCCTGATGACATGAGGTAAATGTTACCTTTCTCAGGGGGCAGCATTCTAAACCTTCATTTTACAGGATGTTTGTTTTTTCTTATTACGAATGTGTGTTTTTGATAGTTCCCGTTTGGGAGTTGGAGGTCTAGACAATGATGCTATTTCAAGCCTGGAGTCGGTCAGTAACTCCCTCTCTCTCCCTGCTAGATGTTTCATTCTCTCTCTCTCTCTCTCTCTCTCTCTCTCTCTCTCTCTCTCTCTCTCTCTCTCTCTCTCTCTCTATCTCTCTCTTACCACTGCCCTTATTTATATAGGTCAGTCAGGCATCTCCTGTGTCCCTGTCCCTAGAGATGTCACACGATATGTGTGTCTGTGTTGCCTTCATCACCTCCAGGCTGCTTTGAAGGGCATCCCTCACTAATGTCATCCTGGAGGCTTCACAGAGAACCGCCTGCACTTGAATCCACTCCAGGGAGAGAGAGAGAGAGAGAGAGAGAGAGAGAAAGAGAGAGAGAGAGATAGAGAGAGAGATAATGGTCAAATAAAACTAGAACATTAATCAGTCTTGAACAACAAGATAGTACCGTCTTTTAATAGTTAAAGACATAAAAATATTTTCTGTTAGGCCAGAATGTATTGTATTATACATACCAGTGGACGGGCTCATTGTATTACAATGAACAACAAACAAACAAGCCTCTCCTCCGATTTCTACCTCCACCAGCCTCTACTGGTATGTGTAATATGGATCCAAATATTATATTTAATTGACTCTAGAGCCTGACTTTAATGACCTAATTCCAGCGTATAACCAGAAGAGCTCCTTCAGACTGTGTCACGAGTGTTTTAATCACCACCTGTCCTGCCATGAGGACCTTCATCTTTCAAAGCCCTGGCTGTCTTATGGTTCTCAATCTATAAGCTCTGAGAGTATTTACGTCTTTGATTTTGTCAGAGATTTATTAATCCATTACAAGAATGCTCCCGCGCTCTGCGTTAAGATCTGAAGCAGTTTGTTGCTTACCGTGAGCAATCAGCAGCAGTGTCGGCTTCCCCCTTTTTTATTTACTTATTTCCATTTAATAACACCCTGTGATGTCGTAAATCACAGCATGCATGAAAATAAAAAAAAGATGAATGTGGCAGTTACAGCCAACCGTGGTGGTTGTATAGGTGAGGCAGGGGTTGAAGTGAATACTAAAATGTGATTGCATTTCCCAGCCCCTGAACATAACCACTGCGACAGGGCACTCACTCCCAGGAATTGTCAAGCCTCTGATTTCCTATGAGAACCATTGATTTCTCACTGGGGTTTATTTTAAACCCATTCCATTGATTATCTACGTATATTTAGTTTTGTTGCTTTACTGTAAGTAAAAAATGCTTTTTAGAAGGCATTGTATGGACATACACATAAGCCCTCTGCTTTCTCCCTCTAGGCTGGTTTTATTGTCCATCATTCATAGCCTTGGGGATCAAGCGGGTCAGTACATTGACCACAGGACCTCAGTGCCAGCAAACTATTTGTCAACATCAATTTCCTCGATGGCAGTATCCAAAATGAGATATGAAAGAGTGGATGAACAGTTTGCACACTTTAGATACACCAGAAGCAGCTCCTCTAATGGAAAAAGATGCCACAGTGCAAGGATGAGTGAGGATGAGTGACACTACTCCGGAGCATACCTCCCTCTCTGGTCCTCTCTGGTCCCTTGAACCTCTGGCCAGGACCCCTCAGGCAGACCCCTCGAGGTAGGCCCCCAGTGGGATGCATTGGGTTTGGGCATAAAAGCAGCAAATGCGCCTCTGGGGGTCAGTCAGATGAGTCGAGATGGGGGATGCATGGTTCACTTGCCCTCGTCTGGGGGGAAGATAACACTGGTGTCCAGACTGTTCATGAGTCGAGGTGCACAGTAGCCTTTTGTTGCAGTGAGTTGAACTGAGCTGAAAGGAATTAAAGTCTATCTACCCTAGGGGGATGGTGTCTGTGATTCTCCTGTTTGATATGTGCATTTTCCATGTCATTTTTTAAACATTAGTCAAGTGCTACAAATGTAGCACATTTGTTGCACTTCATTCCTTAAGTGGCTCCATGTATGAAAGGAGGGCCTTTTTGTCATGCTGACACTGGGGAGCACCAAGCATAGAGGCAATCATGGTCGGTTTACCCCAGTGAAAAGGATCCAAATGTGCCTCCCAGGTCCCATGATGCACCATGGACCAAATTGTTGAGCTACTCTTAAAGCCACGGTTGGTTGACCTCATAGACTGGTTGATGTGTGTTCATGTATGTCTCTGTCTACAAATGGAGGACTGGTATTTTCTCTGCCAGCAGAAGGGCATACAGCTCAATCACCATACAGACCTTTTGTTTTATGGCAATCTGTGAGGAAAATGTTGAACATTTCTTGACTATGGCTTTACAATTCTGGGAAACTTTTGTTATGTTATGTTATACTATGCAAATCTGAACCTAAATGACTTTCCCCAGAGTGTTCTTTCGAAATGTCCTGTCACAGCCCAGTCAACCCACTCCATCATGATGAGTAGAGAAATCTGATTTATAACTGCACAGGCCATTTACATTTTACATTTACATTTTGGCATTTAGCAGACGCCTTATTCCAAAGCGACTTACAATCGATACATTTGACTAAGCAAGTAAATCATCAATTCACCAGTCGCAGTAGGAAGAGTAATCTAGCTCAGGCAAGGGGCCATTGGCAGTCGTCGTGATAGAAGAAGAAAGAAAGAATTTATTTATTTTGATTATTTTATTTTTTTGACACTGGAGAAACAGTACAAGGGGGGAAGTAGAAATCTTAGAGACACAGTATAGGGGGAAGCAGGTGTCTCAGGAGACACAGTGCTGGGGGGTAGTAGATGTCTCAGGAGGAGCAGTTAAGATGTAACCTGAAGAGATGGGTCTTCAGTCTCTGACGGAAGATTGGAAGTGACTCTGCAGTTCTGACAGCCGTGGGAAGCTCATTCCACCAGCGGGGAGCGAGTGTAGTGAAGAAATGTGACCGGGCAGCGTGACTGCCGCGTTGGCGTAGAGGTGGTGGGGCCAGTCGGCCTGCAGAGGTGGAGGAGCGGAGCGAACGGGCAGAAGTTCTGGAGTTCTGGAGCCCAGCCAGGAGTGCGTTACAGTAGTCAAGGCAGGAGATGACCAGTGACTGGGTCAAGAGTTGCGCTGCTTCTTTGGTGAGGAATGGACGTATCCTTCTGATGTTGTAAAGGAAGAATCTGCAGGGGTGTGCTGTCGCTACGATGTTCTCCGCACAGGATAGGCGATTGTCCAGGATCACTCCAAGGTTCTTGGCTGTCTGGGAGGGGGTTACAGTAGAGTTCTCCACTGTGATGGAGAAGTATTGGAGAGGGCAGGCTTTCCCAGGGATGAAGAGTAGCTCAGTCTTGTTAAGGTTGAGCTTGAGATGGTGGGCTGACATCCATGTAGAGATGTCAGCGAGACATGCAGAGACACGTGTTGCCACATGTAGGTCAGAGGGGGGGGAAGGACAGGAAGAGTTGAGTGTCATCTGCGTAGCTGTGGTAGGAGAACAAGTGTGAGGAGATTACCGAGCCGAGAGACTTGGTATAGAGGGAGAACAGTAGGGGACCTACTAGGACAGAGCCCTGGGGGACCCCAGTGGTGAGGGAGACGAATTGTTGTCTCAACGATTCTCTCCAAGTCACCTCTTAGGAGCGACCCGCCAGGTAGGAAGCAAGGAGGTAGGAACTAGGAGGGTGCAGTGCCAGAGATGCCCAGTTCTGAGAGGATGGAGAGAAGGATCTGGTGGTTGACTGTGTCGAAGGCAGCAGACAGGTCCAGGAGAATGAGAACAGAGGAGAGGGAGGAAGCTTGAGCAGAGTGGGGGACCTCCATGACAGCAAGGAGAGCAGTGGTGGGGGTCCAGGTGTTCCATCTTACGGAGATAGTCAGTCAGTTGTTTAGATGCAGCACATTCAAGGGTTTTGGAAGGGAAGGAGAGAAGGGATACGGGTCTGTAGTTGTGGACAGAGTACGGGTTGGTTTCTTGAGGACAGGATTGACTCTGGCTATCTTGAAGGCAGCTGGGACAGATCCTGTGGATAAGGAGGAGTTTATTACGGTGGTAAGGTAAGGAAGGATGTCGGAGGAAATGGATTGGGGAAGAGGGGGATGGGATCGAGAGGGCAGGTGGTTGCCCGCTTAGATGTGATCAGTGCAGAGAGTCTGGAAGTCAGTAGGTGAAAGTAGGTGACAAAGTCATCGGCAGACAGGGAGGAAGGAGGAAGGGGAGGAGGTGGGTTGAGGAGTGTGGAGAATGTGGAGAACAGTTTCCTAGGATTAGAGGCAGAAGAATGTATTTTGGAATAATAGTAGGATGCTTTAGCAGCTGATGCAGAGGAGGCGTAGTTGGAGAGGAGAGAGTGGTAAAGGTTTAGGTCATCAGGAAGGCCGGTTTTTCTCCAGCTGCCCTGAGCTTTATTCTACAAGTATGTAAGGGTTTCAGAGAGCCAGGAAGTGCATGGAGAGGATCGTGCTGGCTTCAAGGTTAGTGGACAGAGGGTGTCGAAGGATGAGGTGAGAGCGGACAGGAGGTTGGAGGATGCTGAATCAGTGGATAGAAGGGAGAAGGTTTCAACAGAGGGTAGGGGTAGACAGAGGGTAGACAGGGGAAGATAGGGTGGTGGGGGACAGGGTAGGTAGGTTGTGACGAGGGGGTACAAAATGCTTAGAGACTGACAGGGAAGAGGTGGATTTGAGGGGGAGGGAGAAGGATACAAAGTGATGATCAGAAACTGGAAGAGGGGTAACAGTAAGGTTGGAGGTATAGCAGGATCTAGTGAAGACAAGGTCGAGCTGGTTGCCTGCCTTATGAGTTGGAGGAGAGTGGGACAGGGTAAGGTCGAAGGAGAGGAGAAGGTCAAGTACTCAAGATGAGAGAAGCCATGAGAGATGAGAGAAGCCTGTGATTGTGACTATACAACACAATGCAAACATTTGTCAACAAATGAAGTGCAAAGGCCGATCAGCCATCTCTCACAGATTACTACACAACTAGCTCCCAAAATTAAAAAAAAGTAGAAGAGCCATTTGTGAACTCTGCAAAGCATCCATTGTGCCCAAAGCATGCTCCTGTGACTGAACTTCCTGTGTCACGAAGACAGAGCTTTCACTTTGAATTAGGTCCCCATCATAATACATGGAATAAACAAACGACCAGGAAGTGCGTAAGGATATATAGGCCACTGTGACAAGAAGTCTTTAATTTAGATCAAAGTCACTGCTTGATGTGGGATAAAAATGACTGTGTGTGTGATGAGAGAGTTTGTTTACATTTCCGTGTGTTACATGGGGTATGTGTGTTCCCATGGGCAGATAGATGATGAAGGCTCTTCTATATGCCCTGGAACTGGAGAAGCGATTTGAATTGAATTGATAGGACGTACAGAAACCTAGAAGCCATTATCTCTCTTTGGGAAGGAGCCATTCGAGGCTCATTGCTGTCTTGGTTATCTATCAATTTCTTATTTCATTGTCTCAACATGACCTCATGAAAGGAAGTCCAGTCCACATTACATGGTAGTGTGCAATACCTACAGTATGTTTTTAGAATAATCAGCTCTGTTTATGTTGTTTCTGTAACATATTCTACAAAGTATGTGGCAAACAGCAATATTTGTATCGATATCCCATTAGTCCCACTACAGTCAACAAGTGAGGTGCCTTCATGCATGGTCAAGCCAGTGAGTGATGTAAACTATTAGGAAATGAAAGGCCTTCACAGATGAACAAGCTCATCTTCATCTGGACGAGACATACAGGATATGGGATGCTTCACCTCTGACCTACAGTATGTGAATGTAAACCACAATGTCTGGCCATTAGGACATTAGATGTTAAAACATATTTTTCACAGAAATGCTTTTGACATAAACCATGTCCTCATAGCATTAAAAAAAGAAGATATATATTCTTTATATATTTCCTCTTTTGTGAGTTTCAGAAATATTAAGGGTTGTATTTTCATCCATCAAAAAAACGGACGCAAGTCCAAACGCAGGCGTATTGGCAATTTGTGTCAGCGGTAACAAGTGAAATTACCACCACGCTGGTGGGTGAAGTAGCGATAATAAAGCCATGTTCATGATAATTAGCTGCCGTCAGGTGCACAGAAAAAAATATAAATAATATTTCAGACACACCCCCTAGCACCACCAACAGTGCTGTTTTTTACACTGTCAAAAAATAGATAAAAAATAGAGAGTCTTATTGCAGGAAGATTCTCCTTCTCCCTCTGATGTGTCAAAATACATTTCATACCATTCGTCATTCCATTCCATGCTTCACCAAGAGTCTGTCTTCCGATTTCTACCTCCACCAGCCTCCCCTGACTGGCATGCAATCTGGGATGTAAGGACATTTTCTGGCTAATGCATTTGTCTACCTAAATGTTTTACTGTATGTGCCATTGTAGTATACTATGAGTGGGTTGGGTACACTTTAAACTTGTACTGAACTTCTAAATGTCTGACCTGCCCTACTGAGCCAAAGTCTTTGTCCTCATTTGCACAGAATCTTGCTCGACTCAAATGGCAACTAGGGCGGATTTTCTAAAATCTTCATGAAGACCTGTTAAATAATTCAGAAGCGAAGACTTGCCGTGTGTCTGTTGTACGTCAACTTTAGGCTTTATATGAGGTTGCCCCTACAGTATACGTGTGTAGTAACTGTGTAATCCTTAGTGACTTTACCAACAACATTACATGTAGTTACATTAGTTACATTGCTTTTGTAATTGTATAGGAATGGACTGTATAAGGTGCAAAAACATAAACAGCTCAACTCTGTATACCATGCATGATGACAAACTGTGCTGGAAACCTCATATTAATAACATTTAATTTCATTTCATGATGACAAACTGTGCTGGAAACCTCATATTAATACAATTCCATCTAAAATTGGCAGAAATATTGGTATCTTGAGTAAAATGTATTATTGTCTAGATAAAAAAACCTCTCTGATGTTGTATTATTCCCTGATTTACCCCTATATGAATTAATGTAAGATATTCCTGACGCCATAGCTATGCTACCTAGGTAAAGGGGCAACTGTATGTCTGTTTCTTTACCGAAACAATTTGAATATCTTGCTCTAATCTAAAAGAGCTGTGTAGTGTCTTAAATCTGACACATCTGATATCAAAACCGACACGACCAAATTGAAAAATCCAGTTAAATCTACTCTGATTATCTATAACTAATAGACACAAGCATACAGCCAGTGAAGTTTTTGCACAGGATGTTAGTGATCACACTATTGCAGGCATTAGAGATGGAAGAATACAAAAAACAAGGTCACGCTTCATCACCAAAACGAATTTCAGAAAATGTAATGAACAGGCATTTCTACATGATTTATATCTATGTGACCTGGAAAGAGTATAACCTCTGTTCCTGAACCTGAGTTGGCTCTTGATTACTTGTCAAATAGATATATAAATATATCTAAAAAAAAAAAATTACTCTGTTGCCGATACATGCTCCATATAAGAGGTTAAGTGTAAAAGATAGAGCAAATCCCTGGTTTACACCTGAACTATCTGAAACTATTTAAAAAATAAATGGGGCCTGGGCCAAAGCAAGACAGACTGATTCCACCTCTGATTGGCTACTTTTTAGACAGCTGGGAAATAGGTGCATAACTACGTTCAGGAAGGCTAAATCTACCCACTATACAAACTCCCTGAAACATATTTCTGAAACATATTTCTGCCCTCATACTACTACTAACAAAAGGGAAATCGGTGATGCTTTTAATCAATATTTAATTTCTGCTGGATATATGTCCGACCTTGGAAAAACAGTTTTTGGCCAGGATGGTCCGAAAATGTGGAACGAACTCTAGTCGACTTTAGTAGTCTCTCTTAGAGGACCTGGTTACAGAGGAGTGTTCATGTTTTGTGTGAAATGTTACCTTGTGTTTGTTTTTGTTTGGTTTGGTTTCTTGTTTGTGTCCTATGTATTTGTATATTTTGACTGGTCTCAATGTGACTCCCTGTTAAAATAAAGGTTAAATAAAAATAAAATAAAAGTGTTAACCATATTTTTTATTTGGAACTGGCATTTTATTTTTAGAGTAGGTCTGGGATATCCATGGTAGTAAATGAGTCATGTTTTCTTGTAAATATTTGTATCCAAACATAGGTAGGTACCTAATGGTAGCAGTCTAATAATAGAAGGAAATGAGTAATGCCATATCACCAATGATGACTGCATGTAAAATGAAGATTTAGCTGCTTATCGTGCTCTCTTTTCTGTCGCCAAAAAGCCTCTTTTGAAGACAAAAGAGAATAAAAGACGACTCATGGAAATAAAAATGGGATGGGTAAGATTTGAGGAGTGTCTGGCAGGCTATTCTGGGGTTCAGTGGTTCATTTGATGGGGGGGCTTTACCAAGCAAATAAATAAAAGATGTTTTGCTGTATCAGGCACTTTCAACAAATTAAAGTCAATACAGCGGAACGGCCTGTCCCTCGTTCCCTCCGTCTGCTTCTCAGGACGCAGGGATGAGAGAGACCTGGCCTCTATGAGCTGCCTGGTGCACCACTTCCACACTCCATCGTTCCCTGACTGGCCTCTCCCCCACCTCTCCCCCTGCCACCATGTACCATTACAATTACAATTACAAATAACACCTGCTCCATATGACTAACCATACTACATTCATGATATGCGGATTCCCCCCTACTGTGTGCTTGTTTTTACTGCTGGAACATTGCCATATGCTTCCCCTCCATGCCAGTATGATGTGTATTTTACAATGTCATAAAAAGAACAGTAAAGGTAGCATATTGTGCAAGGCTTCCAAAAGTCAATCCTAATGACAACATTATGCCAGAAAGGAGGGGTAGAGAACAGGAGTCAGCCTACAGTAGATTTCCAGAATCCCCTGAGAAAGAATGCTTGGTTTTCTCCCCAACAATCCCCCCCTAAAAACTAGCCCAAACTGGCTTTTTGCCTAGTTTGGCTTGAAAGTACAAACTGTTCTAAAATCCATTCTGACAGGCGTTCAGGACTCACTCTACAATCAGAGAGGAAAGTTAGAGGTGGTCGCGGGGGACCTGGATCAGATGGTACCGTGTTTCCCTTTGTAGTCCCTGGAGCCCCCCCTGCTGTCTGTGGAACCCTTTTTTGTCTTTTTTTCCACACTTCCCCTCCCTCCGCTCCGCTCTGAGTCCTGCTCTTTGGTTTTCTAGTTGTTATTTAAGTGCCCCAGTTTATTTGCGATCCACTCCCATCCCCCCACACGGCCCCCCTGGTGCACAAGCAGCAACGTGCATACATACATTAATTCCCAGACACATAAAAACATGCATACATGCACATACATTTTCTCTGATTTCAAGTCCAGGGTTGGTTTGGTAACACGCCTGTCGTTATGAAAATACTAAAGCATGAAATTATAGCAGACTTATCATATACATATTCTTAGACAGCAGTTTGGTAACATATCATTGTGAAATACCATTTCATATGCAGATGAACAAGCTGATCAAACTAAGCCTGGACATAGGGTATAGGTTTTAGAATACATTTTGTCTTGAAAATGAAACGGTGAATGACCTCTTCACCTTTTGATTCTCCCCCTCTCCCTGTCAGGACATGCTACAGTGACCAGTGCAGGTATATCATTGCCATCGCTACTGGTGTGTTACATGGCTGTGATCTGTAAGGGGCTGCCACGTGGTGTGACACTGGTCAATACTGACAGGTAGGTTTATGTGTGTGCTCATGATGAGGGGGCCATTTAAACCATGGGAGTAGGAAGCATAAATCTCAGAAGAAGGCCATGCTTCTCGTGCTCCTGCACCTGTCAAAATGCAGGACAGTGGCTCAGCTACACCCCATTGATCTCCTCATCCTCTTGATTTAAGGGTATCTCAAGTGAGAAAGACAGGGGTGGAGGTGAAGGGGGGGAGGGGCAGGAGGAGTTGATAGAGGGTTTGACATGTTCTGTCCTCTACTTTCACATCAACAGGCAGCGTGTCTGGTGACAACCAGTACACCATCCGAGGGTTGCAGAGGGGGTTGTTTCCGATGTCCCTCACTGGGGGACATTATAGGACTTACAATACTAGCAGTGCTCTGTTGCGCAGAGGTACATTCATGGATGTCTATATGCTAACATGCCTTCACTCTGTCTTCAGTTTTGGCCGTGTCTTTCATAATCAAGAGGCTGTCTTTCATAATCCCCGGCCACCTCACCCACCCCCATCCCCCCACCCCCCCTCCAGTCTTTCGACTTCCTGGAGGAGGGCCTGGTGTCAGTGTAGCCCAATCAGCACAGCCGAGGTGTCCTGATGCGTAGCAGCAAACCTGCAGCCACACAGCCAGGCATGGCAAGAATTTATGTAGCAACCCCCCCCCCCCCAGCTCTCTCTGTGTCCTGGAGTGTGGCGAAGACAAGTTTTACAGCCGGGTGGATCTTGCCATCGCCAGAAGCTACTGCAGGGGAGAACGACTTTCCATTCTGCTGTATTAAACTAGTAATGAGGACAGACCAGCTTTTCACAGCTCTAACCTCCTGCGCTCATCGTTTCAGCTGCTGCCTTTCTCAATGGAGTGCAAAAAAGAAAAACCGTGCCACGCTATGACACACAAGATTACAACATGATTCATTATGCTTATTTCATTATGCCAAGTACGTCAAAAGCGGAACGGCGGAACATTGCTGAGGTTGCACTGTTTTGTTAAAACATGAGCGATTGCTGATGTGAGTTAAGAGGAGGCATGTGGGGGCCTTTTAGGCCTTGTGAGACTGACCCCAGGAGGGATGCCACATTAGCACATCGACCCCCCCCCCCCCCCCTTCGCTGCCTCGCTAAGAGGTTGGGCCCCTCTGAGCTATGCACTTACGCTGCTGCTTGTTCAGCAGGATAGAGGGCCTTGACTCTTGTTGATGCCATGACCAACCTGCCACCCCCAGGGGTGCTGCAGTTGTTAGAGGCTTGCAGGTCAAGACATCCCTCGGGGGACAGAGCCAACGTGCAGAACGAAGACATTAAACCATTCTGCAGCACAACTCGAATGCAAAAAAGGTAGAGCGATTGGCGATATTCCATAGGGTAAAGCAGATGGTATATGACACCTGGTATACATAGAGTATTGACAAATGGTGTTGAGTGATTGAGAAGTAAACATGTCAGTAAAAGAAATTGCATATTGATTGATAAACAACATGTCTTTAAGGTCAGTGGATCATCTCTTGTCATTCTGATTACATCAGCCTGAGGTCTCATCGCATGGCAGGGAGGTATCTGAGGCAGAGCTCTGTGACACAGCTATTATACTAGATATGGTGTGACAGGTCATTTTTCATTTTTAAGGAGGAGTATGGTCCCAAGCTCTTATTGCGGGTCATAGATCATAACATGGTAAAAAAAAATACAAATAAAAGGCACGTTAACGTGATGTTCAACAAACAGGGTCTTTCAATAGGAAACAATGCAAAATGCATTGTTGTAATGCAAAACAGTAGTGAATATGGACAGGATATCCGGGCTTAGATTTGTCACAGAAATGTTTGGAACTCAGTGATTTTCCTACAGATAACATACCTTACTATATGATTACCCACGTGACATAAACGCGAAAAAGTGGGGAAATATGAACGATGCTTCAAGTCTGAGCCAATCAGAATGGCGTATTAATCAGTACTGTGTACTGTGCTGAACTACCACATCCCTCCAGAAGATGCTGCTGTTGCTCTTGATCCAAAACACAGACCACACTCTTCTTGCCTGTTTTTCATGTAAAGGGGGAAAATTAAATGAGAAAATTAGAATCTACAGCTGGACCTCTGCCTTCAGACGTTCCCCAGTGCCTCCTCTGGACAATCCATTGAGTTTTACTTTCATTTGATTCATTGGCCAATGAGAATGTGGTTCTGGTGATGCTGTATGTCAAATGCAGAGAAACATCGAATGGCATGAACAGATCCTATGTGATTTCAGGTGAAAAGGCTTGTAATCCTCCCAGGGTTACCAGCCAATGGGTTGTCTGTTTTCAAACTGAAAGGGAACAGCAACAGAAAACAGACATCAGAGACATAAAGCTCTAACTGACTGTATGAGAGCTCCATATCGACAATGCTGTGAACAAATAACTAAGGACTTCAATGACAGATAGATTCTGTGGGTAGATTAATACACAAAGATAGACAGATAGATAGATAGATCTACACGTACATGCATGTGCACGCGCACGCACGCACGCACACACACACACACACACACACACACACACACACACACACACACACTCACACGCACGCACACACACACACACACACACACACACACACACACACACACACACACACACATACATATTTGTATTTGGGCAGAGGGATTTCCTTTTCAGAGAGCAGATGAGGACAGAGTCACCTGAGTTTTATCTGGGCAGGTGTCTGCTGCAGGGCCTGAGGGAGGGTATGCAGCCAAGTGGACAAGGCCTACAGTATTGGGAGAGTCTAGGGGATTATGGTGGTCATGATGGTGCTTAAATCTATGGGGTGCTGAGGGGATGCCTGTGCTCTGACACACTTCCTCACCGCAGAACAGGAATCAGTCAAGGATATCCAACTGAACATCAGTCATGCATGGGGAACAGCCAGTGAGGAGAATGAGCTCGCTCATCCGTGCAGCTCCCGAGGGGGGGTAGGGGGCTTGAGGGAGATGGGGGAATGGGGAGAGGGGGACGGGACGGGCACGGGACGGGGAAGGGGACTGGACAGACTCCAAGTACACAGACAATACAACCCGCACCCAAGAGACTGTCATCATTAGAACTGAATCTTATGCCAAAGTCACTGAGCCTTGATATCATCCCTATTACCAAAGCTTTAGTCAGATCTGACAACCAGATAATGGTCCGATGAAGAATTATTGATATTGCCTTCCATTAAGTTACCCTTATACCTGTGTTGTCATACTGTAATAGGTTGTAGTAAGATCATTGCACAAAGTAATTCGGTAATGACACGTTATATGGGGTAGAGTGGCTTGTGTTATTAACCCAGTGGAATACAGAACAGTTTTTATTCCGTTTGTGCCATAATACAAACTGCTCAAGTTTACGGTATGTTACCAGGCAACTGAAACTACGTTACTAATATACTACAGCATGTAACAGCATGTTAATACATTGTTGGAAATATGGTAAATACAGAATGACTTAACAAGTGTTTTACAGGGAGAGTATTGTATAGGGTAACATAGAACATATAACATTTAACACATGATGTTAAAACTTGATGTGTAAAGTATGACTGGATAGGTGATTAGAAATGCAGTCAAAATTACTCCCTGGTGTCAGGGACATTGACAATGATGAGGGAGGCCTACCGGTGTAGTTGGTCATACTAGATCTAACAACAGCATAATATAAAATATATAAAAAAGATATATTCTGTGAAATATTCACAATAGAAAAACAGATAAACTCTGCCAATGTGGGTTGGGATAGCAATGGATTTATTCATAATCATATTTATTCATATTTTTCAACCCATAACCTTTCTACACCTCCTTGTCTTTGCTATGCCTATTTCTATTTCTCCCATTCTCACCTTCATCCTTGCTCCCTCTCTCATTCTCTTTCTCATCCTTGCTTCCCCATTTCCTCCATTCTCTCTCTCTCTCTCTCTCTCTCTCTCTCTCTCTCTCTCTCTCTCTCTCTCTCTCTCTCTCTCTCTCTCTCTCTCTCTCTCTCTCTCTCTCTCTCTCTCTCTCTCTCTCTCTCTCTCTCTCTCTCTCTCTCTCTCTCTCTCTCTCTCTCTCTCTCTCTCTCTCTCTCTCTCTCTCTCTCTCTCTCTCTCTCTCTCTCTCACACACACACACACACACACACACACACACACACACACACACACACACACACACACACACACACACACACACACACACACATACACATACACATACACATACACATACACATTTGCTCTCTCTCTTTCCCCCCCCCCCCCCCTCTCTCATACTACTCTCTCTCTCCCTACTCACTCTCCTCTCTCCTTTTTCCCAAGGACATTGCACAGCTGTCATTTGCTCCATGAGGGAGCTCCATCCTGTCTGCGGGACATGGGAGGTTTTTGCTCTCCAGCTAAACCAAAGGTAGAGGGGCGGTCATGGCGCCAGTTGCAACTGGCACAGGTAGAAAGTAGTATTAGAGTGGGGACATCCTTAACGGTTTTAATTGATCCATGGATTCAATAGACTACATAGCCATACTATACTATAACTTTCTATAACAATTTTTAATGAGGACATGGTGTAGTGTAACAGTATAAACTTGCTTACATATCATAACAGCTTACTTACAGCTTACAACAGGAAAGCTGACTATAGGTTTTAAAGCTGTGGTCAAATAAAGTCTAATGTTTATTTTGGGGTATAAAAGTGTATATAGCTATAAAAAATGTAATCTATTCAAACATTACAACGCCAAAATAGCCTTTGTGAGAAGGCATCTTGCTCATAAACATTTAATTAGCATCATATTCCATATTCCAATCCAATAAAATACTGTATGGTACACAGTGTGCTTTATGAAGGGAGAGAGGGACTATCAAATCTTTTTGACCCAGGGGAGATAGTGTAATGAAAAATAAAATAGGTATTTTAGGGGAGAATTCAGACCTGAATGAAACAGGGTTGTGAGCACCAAGGCATCCTAGGGAGGAGAGACAGCAAGTAAAGAGGCAGGAGGCGGGTGGGCAAAAGGAGCAGCCATAGCCTTCCTCCAGCCAGATAACGATTCAACACTGATTGGTGCCTAAGTCTGGAGCTGAAAAATAATTGGGGGAAATGTTGTAGAGCAAGAGAGCAAACAAACAACAAACTCAGAGCCATTTGTCATCTTCTGTTTCAGCTGGCTTTCAAAATAAATGCAGAGGGCCCTGAGGGACCAATAAAAACTGCAGAGAGCCACTCTGTCGGGAAACAGGAGCACATTAACAGCGTGAATGAAGACAGAAAGAGAAGCACTTTTAACTCCCAAACTTTAAAAAGTGATTTAACATTATTTCATCTGATTGAGTTCAGCTTTTTTCCTTTTCTGGCTGGCTTGAGAGGTCTATGAACTGGGCTTAATCTCCCATGCTCTGAGTAGAAGAAAGGGCTTGTTTCTAAATGCTTGGGGGGGAAACAAGATTAACTGTACTAGTTATCCAATCAGCATTGTTTCCTTTCCTCTGTCTCTCCAATACTACAGGCACATATCCAGACCCGTCTAAAATCTAACTGACTTTGATGTTAATCATGTGCCAAACGATGACACCATTGCTATTGTGTGACTCTACAAATCTGGGTCAGAACGTGTTTTTCTCCCAAATATACCTCAGCTGTCCAGAGGGATGGAGAGAAGATGCTCCAGTTCTACCGTTCCTCTGTGTCACCCTGGACACAGTGGAGGAGGTGGCCAATAGGAGGATGAGGACCAAACTCCTGGCCATCCTGAATAATACCTCCCATCCCCTACATGGCACTGTGGCAGAGCAGAGAAGCTCCTTTAGCAACAGATTATTACAACCACGCTGCACTAAGGAGCGCTATAGGAGATCTTTTCTGCCTGCCGCAATAAGACTGGCAACTCCTCCTTGGACTGGCTCGAACTCCGTGATCAGAGTCAGGCTGGGGGATGTTAAATCATACTGGACTGTTGTTACCGCATATATTTCAGATGTCTATTTATGTCTATTTTGTATTTGTATTTGTATTTGTGTAATTTTACTCTATTATTCAATTGTCACTTTATTTTGTTGTTGTTTGTGATGTGAGCTGCTGTAATGCCTTAATTTCACCTCTGGAATCAATAAAGTACTATCTATCGATCTATCTATCTATCTAAGCTCATAGCATCATACCATACAATACCACACCTGGGTATTTGAGTCTTGAGGGAAAACACTATGAAAGAAATATTATAAAAACTATGATACATTGTAACTACTCTGGTCCAGTGGTTTATATACAGTGTCTTGTTATGAATCATCTAAATGTGATGGCTCCCATACAGCAGTGAAACTAAAAGTTCATCCTGGATATCTCAATAAGGCGTGGATATTCTTACCCCATTGGGCAATTACCAAGTGTAATCTATTGGTATGGCACAGCAGGTACAAAAACTAGTGGGGGACAGACTTTAACTTGCTCGCAGATTTGCTTAATTGAATATCCAGCAGTGTGTTTTGACAGATTGTGACACTGCAAGTAGTTCAGGTGCTGCAGTAGCCTATGGTAAGCGCAATATGTAAAATTCACGGCTTTTTAATGGTTGTAATGACTATGTTTAATTAGTGACCAGGGAATGAGTACCCTTGAAATAAATATTTCATTTACGAACACCGTTTTGGTCCCGAAAAGCACTTTCTAAAAGTGAATGTCTAGGGGTGACACAGGTTTGCTGGGTGCTCTAAGGGAGTGGACTCACCGATTTTCACCATTCTGTCACGTAGCAGCCTCTTCGTGCATGCATGCAGAAACACGACAACTAATGTCCGACGCTGCGAGTCCATTTCAAAGGATAATATTATTTTTAGTGAGGATGTTGCTGTTTGGAACCTCAAACTGAATTTCGCCACGTAACTCCGTTAACTGTATGAAGGTATGTCAGCAGAGATGACAGTAAGAGCTGAGAGTGGACAGAACTAGTAAGGATCCATTATTTCACTTCGGGTATCAAACACCATTTCAATAGGCATGTAGACAGGTAAAATATGGTCTGGACATGGAAATACATTTCAGAGTACATTAATTACCCACTCATAATCACACGCTTTGAAGCTTCTAGCCTCTATTGACAAGCAGCCTGGATCTTCGTGACACATGACAAAATAATCTCCCCTGAGAAATCACTCATTTGCTTTGGTGGAACATTGGCTTGCTGGGAAGACTCTGTCAATAGAAGGATTTACAGATGCATTTGACAGATTTCCTCTAACAACAAGTTCCTATTGATTTTAAGTTATCTAGACAATTGTGCCTGGGTGTCCACATTACTTGATATGGATCGCTGACCGACTAATCATCATAATTGATTTGTTTGGTGGGGTCTCAGCGGATTGACAAGTTAATCCATTTGCTGTGACTAAACAGGCTTACCCGATGATTCTTTGGCATGTGGTTTCAGATGAAGAGTTGGAGTTGATGAAATTACAGTACTGTGACACTCAGGCATGAAAAACAACAACAACAAACAATAAAAAGTCATAAATGACTATATTCTATGTCGCTACAAGTGAGAGTGAGAAAGAGTGATTCATTAAGTAGGATCCATGAAGAAAAGAGATTTCCTCATGAATGGCTGCACGGGGGAGCTGTCCTTGGTGCTGAAATCTTTACTCTTGAACAAAGTCATAGGTTGTATCATGCTGCATGGAACTATTCACTCAGACACATCTGAGATGCATACATTTCCTTTAAACATGTGCTGTGCTTTTGATTATTCATTAACCATACCGCACATCATGAGAAATTACATGCCAATATTTCAGGGTTATCTTAAGCAGGAAAAATACAATGAGCAAGTGGTGGAATTATGCAGAAAGCAAAGACAACACATGAACACAATATATAGTGATAGTTTATGTATACCATTGACATTAGGCCATAGACTCCATTTACCATCAGTTTTCATTAACATAAAGAATGAACTTTGAGAGGATTGAATGCAGTCAATTCAATAAGCAGTGTCTTGGGTGAGATGTTGCCATGGCAAACGAAGAAAGGGGTGGAGGCTGGTTAATATTGTTGCTCTGAGGTTACAGCTAACCTCACTGCTACTAATATATTGATGAAAACAGTTAGACATTGACTGGTGCTTCATCAGACGGGCTGTGGAGGGAGGCCTTGTGGGTTGAGGACAACTCAATGCAAGCCCTCCATTTACTGTCTGCATGACTTAGGACTTATTCATGGTATTAAATGTACAATATACTGTGATGATACTTAACAAAATAATAAATGTACTGTGTGCTTGTTCTGAACGTTTTCTTTGTCAAACCAGACTTTTCGTACCCTAGTAGTATTGCTCATCATTTTCTCTCTACTGCCTATTATTGACAAGGCCACAATCCAATGGTGAACATTTGGACTTTGAACATTTGGAAAAGACAAGCTCTGTATTTTGAATATTCAAATACAATGCAGTGAAAGCAGACTGACTACAATCTAAACATCAAGAGAGCATTGCATGTGTAAAAACTAGCCCAGGATAGGGAGGAGTACTCTGATAAGTACATTGCAAATGGCATCAGCAGGCGATGTGCGTCAAGGCAGTTAATGTCAGCCCCCGCAACTCCCATTTACCACACATGCCAAATTTGATTGGAAGCTTGTTAGCAAAATACATTCTCCATCCTGGTTCTTTTCCCAATCCTGTCATTGGGAATTCTGACTGGCAGTTCTATTTTTAGGCGTTGGCACAGAGAAGACTGGTCCAGATGGCTGAGCAGTCTCTGTCTTCCAATCAAATTAGAGGATTTCATCAGTGGGAGAATGGACTGAAGCCATGGAGAACACTGCATTCTCCCAACTCTCATAGTAGACGATCAATTATCTACAACGAATGATAAGAAACGTCAAGTGGACATTTTTCTCTTTGCTCACAGTGCTTTGTTTCTTTCATTGTGGTCCAATTTCCACAGTCCATCTAGCTGAGTGTGCTGTACAGAACTGTCCATGACAGAGGAGATTGGTGATACGGTTATTGTATTGGAGGGTGCTATTCAGTTCGGAACCTCTGACCCAGACTTTGTGGTGGAAATCTTTCCAATCAAACACATACATCTCTGAATATACTGTTGGAAGGGTATTGGTTAAGTGTTCACAATACATAAACATATTCATCTAAAAATACACCTTGAGGAGTTACGGTTAGCCTCTTACTCAGTCTCTTAATAATGGGTCAGAGCAACAGCAACCACCATCACAACAGCAACCACCATCACAACAGCAACCACCATCACAACAGCAACCACCATCACAACAGCAACCACCATCACAACATCAACCACCATCACAACAGCAACCACCATCACAACAGCAACCACCATCCCAACAGCAACCACCATCACAACAGCAACCACCATCCCAACAGCAACCACCAACCCAACAGCAACCACCATCACAACATCAACCACCATCACAACATCAACCACCATCCCAACAGCAACCACCATCACAACAGCAACCACCATCACAACAGCAACCACCATCACAACAGCAACCACCATCATAACAGCAACCACCATCACAACAGCAACCACCATCACAACAGCAACCACCATCGCAACAGCAACCACCATCACAACATCAACCACCATCACAACATCAACCACCATCACAGCATCAACCACCATCACAACATCAACCACCATCACAACATCAACCACCATCACAACAGCAACCACCATCACAACATCAACCACCATCGCAACAGCAACCACCATCACAACATCAACCACCATCACAACATCAACCACCATCACAACATCAACCACCATCACAACAGCAACCACCATCGCAACAGCAACCACCATCACAACAGCAACCACCATCACAACATCAACCACCATCACAACAGCAACCACCATCACAACATCAACCACCATCACAACATCAACCACCATCCCAACAGCAACCACCATCACAACACCAACCACCATCACAACATCAACCACCATCACAACAGCAACCACCATCACAACATCAACCACCATCACAACAGCAACCACCATCACAACATCAACCACCATCACAACAGCAACCACCATCACAACATCAACCACCATCACAACAGCAACCACCATCGCAACATCGGATGAGAGAAAGGTAATATCAGATGCCTACGAACCAAAGTAGTAATAGTTATAGTTCAGAAAACACTATCTTCTAGCAGTACAGTGTGCAGCTATACAAGGTGTTTTGCTTCAACGTGGTGTTGCCTGCTTTTATTGATTGTATCATATAAGTAGAAATAAAATAAGGAAATGTGAGACTGCTCAGAACCTCACATCGGAGGACAGCAGTCACTATTAGGCTAAGAGGCTGTGATAATGCCTGTCTGGCTATCAGGAGAGGGGTGAAAGAAACAATGGCACCCTAAACGAATGATTTGGACACTGACTGAAAATTATATAAAGTTTAAAGACAACTAATGAATGGCCATACTTACAAAATAATCTATTGTTAATGATGAAATCATCTGCCTGTGGGCTACATGCATTCATCAAATGTCTCATTGCCGCTCCTGTGCTGAACAGATGCTTTCGCCTATAGGGAGTTTTGAACTGTCCATACTAGTGATAGGCTGCAACCAATATGTGTAATCAATCTGCTCATCAGCTATTTGTTGAGAAATTGATGAGAATGTGAATCTGCTCATCAGCTATGTGTTGAAAATTGATGAGAATGTGATTGTGACCTTGCTGTTGCAACCAATAAGTAATTACGGCAATTCAGAATCCAAGTTTTAATGAGAACTGTGGTGACAAAATGTCTCACCTGGATTAGCAGCCAACAGATCTATTCAAAGAATGAAAAGATAGGGTGGACCAGCTGGCATTGTCTGCTTAGACTCATATGGTAAAATAATCCAGTGGAACTCTTTCATTTCTGTTTGGATAGATTCAATATGTTGGTCTTAGTGTCATGGTGACCGCCACTCCTTTGTGCTCTGTTGTTCTGGTGCTGGTTTAGGCATGATCATATGCTATGAACGTGCAGGGGGTGGATGGGCAGTGTGTGTAAGGTGAGGTGTATCCTGCCACAATGAAATATCACCATGGCAACTACAGCACTCTCAACCACCGCTGATGATGACTCATGGAAGTGTGATTCTTTTGGACGCATGAATATTTCCTCAAAACAGCAGCCATGGAGTATGCCGTGAAAACAACACAACACAACACTTTGAATGTGAGCATCTGCCTTTTGTTGTGTGTGATTCTAAATATCCCTGAAAAACATGAGGGAAATATCATCTTTTTTTCTTTGGATGATTTAGGCCCAAACCCATTTCTCATTTTTACCCCTACCCCTCGTTTTGGAGTGCCACTCGTTTTCGGCTTGCCCCTCAGAACAGAGAAGGTGTAGTGGTTGAAATCTTCCCCTATGAAATGGGATAACCCTTCAAGACCCTGATACGTCATCAGTAATATCAAAGAAAAGCATGGATGCTCGTGATTCGTTCACAACATGAGTTTCACTCTATCAATCGAGCAAACAAGTCATCAAATAAAAAGAAACAATGCCAGTTCATGACAGAATTGCGGTGTTCTGTAGGCTAACAACCCGTGCTCCTACCCTGCCAGTTTGCACTGATATTAGAGGAGCGGTAACAAGTGTAACAACTTCGCAGCTGGACTTTAGTTACATTTCAAAGGGGGGAAATGCAATGAAAAAAAGCTAAAAACTGTGCAAAAATGAATGTTTTCATTGTGCAAGCTTTCGGTCTTTCATAGACCTTCCTCAGGCATACATCAGTAACAAGTGAATGCAGGGTCTGTTCCAAATGGCCTACTAACGTACTATTCATATGTATGACATACATTTCAGTATGTAGTGCATTCCCACTACATAGTTTGTCAAATTTGTGTACGCGAGAAATGCCCGGATGTATACTAGATAAGCCAGAATTTCCTCTGACACCAGCTCAGTGGCCTTGCAGTTTGTCCGCCCTGAGATTGGGAGGTTGTGAGTTCGATCTTCAGCCGAGTCATACCAAAGACTATAAAAATGGTACCCTATTCCTCCCTGCTTGGCACTCAGCATTAAGGGTTGGATTGGGGCTAAGACCCTGGCTGTGACATACCAGTGTCATGTCCAGTGGGTGTATGCTACGGAAACAGGAGATAGGCTCCTCCCATTAGACTCGGGAACCATTGATTCTCAAGGCTACTTACGTCGTCGTCATGATTACAAAGATGCCACAACAAATGCATAAAATTCAAGTTTATTTGTGTCTTTCACACACACACACACACACACACGCACGCACGCACGCACGCACGCACGCACGCACGCACGCACGCACGCACGCACGCACACACACACACACACACACACACACACACACACACACACACACACACACACACACACACACACACACACACACACACACACACACACACACACACACACACACACACACACACACACACACACACACACACACACACACACACACACACATGCCTGTAGCCAACCAGTCACAAATGGTCCCAGTATTGTAGCTTCAGATGAAGGAACACATTTTTTATTTTATTTTTATTTTTTATCTTGTTCGTGTTTCATTTGAACAATATAGTACGCTAGTTACTTTAGCTAGCTAAAGATATTGGCCCCCAAATCAATTTACAACTTGTTTAGCTATTTGTTCAGACGTTTCTGTCGAACCCTGCAGTAAAGGTATCTAACTAACGTAACGTAACGTTAGCCTACAGAAGTGGAAAACAAACGTCAGATAAGATATATAAACAGGTTATTTTGATACACTGGCCACATTTTGGGGATATACATGGTTACCGTACTTTCTCACCTGGAAACATATTAAAAGTTAAAACGTAATAATATGTTAACACTGGTGAGAAATGCACCCCGGGATACTGAGCTGCATACTTCAGCGTGAACAGTCTGCTGGTAATGGCAAACTTATTATGAATTCAGTAAGCAGTATGCAGTACATACTCAAGGCAGTATGTTAGTACGCCATTTCGATCATAGCCACAGTGTTATATACGGTTCAAATGACATCACTTGATTAGCCAAATACACAACACCTGTGTCAAAGAATTCCACCTATTGGCTAGACATCAAGGGAATTGTAGTCCTAGGTTTAGTGGACTACAAAAGCCACATACACAAGTGTTTGCTGAGACAGGAAAACACAAAAAAGACATAAAATATTTACAATATATATACATAACAGAACAAAAAACTATAGAGAAATGCTACAACATGCAAACATCAGGCAGTAGCCATCATATATCATAGAACATATAGGGTTTATGGTAATTTGTTCATAACACAACACTCATGTCAAAGTCCTTCAACTTCAAAAACTCAAATAGCCCTACCACTTTGCTCTACCCTTCCATGCCAACAAGAACCGAGACCTCCTATCCCTACACGTGAACGTGCAAAAAGGAGGGGTAGGGCCAAGGGGTGAATTGGGATTGGGCCTTAGAGTGAAGTTGAACCATTGCACTACCTGCATCACAACAGAAGATTGATCTTTAGGACTGTGATTATTGACAGCTTAACATGAGCCCTTCTCAAGGTGCCTGTGATAAGCAACATGGAGCTATGAACACATCCAGGTGTTGACGAAGTCAACTGAAGTCAGACTTTTCCTGCAGAAGAGCAGAATAGGACAGGAAGATTAGCAGGGCTAGACAATGGCTGTTTTACCTTATGGCCTGTTAATTAGTCCCTGTAGGCAGGGACTTTCTGCAGAGGCTTTTAGCAGATATGGTCTTCAGACAGAGCTAATGTTCTGCTTCAACATTTTTATTTCCTTTCCGGCAAATAGCTGTATAAATTTGTACCCTAGCCCCTCTCAGACATCTTGTTAATATGCTAATAGATGAATAGTTAATACACTGATGTGATCTTTCTGATAGAGCAGAGGAAGTCTAGTGTGGTTATGAGTGCCATGTAATCTGAATTCTGGCCTTTAATTAGAATCCATGGTTGAAGAGCCTCCAAGAATATTCATACACCCTGGCAGGAAAACATTAATCCAAAACATGCTGACTCTCCACACACTGAAGTCGTTCTATTAAACGCACACATTATGCAGGATCACTGACTTTCCAAGAAAATGGGAAATTTTAAGAATGTGGTGTACGATAATTCTGACAAATTAATTTCGATTAACCAAAGACATCTTCAAAATGTAAGACAATATTCAGAAGAACATGATAATGAGGTTCTAAGTGAGATGGATTCAAGGAGAATGACTGCACTGGAAGATTTTTCACAATTTCCGGTTAACTGATGCTCCATGTTTAAATGTCATTGGTGCTCATCATCTAGTGGTGCAACCCACCATCAGAGAATAATAGTCCAATAAACCCAATTATGTCTTTAGTGAAGAGTTCAGATAAAAAACGTGCCATCCTACAGTAAAAAAACACATTGAAAGAGAGCCACTGCCATGCTTCTGACGGTAACCATGCTGGTACCTGACTGTACGTACTGTACTGTATGTGCCTGGCAAAGTGGGAATCAGGAACTTGTCGAAACAGGGTTGGATAATATGACATGTTGATACATTTGTAAAGATCACAAATGGCAGACTTCAGTGATTTGGATTGACTTGTGCATGATGATTTGCGGTACTTCATTGTTCTGTTCATGTATTTATTACAAAAGCCAATTTCAATGACCAATGCAATGATGTGTTCTTTTCATAAAACACATATATTCAGAAGAAACTCCTACTACCTTCAATTGGCAGCTCCCAAAAAAAAACACGGTTATCGAACGGTTCAATGTAGGCGTGGGTATTCAACTTTACATTCTAGTGTTTCATAGTGTCAGCCCCAGAGGGACCCTTTAAACATTCTCGGATCAGTTCACCGGTCACCCTGCAGAATCTCTGAGGCATTCACACTGATCCGTTTGCTCCCCTGCTCATCCGTTAACCTAATGCATTTTTTAAAGAGGACCAGGCTCTGTCAAAGGGGCAGTATTCCCTAGCTGACGTAGGGGACTGTAGCAGTGCAGTATGGGAAAACTGTTCAGGATTTGGATCAGGCTTTCTATAACCTTTAGACGTGATAGGCCTGCATATCATCCTGTTTGATGTATCTCCATCTACACTTTCTACTTCAGCTGTTGCACGGCCATGTATCTGAGACGAAGGAAATAGGGTAGAAACAATCAAGAGAGAAGGACAGAACTAGCTTTCTGCTAGCTAGCTTTCTGAAAGAATTATGTAGATATGAGCTTGGTTTCAGCCAGGCCTACCCTGTCTCTGAGAATGCCCATTGAGATTTCAGGATGTCTCGCCCCCAGAAGACCCATAATTTTATTAGATTTAATAAACAGCATAGGGAGAATTCAACCTTGGCAATTGTTTGTCGCTGCTTGGTAGGCAGGCAAATAGTAGACGGACTCCCACACCTCTCCTTGGCCTCTCAAAGAGACCTGCCACTCAGTGACAATTTACTACCACCTCAGCCACCCAATTCCACACTCAAGGCCTAAAGTTTTTTTCTCACTGCAGCAGAGAGTGCCCTCTTGGGCACACAGAATATACTGACAAAACAGCATTTCCCAAGGTTGACGCTTTTCTCCTCTCCATGTTTGTTTCAACAGCTGTGCACACCAAGAAAATGCAAAATGTGTCCTTGGTCCTTGGATTTGGTAGCTGTCACTCAAACACAGGAACAAACATGTGTGTGCCCATAAGACATTTCGAAAAAAGGAGAACAAAAAGTCCAGCCCTGTTACAGCCGACCTGGGCTTCGAACAATAACAGAAGATACTCTCTGCAGAGAGCTGTCAATAGAATTGGCTCAGTTAAGGCATTTCTGGAACTGAGACCAGAGAGTTGGTGGGAACAGTGTCTCTCTGCCCTCATGAGACTTTAGATCTGGGGTTACAGCACTTAAAGTCTGAGGAAGGCAACATCATCAATGTGCAATGCTAACTAAACCATTCGCTACACACTGTGTATTCATATTAATATAGAGATATAAATGTATACTATAAGATGATTTGTTATAGTTATGTGAACTAACAAATAACATCAATATTATCAATGATATGCTTACTTTGTGGATGCCCTAATCATTTTGGAATTGCAGGGAGAAAAGGGGAAATTGGCCTACAGCATGTTTACCCTGATTAATACCTCACCATGGTCATTTAAAAGAGCAAGGAAGATAATGATCTGAGTGAGGTCGCTCACTGTAAAAGAAGATGCAGTGGAGAGCTTACTTTGCACATATTCTTGTACACCATTCTAAATACAATGTATAGTGCTGGGAGGAAAGTCAATAGATACAGTACATGTTGTTGTTGTTGTTTAACCAACAGTAGGCTGATATACTAGAGATACTGTATGTGTAGGCTGAGCTCCAGTCTTCCCATTCACTGAAGGTGCTGTGTGTGTGCAAATCAGGAGAACATGGGAATGTTTCGCTAATGAATCCCTGTTGATAAATGTATTCTAAGCATGGTCCATCTATCACTCCAGTCACTGGAGTCTTAATGAGGAAATATCATTAATAGAGCAATTCATGGCTGATTTTATTGATTGTTGAAAAAAGTGTGATCCCCCTTCTCTGACAAAAGGTCATTGCTCATTCACAATGTGCAATCAAGGCAATATGGCACAAATGAAGGTGCTCTCAAGCCTACAAGCATTAGAACAACCCAGCCTGGTAGTTAGAACTGCCCCCAACGCATCAGTTCCTGACACAGTGCTTTGTTTTCCAAGCAATAATGACATGGAGAAAGAACAAGATGCTGAAGCTACAAAACAGGACAAAAACAAATGAATCAATACCATGAAAAGGAAGCAAACAAAGGCAATTCCATCGGTCCAATAGCTTGAATACAGAATCAACATCAGATCACCAACAAGTTCTGTAGACAGCATTGTCGGCAATAGTTGAACGACAGTATTACACATGCAACCACCAAAGAAAGATGAGTCTATTGAAAGTTCGAACCGAAGATGAGAGTGGGGTTGAATCGATGACGAGTGCCTCCGAAGCACAGGGAGGGGGACCAGATGGATTTCATGATTCATCTTTTAAGGGGACAATGGAATGCTGTAATGGAAGTGGGCATAAGCTCGGTTTCCTCATCCCACAGCTCAGTAAGGAGGGAAATGCATCTGCTTTGGCCCAGCAGATTCATGTCTATTAAAGTCATGCCTGTGCAAATGTGGTGATGAATAGATAATGACACCGTGTTATTTATTAAACATGAATGAGCCCTTTTCAATTGCATTCCCAAACACGCTAAACAAGCACTCCAAAAAAACAGAGGCAGCAACAACCTCATCCCTTAAACAGGTCAGTTTCAGGGAGCATACAGTAGTTAATGAACACACACACCAGAGTAGCAGAAACATGTTATTAACAACCATTTTCTGGTTTTATAGATTAGACTAGGATTAGTCTCGTGCAGCCACACACGATCCCAAGTATCATTTTCACCCGGCTAATTTTGAAGGAAAGGTAGCGTGGAGATCGAGGTTCAGACTTAGGCTTTAATCAGCAATTATGCAACATTTGTGTAAATAAAAGTATCATTGTGCCTCTCAAAATAACATTATTCTCCAGTGATATATTTCATGGCTGTCCTTGTCTGTTGGTTGACTTGTGGTCAGACAAATTGCAACAGAAACTCTTTCAACTGTCCTAGTCTCATGGATATGTCCTTCATAACATATCAAAAGTCTTAAGAAATCCAGGTGGTGGAAAGTATTGAAAAATACTGAAACTGGTGATGCCACAATTTCCCATTGACGCCCATGTTAAATAATGTTTTTATGCATGTCTTCTTGTCTGATGTCCACACAAAGTGTTCAATACTGTCCACAATCACCCAGAAACTGTTTTACATGAGACATGGAGTTGGATGCAGTACTATGTGTGTAAAAGGAAATTCTTAACCCATAGATGCATACAGGTAAGTGGGTCAAGATGAACCAGTGGGTTCGTTTTCTTGCAATATATTTGTAATGAAAGGTTTTTATCATTTCATATTCCAGGTATTCCTAAAAATATATACAGGTGCAACTCAAAAAATCTGAATATCGTGCAAAAGTCCATTCATTTCAGTAATTCAACTTAAAGGGTTAAACTTAAATATTATATAGACTCATTGCATTGTACATATGCATGATTATACTTTTCAGAGGGCTGACATTTCTGTATTTAAAATACTTTTCTTATTGATTTCATGTAATATTAAACATTTCTGAGATATTTAATTTGGGGTTTTCATAAGCTGTAAGCCATAATCATCAAATGTATAACAAATAAAGGCTTTAAATATCTCGCTTTGCATGTAATGAGTCTATATAATATCTAAGTTTAACCCTTTAACCTCATCTTATCCACCTAATTTTTCTGGTTTTCTGCTCGAAATGACATGCCCACAGTGAATATAGAATATCTCCACAATCACAAGGGCCTTCATAATGATATTGTTATCAAATGAAAGCTAACACCTGTGGGGTGGCTGTAGAAGTGTAGAGCTAGAACATTATAAAACATCTCAAATTCAGTCTCCGCCTAAAAAAACAACAGCTTTTACAGTGAATATCACCTTGGAAACCTGATAACGAAGCCCAAATCATCTAGGAATCGTACTCCAGGGTCTTATTAGTACTTGTGCCAAAGTCGATGCTAGTAATGTGAGCAAATGCAACTTTGTACCTGTTTTAGTACAGGTATGTTTAGGTGGACACCTATATGTTTAGGCCATTTGGAGATATGTTGGCACCATCTTTGACCTTTGACCTTTCTCATGTATCAGATATATTTTTTTTTTTTTGGGGGGGGGGGATTTTTTGGGGTTGGCTGACCAATGGTATGGAAATTCGGCGTTGAAACCGGACATGACACATTCTCCAGTTGGAGAAAACTGGATGTGACTTAGGCCGTGTTTACCGTCTCTGGAAAAAAATGGTGGCATCGTATAGCATGCAAAGTTGTGAAAAAAATGTGATATCGATGAAGAGAATTGATCAAGGTAAACTCTTTATATCACTTCGGATGCCCATGGGGGTCCGTTGGCTACTATGAGGTTTTTAAGTTGAATTACTGAAATAAATGAACTTTTGCACGATATTCTAATTTTTTGAGTTGCACCTGTATATCAGACCATCTAACCCTAACCCATAAAAAAGACCTTTTACACTTTTTAAGTATTTTTTGTATTACTAGCCCAAGCTTCCATAAGAGGGTCAAAGATACCTGCATGCATCTGATCTGGTGAAGTTGCTGTCCTCTATGCACAGTTGATGGAGGGATCAGTGTCTGCAGAGAAGGCTTGCAATGCTGATGTGATACTCAGAATAAAGGAACAACTCAAAAGCAAAAGTGAATACTTAAAATCCTGTAGCAGGACAGCTGCCCTCTGGTTGCAGTACATGGATATGGTGGACATATGTCGCAAGTTTCTGAGAGCTGAACGTACTTGCAATTGGGCACTGCACCTTGAGGCAATATCAGAAATGCTTCCTTTCATGGCAGCATCTGGCCACAATCTCTACACGAAATCGGCTCGGATCTCTGTGCAGCGGATGTGCAAGCTCCATTTACATTTGATTTTTTGGGGCATTTAGCATTACAATCAATACATTTGACTAAGCAAGTGAATCATCAATCCACCAGTTGTAGCAGGAAGAATAATCCAGCTCAGGCCTGGTGCCATTGATAGAAGGAAAAACCTTCTTCTAAACCTAGGTTTTTTTTAAATTTATTTTTATTTTTATATATAGACACTGGAGAAACAGACACAGTAGAGGGGAAACACAGTAGAGGGGAAAAGCGGGTGTCTTCAGGAGACGCAGTGCTGGGGTGCAGTAGATGTCTCAGGACACAGTTACGCAGTTAAGGTGTAACCTGAAGAGATGGGTCTTCAGTCTACGACGGAAGATGGGTAGTGACTCTGCAGTTCTGACAGCCGTGGGAAGCTCATTCCACCAGCGGGGAGCCAGTGTTGTGAAGAGACATGATTGGGCAGCATGACTGCCGTGTTGGTGTAGAGGTGGTGGGGCCAGTCGGCCAGCCGAGGTGGAGGAGCGGAGTGAACGGGCTGGAGTTTGGGGGGTGACCATTTCCTTCAGGTAGGCAGGGGCTGTCCCTTTAGCTGCCTGGTATGCAAGCACCAGGGTCTTGAAACTGATGCGAGCTGCTATCGGGAGCCAGTGCAGGGTGCGAAGGAGAGGGGTGACATGAGAGAATTTGGGGAGGTTGAACACCAGCCGGGCAGCAGCGTTCTGGATGAGATGCAGAGGTCTGATGCCGGAGGCGGGTCCAGTTGGAACATCCAGATGTCTACCAGAGATTTGGAGAGGGATTCCATGTGGTCAGATGAAGTGATTGCTTATGGGCTGGCCTGTCTGTAGATCTCGTTATCTGATGAGAAGTATGAAAACCTGTGGTGGCCTCACAAGAGGGCGATGACAGAGCAGCAACGTTTGACATGGCTGCTCTCCATGCCAGCTTGTGCTGAAGTCAACAATGCCATGCAAGACACAACACTGGGGAGCAGAACAAGGACATGACAGATGCAAGACAAGCATGTGACATGAAGGATACACTGACAGTTCTGAACTATCTCCAAGAGAGAAACCCCTTCTGCTCCGATCCAAGCTTGCGCAGTGTCTCAACTGGGGTCCATGCGCACCCTTCTGTGAATGTTGAAAAGGCAAAGACCATCGGAAACACCATCTTGGCCAGCATGGAGGGACAGACTACTGCTGAGTACACATTCAAGAAGAAGGAGCAGGCAATCACCATGAGTATGAAGTCCTCAGTCAAGATTGATGGTGAAGCAGTGCAGGTGGATTCTCAACTACTTTTCCAGCGACTCATAATTGCTGCTAAAGCATGGCATCAATGTTCAGGTATGAGACCTGGCAGTGTTCAGGTATGAGACCTGGCACCAGTGTTCAGGTATGAGACCTGGCACCAGTGTTCAGGTATGAGCTGTGTAGTTATCCTCCCTGCTGCTTCGACAGCCACAGAAGCCAGTGCTAGCAGATGCCATTTGGGAGCTCCTCACACCTGACCTTCCGGGAAACACATCCACATCCACAAAAGACAAAAAAAAGAACAAATTCAGAATAAAAGCCCGAAACTTTTTTTTTCCTGAATAAAAGTCCGAAAAATAAAATTTCAGAATAAAAGTCCGAAAAATAAAATTTCAGAATAAAAGTCCGAAAAATAAAATTTCAGAATAAAAGTCTGAAAAATGTAATTTCAGAATAAAAGTCTGAAAAATAACATTTCAGAATAAAAGTCTGAAAAATAACATTTCTGAATAAAAGTCTGAAAAATAACATTTCTGAATAAAAGTCCGAAAAATAACATTTCTGAATAAGTCCAGTATGTGCTGGATGGTGGACTATTGGTTCAGCGCATCCCATGGACACGTGGATCCACATACAAGGACATCTGCAAGCTGTACAGCGAGTATGTCACAAGGAAGTATGGAGAGGCAGTTGTTGTGTTCGATGGTTATCAGGGCACAAAAGACATGACACACCGCAGGCGACCAGGTGGGAGGACTGGAGCAGGCGTAACCATGGATGAAGACATGCCTATTATGATGAATAAAGACCTGTTCCTTTCAAACAACACAAACAAGCAGCAGTTCATCAACATGCTCAGTGGTCACCTACAGAAGAACTGTCAGACGTACCATGCTCCAGGTGATGCTGATCTCGTCTGCCACAGTAACAAACACTGTGCTCATTGGTGATGATACAGATCTGCTCGTCCTCCTCATATACCAAACCAACCTCAAGTCACATGACCTCTTCTTCAAACCTGAGGCGAAGAAGAGCATGAAGAAGCCACGTGTCTGGAACATCAAGGCCGCCAAGCAGCAGCTGGGTCCCAGTGTTTGCCCTCACATCCTCTTCATCCATGCAATAGCTGGGTGTGACACTACCTCCCGCATTTATGGCATTGGAAAGGAGCTCAAGAAATCCACAACCAGTGATGACTTCTGTGAGCAAGCTAAAGTGTTTGACACACAGTCAGCTACCACAGCAGAATGCACAATAACTAATCTTTGCACAATAACAAAGAATGCTTTGCTGTGCCTGGACAATGGGAAACCTGGGGAGGGACTCGACTCTCTACGACACTATCGTTTTTGTGAGAAGGTAGCTATTAGCACTTCACATGTACAGCCGCAGAGTCTGCCACCTACGTCAGCAGCAGCGAAGTACCACAGTCTTCGTGTGTCCTACCAGGTGCAGCAGTGGAAGGGAACCTCAGATTAACTCCTGCCACAAGAATGGGGATGGAAAGAGAGTGATGAGGCTTGTCCCTGTCCAAACTGACTTACCACCAGCTCCACAGGAACTCCTCCGGTTCATCAGATGCACCTGCAAGACAGACTGCAGCAGCCTGAGGTGCACATGCAAGAAGCATGGCATTGAGTGCTCTGTTGCATGTAGCAACTGCAAAGGATTGGGGTGTGCAAACTCATCTCAGGCTGCATGTAATGAAGATGATGACGATGAAAATGGTGAAGATGAACCAGACACCTACTGATAAAGTTTTACTTAAAAGTTAACATGTTTACGTTTTTGTTCAATAGTGCCAACATGTTGATTAGTGCAAATCTACCAGTCACAAATATTTTGAAAGTAACATAAAAGTGAAATTTTAATAATATTGTTTTCAATTGTTGTTAATCAATGCCTATATTAATGTTGATTACTGCCAATTTATGTTGCCTTGTATAAAAGTATATTAATTTAGTGATTCGATTAAAGTTTCAAAGTTCAAAAACGTGTTACCAGGTTATGGTAAAAAAACATACTTTCCACCACTTGGATTTCTAAAGACTTTTTATATGTCATATAGGAGACATTTATGAGCAATAAACAGTTGAAAGATTTTCTGTTGCCATTTGTCTGAGGTTCCCCCCTCTTTTCTCACAGAATGCCTGTACTAGTAGCTGCATTGCCTGGACATGGGACATGTCATTCAGCCAGGTTAGATAAAATCAGACCGGCTGTTCAGCCTCTCTACCCTTGAAGATAGGATTCCCTGAAGCACAATGCTGCCCTCCTCCTCCCTCTCCATGCTCCTCTCCCACCCTCTTCCTCTCAAGAACTCTCTGAAATTGCCAACTTAAATAAAGGGAACTCCACCCCCCACAACATCTGTTTGGGCTGAGAGGCTGATTTCAGAAGCATTTCAGATTTCATGTTTCCGTGTTTCATTATTAATCATGCCTTGACAGATACATGCCACGGAGAGCATCTAGGTGCAGAAACAGCAGTGGATTCTAATTATTCTTCCAGGACATCCTATACTGCTCTACTTCCACACAGAGACACAGGGCTCTATTTTAACAACGTATTTCTTAGTGCAGACGGGGGCAAGGACAATATAGTAGGAACAGTATTGTTATTGGTGGTATACTTCTTCTTCTTCTTTTCCTGGCTTTGGTCAAATAGCTCAAAAAGTCCCTGACCAAAAATGCTATGAATGTGCATGCCACAACTAGAGAGCATCAGTAACTATGGCAGAAAGAATGGCCATGATTAGACCATAGGTGGCGCTATAATAACCAAAAGTAAATAATTAACTTCAGAATGCTGGCATTTCCACTCCGTTGGATGAAAATGTATGAAACTTGGTACATATGTGTCTTTCCTCATGGGGAACATATTTGCCTCAAGAACCCATAAGGTCCACCAATAAAGGTGACTGGTACCTTACAGGCCCGTGGTCCTAGGGTACTTCATAATATCATAGCTTAGTATATCATGAGTTCAACTTGGCCCATATTAGGTGAGTGGTCTACCCCCCTGTCTGTCAATCTACAACCTGTCTGTAGATCTACCCCGTGTCTGTCAATCTCACCCCATTTATGGTTATGGGGGCATATCTGTAGGAACATGCCCCATTGCAGCTTGCGGTTATATTTTCACCTGTTACTGCCGACACAAATTGCCAATCCTCCTGCGTTTGGACTTGCGTCCGTTTTGCGCTGGATGAAAATACAGCCCACACTGGACTGCATGGGATGTGATTTATGCCAACCCCTTTTAGACAGAAAGCTGTTAAATTAACACACCAGGCTTTAGGAGCCCTTTACACCTGTTCATTCTGCCTCCGGCCAGTAATATATGCGTGAGCGCTGTGTCTAGATTTACTACTCTCTACATAAATGCCAATATTTTTTCTCAAAGTGACATGTTGGTCATGGTTTTATGGAATGGACGTATATTAAAATATATTTTTGAACACAAAAGGACACCACACAAAAGGCCAATTCCATAGAAAGTAAATGGTTTCACTCTCTTCATAATGGAATTTAACTGCAGTATTAAATATCCACCCATCACATTGCCAATTTGTTGGTTTTCTTTATAATATACGCCATTTAGCTGACGCTTTTATCCAAAGCGACTTTGCAGTGACTGAATACATTTTTCAGTAATCAAACCCATAACCTCAGTGTTGTTAGCGTCATGCTCTACCAACTGAGTCACAGAGGACCGTGTTCTATGTTTTACCATATTCTGTGTCTTGATGCATACACCATCATATACAATAATCCACCCTAATCCATCCTTTATGGGTATATTCTCCACAATGGACACTGGAGGTTCACATTCTTGTATAATAAAAGAGCTTTAAAAATGTAATACATTATTATGAGTATTATTAGCATTGTTATTACTTTAAAGGAACAGAGAGAGATTATACTCAAACATGACCAAACCAGACAAGACCAGGGTTGTAGTCAACTAGAGACACTAAACTCTCTCTCCATGATAAATATGGTTTCTCTTTCCCAGATCTGATCAGATCTTTGACCCAGAAAGGCCTTTAGCACTGACTAGAAGAAGAAAAAGTTCCACTGCTGTGAGCTGTGCATTCAGTGCACTCAGTCCTTTCTGCAACTGTCCAATAAGTGTTACTTATAATTCAGTCACCTCAATTCGGGAGGTACACTGAAGGCACTTAACAGAAGTTTATTTTTGAAGGAACAGGGTTTTCAGTTATCCACCCTACTCCAGCGGTAGAGCAGGATCTCAGTGAGTTCGCCTATAGGCAGGTTCAAGTAAGGAGAAATATAATTGGAAGATTATAGAATGAGCATGGATAGTGTTAATGTAATGTTTTAGAAACTGTACAATGCGTATCTTAACAGAACATCACTGGATTTCACCTTCACCTGATGTCTACCAAATGACCAGCGGAGCCAATACAACAAAACTGTTATGTAAATACTCTTATCTATCTGTCTAAGTATGTATATGGATGATGTGTACATCATTGAGGTTTGGTTCCTGCAAACATTTGGGATTTTGTTGGTGACTAAATGTTCAACAGAGGTTGATCACAGTTGGCCTCCGTAACACACAGTTACAAATGGATGAAGAGAGGACAGTAGCACTCTATGGTACTTGCCTTTGGTGATGCAGGTCTCTCTGAGTTGATGGAAATTTTATATTGTGTTTATATTACGTTTGATGTGTATTGTTTGTTATGATTGATTCACGTTTTGATCACAATTCTCCTTTTTGAATATTCAGTCGCAGTGTTATTATTTTTCATTAGCAATGTTTAAACATTCTGTTGCAGTGTATTTTGCAGTCACTAAAGTATGTTTATTTACTTTATGCACCAAAAACAGCCGTGGACTCACCCTTGACCCTTCTATTCTCTAGCTCCCCATGAGCAGATTGACTTTGATGCACATGTCACAGGCTGGACTCAAACTATTTTGTGTTTGTATGATGTGACTTAGTTCGCTGGGAACCATATCTCTTATGTAGCAGTGTAGATTGCTACCTTTTTTGCTGTATATTTAAGTTGCAGTGATATAGTTCTTTATGTTGTGCTTTGTTGTGATTGTGTCACTGTGTTTTGTTGTCCCGGACCTACGGGAGTGTGCTGGGGGTTTAGCAATGACGCGATACCCAGATATAGGTGGCTTTCGTATGGGACTGGAGAGGGAACCGAAGGAATGGAGTAGCTACTGAGAGCGACCTTGACAGGTCTGGGGAAGCGACCTGGATGGGTCTGAGAGAGCGCTGCTGCAGCGGGACGAGAGACGGAGACACAGAGCACGAAGGCGCACCACAAGGCTCACTCCACACACACCTGGGAAGTAGGCAACTGCTTACTCCAGAGGCCAGATTGAAGTCGACGTGCTTCTGTGGGTCCTGTGTTGTATGGGTGTTACTGCAGAAGAGAGTGTGTTGGCTGTGCGTCTCTCGTGCCCTGGTCCAGAGCGGAAGCAGTAGGCCCCAGAAGGACCCACGTCTCCACCTAGCCTTGATACGGACCCGTTTGGTAGGGGTTGCTTTCTGTGATTGTTGTATGAATATTGCCACTGGCCAGTCTGTTCTCTTGTTTTGGCAGTCATGGGGGACCACGGAAGAGCATGCAGGGCGGACCGGCGGAGCCAGGGATAACGGCGGCGGCATACGCTCCTGCAGCCAGGCACGGGACTGTACAGGATAAGGACATTCTGAGGATTTGCACATTTTAGCATTGGGACATTTTAAAGATGATTTATTTAATCAAATGTATTTCTATATTTAAATTGCTCTAGCCGCTGCCTTCTCTTGGTATTCACACACTGCTGCTCCTCCTCCCTCCCAAAACGAAGTCTGTGTGCTTTTGTTTAGATTTAGTTGAGCTCTTTGATTAATGATTAGCTAAGCTTCTACCTGCTATAACCTAGATGGCGTTGTCAGACAACTCGCCCGCCTGACACACGCTAACTGAGAAACAATACAAATTGAATACAAACATTTAATGTGGGCCTGGGCCAATGGGGTCAGGGCAAAGGATTTGCCAGTCTCGGTCAACAGGATATAAGCGAGCCGAGGCTGCGAGAGTAAGCTGGACGGCAGAGTAGCCAATCAACATACAACCTGGGCAATAGGCCTGTTACGCAGACTAAGCATAAGTAGCCAGGTTGTTGTTGTGGCACTCTACCTGTGGCCGTGGGTGTAGCTGGAAGTCGTTCTGTCTGTGTTGTCATGGCCGCTCTGTTCACGAGTTCCTATGGTGGTAACACTCCATATGTTATGCACACACCCCTTTCTGTGTAGTACCTTGACTGAATTATTGCAAACACTAGCTACCACTGATGGAACTCACAGACTCTTTTAGTGTAGTCACACCACCCTACACTGGACTGTCATCCTCGGGTGTTGACTTATTTATTACCTGGGAATGCCACACTGCTCTCCCTCCCAAGTAGAACCTGGTGCTAGTGTTTAGTTGTTGCAACAATTTATTTACTGTGAGTTCCTAGGACTCTGCACCTACATAGCGTAGTCGACTACATTTAGCTGTAGCTACTTGGCAGCCTGACATATGCAAGTGATTAACAGCATTATTGAACATGTGAGAACAGGCAGCAGCAATATTTCATTAGGTTTCTGGCAAGAGGATTAAAGTTGGCAGGGTAGTATGTATTTTCTCCCAATACAGTACCAAAAGGTTTAATTCAGGAAATAGCAAGTCAACCAATGAGCAGTAGCCTAGTCATGTCTGCCAAACAGACCGTAGAAACATCTGAGCTGTTTCTGATTTCCTCTGATACACTGAGTGATACACTGAGTGATACACTGAGCGATACACTGAGGGATACTCTGATCGGCTGACTCAGCCAAGGGATCACAGATGAGATGAGTGAGGAACACAATGGCTCTTCACCATGGCGACACTGGGCCATAAACAACATATCTGCAGAAAAACACATGAATGACGGATTTGTGAAAGAACTGTGAAAGATGGGAACCCCTGAACATTAGACTGAGTTGAAAGTAGCCATCTCTAACATTAGCTGTGGAGGTCGAGCCATTGGACTAGCATTGGGTGGTGAGGTCTTGTTAATGTAATTCAGATACGGGTGTGAAAGTGATGATCCTAATTGCAACCAAGATTCCCCCTGTGACGAGAGCACTAGACTGGTCATTTAATATACTCCAGGGCCCAGTTGTTCAAAATGTTTAATCTGGATCAGAATGATCCTGATTCTTTTTTGCTATCCAGGATCAGATTGAGCTGGCTGATTTCCCCTATACAACTCAAAATCAGACCGCTCGATCTGATCCTGGATAGCAAAAAAGAATCAGGATCGTTCTGTTGCTAAAGGAAAATCCAGGCTTATTTTGATAAGTCTCACAAGAGTTGTTAAAATAAGGCTGGACTCTTATCTGTTATTGCAACTATTTTATCCAGATTACAATTCAAGATGATTATGATAATGATTTACAATTTCCATGTTAACTAAGATTTCTGCTCTGCAATTTCAATACACTTAATATTAACAACATTGAAGATTTCCTCCTTGACCATAACTTTTGCCTACTTCATTGCTTTGAATTGTCCTCATTTATGGCCTTGCATGACTACAGCCTATATTATATTTATATATATACTGTAGCTGTCAATTTGTGAATTAAATGGGGTATCATGACGGAGTTAATCAAAATCTATTCAATTTTGTCATGTGATTACTGATTGTAACAATCATAGCATATTTTTCAGGACAATTTAATTTAACATCTGGGACAAAATACATTGTATTACTAAACACATTACAGAGAAACATAACCTACTTATTATTCCTAATGTCATTGTCAACGTCTCAAAATGTGTTAATATGGGAAAATGTACATTAACATTAACTGTACGGAGTCATCCATAAACCCTTCACGTAGGCCTATGTATCAGACCCATTGGGTATGTTAATATGTTATATATGTTAATCTGCTAATGATGCAGTGAATGCATGCATACTGATAGGCATGAGTGTATTACCACTGACCAGTGGCGGTTCTAGGATGTTTTAAAATGGGGCAGCAGTGGGGTGACAAAGGATTTCTGGAGCAGGGCACGCAGGGGGAGGGGGGGGGGGCTGCCAAACATATACCGTCATTCAATTTTTAACTATCCAATGCCCCTTAGCCCCACACACCACCATTTCACCCACCCACAATTACCTACACCCCGTAGCCTAGCCCCCCATACCACCACCCCACTCATTCACACACCCACAATTATAGTTTGGAATTATAATACTTATGCTATCCTATACCCCTCAGTTCCACACATACTCAATAAAGCACATACTCAATAAAGCAACTAATAACGTTTTTCTAACACACAAGAACCACAATTAGGTTTTTTGACCGGCCCTATTATTATTATTATTATTATTATTATTACCCACTTATTCCGATCTGTAATGTAAAGTGCTACTAACAAACCTGTATGACATTTCCTGCTTGTACAGTAAGCGTCATGGAACCTGTCACAGAATGTGCTGTATTAGTCTGTGAGCAAATGAGGAGAAGCTACTTATTCATGTACATCCTCCTGACCAGACAATGTCAGGTTTGTGTTGACTGACAAAGACAAAGAAAGGACCCACTACAGCAAACTACCCCTGTGGTTGTGTTGATCATTACTGTGCCTGGTCTACTGCTCCTGTTGCTCTCAGAGGCTAGGACACATGACAACAACAACGGTCTTTTCCTTTATCCAACATCATCAAAAGACATCCTGTATTCCCACTGCATAACCATTGCTGAGCAGCTCGTGCTGGGGCCGGTGCTGAAACCCAGATTGACTGCTGAGCTGTTTTCACTTGTCAACATCAATCCAGCCAGTCAGGACAGAGACATCTGTCACTCGCATGGCTCCTGTATCTGCCATAAAGAATACAACATGTTAAATGAATAAGAATAAGATTGGGGAATGGAGTCTAAATCAATTTTGGAAGGGAAATTGGAGGGGGGTGGTGGGGGGTGTTAAATCCTCACCTTCTCTTACCAATTTCCTAGAATACTCTTTGACATGCACTCACTTCAATAAAAATGAGACTGCCATCTTTGCCAGTGCGGTAGAATCAATCACTGGTGACAGGGACTATTAGCTGGCAGCTGGTGACACAACATGACGTTCTTATCCTGCGAGTGTGAGTGTACCATTTCACCTCCACCAGCCAGACTCCTCCCTCAACTCCCACTAAAACTAATGAACAGGAAGTGGGAGGTGAGACGGTAGGAGGGGGGAAGGAGATGCAGCTGGATGGACGTGTGGCGAAGTGGGTGGTGAAATGGACTCTCCATCATTACCTAATTAGGTTTATTAGATCAAGCACCCTCTGAGAACGTTATTCATACTCCTCATCATGCTGTACAACCTCAAATAGATACAGTAATGAAAGTATGGCAAATATATGGTTACATGTAAACAATGTCCTCACAAATGTCATCTTGAGTAAGGCTGTATACATGCACACGATTACAGCAGCGATGAGAGTAGATATGTCTCTATTTTCTTACATGACACTATACAATTTTCCTCATTTAAGTTGAGTTGGTCTCCGGGAATCATCTCCAATATAGGAATGCAAATCAGCATAATCTGCCTGAATCGCATTGGTAGAATCTGTATTTGCTACACTTAATGTAGGCTAGAGCATGGAGGTACGGTATGAATAATGGCCCAGGGGCCAAGTCGTGACTGCACCATTTCCACTAACACTGGGAGACTTCCCCTGAGGGCTCTCACAGAAACTCCTCTCTGAGCACTCAGGCAACAGCAACAGGATTCTGTAAGTTTTACTAGCAATACCAGCAGCTGGCCGATGCCTGTAATTCCATAGCAGAGGTTTGTGTGTCATTGAGAGAGACAGAGGGGAGTTTGACACAGTTTGCAGTTATTCCATTACAGACACAATTGGATTTCCTGGCCATAGTGGTACTTGGTAATAAAATTGGTTACTTTCCAGTATAGATTTTTTCCATAGAGAGGAGGAGAAAAAGAATAGTGCCGTTTTCAGAAAGGAGGGCAGAATAAAGCATACAAAAATTCATTTTGTGACACACCTACACCAATTTACAATTCCAATATTAGAATAAAGGTACAAAATAACAACATAAATGTGAGAGAGAGAAAATAAAATATGATAGTGTACGAATGATGTATGAATGATGTGGATCTCAGCATATGCTTTAGAGACCCCTAGAGGAGCTCTCACAGCTCTCTAGGATGCAGAAGCCTACTGACTCATGAGCAGTGTTAAGGTGCGATGCTGTTGTTGCTAAGATACTGCATGGAAACGGTGGCCTCCTCACATGTCACACATTAATGTAATGGCTCCAGTGAGTATGTCACTCTGCACTCGTCACCCACAAGGCAAGTATCCCCCCATCCCCTCCCCCAAATGCTCCTGCCTCTCTATCTCCAAACAAAACAAACGTGTGTCTGTTCACATCCCTGTTGTGATTACAGTTTGAATTGCAGGGTACCATAGAGATTGCCATGGTATGTGCATTGCATACAATTTCAGCTACAGAGGCATAAATACAATTATACAGTATGTGCACAAAAGGCTTCTTTTCATATTTTTCTCAGTGCATTCCCCATATGCATGTTATTGCAAAACAAACAACCCTTGTTTAATTTTCTGCATGACTCTAAATCTATTTATTTTCTGGGAAGAGTTATTCTTCACACTTGCCTTATTCCTAACATCTGCGTAAAGACCATGAATGTTTCTTTGTCTGCCCAAGGGGGAAATATGATGTGCAAGGCCACTTGGTGTTTTGCATCTCTGCTGCATTCTGTGTGTCCTGATGAGAGCATCAGCAAGACAGAGTAAACTGATCCACTGATTAGAGACAGGAGCCTTCTCGAATGTGACATCACAAATGTTTCAGTTATCATACACTATGCCGTAGCATTTGATGATAATATTGTTGCACAATATCATTTTGTTTAATCTACAGTACATAAGACATACAAAGTAATTAATGTTGCCATTCACTTAGCTTAGTCTATTGTTGCATGCCATACCCATTCAGGATCATTGGTCATGTTTTGTCATGAACAGGAAACAAACAGTCACAATGTTATATTTTTGGGGGCTTAATGATGATTTATGCTCCAAATGAAGGAGTTTTGAGTCTCGATAAACTCCCCAAAACAGACTCTGAACGTTTCCACTCTTTCCACATTAAGGTAAAGACCTATAAAATCCTCCCTTGACTTGATGTTTCTGTGCCATCACCATCTTTTACTAGAGCAGAGACTTAACTCCAGGTCATTTATGCCCTAAATCCAAGAGAGTCTACCCAGCCGCCCGGAACTAATTTGGGCAGAATCACTTTTACCTTCCCTGTGTAATATAGCCCTGCCAAGAGAGGTGAGTGAGCGATGTTCTTATCATTAGAAATGGCACAATTAAACGAAACCATGTGGAAACGAAGCCTTGAGGGGTAGAGACACGTCAGAGCTTGATGGAGAAGTACGGGCTGGTGCCGCATGAAAGGTTCTATCAGGCTGGTATTTGTCCTTACCTGTCTTTATGTCACCTTTTTTTTTGGAAAGGAATGTCTTAAATGGGCTGTTAAGTGTCTATGGGCATCAGGGAAGGCTGGGCAAGGCAAAAATCGGGGGACGGGCTCCTTCTCTACCAATTTCACCAACAACAAAGTTGGCTTACCACAGAAGGCCATTGAATTGTATTTTCAGGGAATTATTACAAACCTGGTGTTCAAATTTCAGTAATAACGAAAATGAATCAAAACCTCACAATGTGGAAGAATCTTCTCTACACTGCTTTCTTATTGCGTGCTTCTGGGGATATTCTCAGGGTGCAGACACATTACTTTATCAGAGTGTACAGTAGCCTGACATTGTTCATTGTTCAACCCTTTCAACCCCGTTGATGGCCTCTTTGCTCATCTCCTGCACCTGAGGCAAACCCTAGAGGTGTCAGGCTTCCTCCATCTCATGCATCTTCCTTGTTTTAAAGAGGTCGGCTGAAGTCTGTAGTGTCACAAACTGACAGTGTAATTGGGCCATCTCTTCCTATAGACAGTAGAACAGTTACCCTCGCGGGCAAACAAGCACAGTACCTGGTAGGAACCTGGATCGGCCAACCTAGATTGTGATGTCTTCGGTTCCTCCATTTAGGTTAAAGTGTTATAGAGGACTGAGAGTTTTACTCCATGTGAATGTAGTCTAATAACACCCTCAGGGAGTACTCAGGTGTTAACAGACTAGGCCCTGTACCATATAGTACAGAAGTTGAGATTCTCGTGCCTGTCTCTTTAAAAGGGTAGCTGGTAAGGTGACAACGCATGCAGTCAAACGGAAAGCTCATGACAAGTGGGATCATCTCCTCCGCAGCATAGTGGGAGGAGTGTTTTCAGAGGGTGTAACAGGGCCAGGGAATGTTAATCAAGGGATGTCTCTCTGCTCTGACAGAGAGGGAGAGTCTTGATTAGACATCCTGGCAAGGGTCAAGTCTTAATTAGGCTACATCCTCTCCCTCTGCGGGGGAAGATGAGCGGTGCAGAAAAACAAGACGGCTTTTAAGTTTGACACCATGGCAGGTCATCGGGGAGAGGTGGTACATTTGGCAGCAGTGATTTGTTGACCTTTTGCCAAGTCCCAGAGGGATGCAGAGATGTTCATGAAGAAGATAGAAAGTATGACATATTACCAAAGTACTTCTCCAGGCTCTGTCGAGGATGTTCTCATAAGGAATTCATCATTCAGCTTGTCCCATCTTGTTTTACTGCTGGGGGAAAGTGCTCCTGGTGGGTACTCCTAAACTAGAGGGTCAGGGTGCTCATAGACTGGAGGGTCAGGGTGCTCATAGACTAGAGAGTCATGGTACTCCTAGACTAGAGGGTCATGGTGCTTCTAGACTAGAGGGTCAGGGTGCTCATAGACTAGAGAGTCATGGTACTCCTAGACTAGAGGGTCATGGTGATTCTAGACTAGAGGGTCAGGGTGCTTCTAGACTAGAGGGTCATAGTGCTTCTAGACTAGAGGGTCATAGTGCTTCTAGACTAGAGGGTCATAGTGCTTCTAGACTAGAGGGTCAGGGTGCTCCTTGTATCAAGACAAATGTACTTGTTTTTAAATCTGATTGCACTAGTTTTAAGATATCTGTGGTTAGATATTTTAACTTGCTTTAAGAAATATTGGCTGTTCTGTTGGCAGATCAATTTGCTTATTTTAAGTAATATTTTCCTAATTTTATTGTTTCTTTTCTTGTTTTTTAGACCCGAGTTTTGCAGTGTAGACTAGAAGGTCATGGTGCTTCTAGACTAGGAGGTCAGAGTGCTTCTAGAGTAGAAGGTCAGAGTGCTTCTAGACTAGAAGGTCAGAGTGCTTCTAGACTAGAAGGTCAGAGTGCTTCTAGACTAGGAGGTCAGAGTGCTTCTAGACTAGAAGGTCAGAGTGCTTCTAGACTAGAAGGTCAGAGTGCTTCTAGACTAGAAGGTCAGAGTGCTTCTAGAGTAGAAGGTCAGAGTGCTTCTAGACTAGAAGGTCAGAGTGCTTCTAGACTAGAAGGTCAGGGTGCTTCTAGACTAGAAGGTCAGAGTGCTTCTAGACTAGAAGGTCAGAGTGCTTCTAGACTAGAAGGTCAGAGTGCTTCTAGAGTAGAAGGTCATGGTGCTTCTAGACTAGAAGGTCAGAGTGCTTCTAGAGTAGAAGGTCAGGGTGCTTCTAGACTAGAGGGTCATGGCGGCGCCGTATATGGCGAAGGCGCGATGGTCTCCTCAACAACATTGCAACACATTATTTTTATTTTTTTTAATCATGATTTTACCCTGCAATTGAACTTAACTATTTAAGATACGACAGAGAGTCACTTTTAAATCGGTGATTACTTACGATAAACCAGAGTTTTTTCACTGGGATCCCCAACTAGCACGGGACAGCAGCGGGATAACAATGGCTCTGCCAACGCAGAAGAGGCGTAGAAAGCGAAGAAAAATGTGGACGTCGAGCTAGCTTTCTGGTCAGAACTAGGCGACGAGAAGGGAAAACTCCACTCCCCATTATCCTGTTAGCCAACGTACAATCCCTGGACAACAAGCTGGACGAGTTAAGAGCAATTTTTCCTTCCAGCGGGAAACAAGAGATTGACATATCATCTACTTTACAGAAACATGGTTATCCCCGTCCACACCGGATCACGCAATCTCTCCCACAGGCTTCTCTGTGCATCGTGTGGACAGAGAGAACAATGGAACTTTCGGGGAAAAGCAGAGGAAGTGGAGTATGTTTCATGATTAACAACGCCTGGTGGACACCAGTAAATGTTCATGCCATCAAGTCCTTCTGCTCCCCCGGACATTGAATTCCTGGTGCTCCTCTGCCACCGCCACTGACTACTGAGATAATTCACCGGCATTGTATACAGAGCTGTTTATATCATATCACAAGCCGACACAAACGTTGCACTCAAGGAACTGTACAGAACTATCAGCGACATAGAAAACAGACACCCTTAGGCCGCTCTAATAGTGGTTGGAGACTTCAACGGAGCAACGCTGAAAAAGGTATTGCCCAAATTCTTCCAACACATAAATGACCATGCATAGATGCAGTTGCGGGAGGCCTACAAACCCCTCCTCTGTCCACCGTTGGGCAAATCAGATCACGACACCATCCACCATGTGCCCACCTACAAGCACAAGCTGAAGATGTCACCACCAATCATGCGATCTAGTCGACACTGGTCTGAAGAATCAGAAGCCATTCTTCAGGACTGCTTCGAGAGAGTGAAAGTATTCACAGAGGATAGCAGTGACTTGAACAGGATCGCGTCAGGAACCCTGGGATTTATAGAGAATATCATAGAGGAAGTGGTCCCGACAAAAACAGTCTGGTGCTCCCAAACTTGAAACTATGGGTTAACAGTGAAGTCCAGACAGTGCTAACCGCAAGAAATTGATTGATTGATTGAAAACTTTATTAGAAGATTTGCAGAAGTAGGTACATGAAAGTACATATTACATACAAGGTCAACTAACAGGATAAAAACCCAAGAAAGCCACTGGCTTATTTCAATTGGGGTCCTTGATTCTCAATTCATCGTTACATGTAAGACAGACAAAAAAGCTAGTACTATCTACAAGATAATACAGACAAATAACTATTACTATCTACAAGATAAACACACATCCATCATGGGAAGAACAATACAACAAAACATAAGGTATGTACAGCGGGTAGGACAGGTGGGGACATACACCACATGTGGGGGCGGGGGACAAAACACAAAGTATGTACAGTGGGTAGTTCGGGTCTTTTAATCTGATTTTTGATTTAGAGGGTCCAGTTACGGATTGCAGCCTCCTGTAAATGTTTTTTGAGAGTGGTTTTGAAGGTGGGTAGTGTTTTGCACTCCTTTAAGATTATAGGAAGGGCGTTCCACATTTTTACTGCATAGTTTGCAAACGAGTTTAACCCCTTGTTTGTGGTGCAACGCGGTTGAACGTGGTTCGTGGAGCTTCCTCTGGTGTTGTATGTGTGGACGTTGTTCACTTTTTGGAAGTATGTTGACAGGTACTTGGGTGTCTTTGTGGTGTAGCGTATCTTGAAGACCAGGCCCAGTGCAAGCTGCTGCACTCTGTCAACTACTCGTAGCCAATCAAGGCTCAAAAAATGAGCAGCGGTTAGATGTGTCCTAGGGTTGAGGCCTAGCAGAAGCCTAACCAGTTTATTTTGGGCTGTCTGGAGTCTTGTTTTATGGGCCTTTGTGGTTCTATAGTACCATGATGTTACGGCATAGTCGAAGTGACATTGAATGAGAGCTCCTGATAGGGTCCTCAGTGTGTTTTTACTGACAAGTGAGGATATCCTGTACAAGAATCTAGTTCTATGGTTCACTTTTTTGATTACTTTTGCTGCCATTTTATCTCCGGAAAGATTTGCCTCTAAGATGGAGCCCAGGTATGTAATATCCTCTTTTCTTGTGATATTAATGTTACCCACTTTTATTTTAAAATTTTCAGCCTTTCTGAGTTTAGATGGGGATCCGTATAGGATGGTTTCAGTTTTACCTAGGTGTATTGATAGTTTATTGTCAGCTAGCCAGATGCAGATTCTACTCAGTTCAGTGCTTAGCGCTTTTTCCACCTGCAATATGTCCCTGTCAGAGACCAGCAGAGCCGAGTCATCCGCGAACAGGAACAAATTGCAATCACATGCTGATGACATGTCATTCACATATATTAGGAACAGTAAAGGTCCCAAAATGCTTCCTTGTGGAACGCCGCAGGTCACTGGGAGGGGGGGGGACAGTGTTCCGTTCACACTAACCACCTGTTCCCTCCCCTCTAAGTAGGATTGCATCCAGCTCACCGATGTTCTATCGAACCCAATTGCTTTCAGTTTATCTAACAATATGTGGTGATCTACTGTGTCGAAGGCCTTCTGGAGGTCCAGCATGACCATGCCGCAGTACTTGCCCGAGTCCACCTCATGGTTGATGTGGTCGTTCAAATAGAGAAGGCATGTGTCAGTGGAATGGGATGTTCTGAATCCTGATTGAAATTCATGCATCAGCTTTTTTTCGGTAAGGTACCTATCGACCTGTTCATAAACTATTTTTTCCATAAGTTTCGAGATGGAATTAAGAATAGAAACAGGTCGGTAGTTGCCTGGGTCTAATTTGCTTCCTTTTTTATACAGTGGGGTTACCCTTGCTATTTTAAAGTCAAGGGGGACGTGTCCCTGTTTGATGGAGAGGTTTATTATGTGGGTGATGATTGGGGTAATGGAGGCAGCTGAGTCTTTTAGAAATCTGGCTGGAATATTGTCATGGCCCGTGGCCTTTTCTGAGTGTAGAGCGCCTAGCTTTTTAAACACCTCATCGTTTGACACCATGGAGAGTTTAAAATCATCATTGCGTACACCCAGTTTCTTGTAGAACTCACGGATGTGCTCTACACCATAACGCCCTGAGTGGGGTGGTAGATTGTTAACTAATTTAGTGGCTATGGTTGTAAAGAAAGTGTTTAAGCACTTAGCCACATCCAGCTTGTCTGTAAGGAGAGAATCACCAGATTTGATGCTGATGTTTGTAGACCTGGTTTTGAGTTTTTGACTGCAACCTAGTTGGCTATTAAGTAGCTTCCAAAGGTCACGTGGTTTGTTTAAGTTTTCTTCGATTTTGTTATCGAGGTATTCTTTCTTAGCAGATTTGGTCATGGTAATTACCTGATTGCATAGTTTGTTGCATTGTTTTTTAATTTTCTCAAAGTGGGTTTTGTGATCTTCGTTTAAGTGTTTCACTAATTTTGATTTGCATTTTTGAACTTCAGAGCATTTTAGGTCTCTGACTTTCATAGCATTTAGAATGTCCGAATTCATCCATGGTTCCGATCGGGTTTTAACCCTGGTGGTTCTCATGGGGGCTATACTGTCAATAATATTTAGGAATTTGGTTTTGAAACCTAGCCATGCCTCTTCAACCTGTGTGCATTTTAGTTCATCAAACCAGTCTTGATTCTCCAGTTTATGGTTTAAGGCCTCGCTAGAATAGGATTTAAGGGATCTAGTGGTTACAGTTTTATGACCGCCAGCCTTGGGTTTTTGTTTTTTACGAGTGCAAAAGATCATGTAATGATCACTTAGCCCACATACAATAACCCCACTCTTGGAGATTTTGGACTCATCCGATGTTAGAATGAGATCTATGGTGGTTTGAGTAGAAATACACACCCTAGTGTGACGGCATTCAAATCCAGAGACATAATAAAACCGCCTGCTATGACCTTTGTTAAGTTATCAAGACAGCCAAAAGGGATTACGGCAAAGAAATAGTCACAGCTAAGCAGCAATAACTCACGCAGCATGTGGAAGGGTCTAGACTCTACACACAATCTCCGACTTCAAAGAGAGCCCCAGCTGTACAACCATCACCTCTTTGCCTCTCTACCAGATGAGCTGAACAGCTTCTATTCCTGCTTTGAACTGAGTCACACAAACCTTCTAGAGAGAGCTCACACCTCAGACGACACAGCAAGCGCTCCGACCATCGCAGAGGAAGACGTGCATAAGGTTTTCAAGCACATCAACATCCGCAAAGCAGCCGGGCCGTATGGAATTCAAGCGTGCGCAGGACAGCTGGCTGGTGTCTTCACTACCATATTCAGCCTCTCCCTCTCCACAGGTATGGTGCCCTCTTGCTTCAAGTCATCTGCCATCATCCCAGTGCCAAAAAAGCGTAAGGTAACATGCCTAAACGACTGGCGCCCTTTTGCTCTGACCCCCATATTGAGCAAATGCTTTGAAAACATCATTAAGGTCCTGATCTGCAGAATGCTGCCACCCTCCCTAGACCCTCACCATTTTGCACTATTGAAGCCACTGTAATCCATCACTTTATTACTTTATCATGTAGGGTTACTTCTTTTTAGTTACTTATTATTATTCTGATATTATTGTTTTGTCAATGTTGAGGAACCAAAGCCAAAGTATTTTACTCTTGTGTACTACTTAAGTAAGATGTAAGTAGAGTAAGATGTAATAAAATATTCTAATTCTGATTCTGATGCTTCTAGGTTAGATGGTCAGGGTGTTCCTGAAGGGTCATGGTACTCCTAGACTAGAGGGTCAGGGTGCTTGTACCATTGCCTTACCTTACCTCTGTACCTCTGTCTTCACAAGGTAACAAGGTAAGGTAAGGCAATGAGAAAGCTCTCTGCATTTGATCTGGTCCTCATGGCAACCAGTGTAGCTGTAATTAGGTGATGATCCTGTTGCACTCCTCCTGGTGTACTATAGGCAGTGTGTGGTGTGATGCATGAGGGAGAAAGGGAAGGGGAGGATTTGTTGTGGGGGAGGATTATTTCCCCTCCTCCAGCGTGTGTAATTTACATTAAGGGGGGCATAATACCGTCCGTGAGACGCTCTGAGCACCTAAATTAGCCACCTTGTCACATCTTGACTGGCGACCCTGTTGACATGGATGTGTAATGAAGAGTGTAGTGATTCACCAGGGACCTGCACATGAAAAACAGCCATGGGGAGAATGTCGGCGATAATAACCAGTGGCATGCGCCTTCATCATGTTCTGGACCCGGCCTGTTTCCGTTCCTCTGAGGATCTGGCACATAAAAACAGCACCACGTTTCCATAAGAAATTTACCATGCGACAACTATAAAAACATTTATTAGGCTGTATCTACTAGCTGTGCTCATCCATAAGAACGGATTGTGAGAGAGCAGACTCACCAGGAATATCAGCTATACTGAAGCAATGTTCACAGGGATGGTACGTGTATAGGTGTTAAATGTATCTACTGTATTTGAGAGAAAGAGAGAGAGACAGAGAGAGAGAGAGAGAGAGAGAGAGAGAGAGAGAGAGAGAGAGAGAGAGATGCATGCGTTCTGCGTTAGCATTCCTATCTTGCCAGATTTTATTTTGTAGAGGGCAGATCCAATTACATTGAAAACGATCAAGCTCCATAACCTTTAATGTTCCTTTTTCATCTGCCATATTCCCTGTGGTTGGGGGGTGTGTGGGGGGGTGGTGATGTTAGTAACGGGGGGAAAGAGGGAGAAAATACAGTACGTGAGTGTATATATGTTGTGCTCCGAGGTCCAAAGAAGTGGGAACTGAACCTGACAGGTACTGCAGGGGCAGCACATTGATTCCACGCCCCTCCCTCGCCCTTCCTCACTCTTCATCACTCTGCCTCTGCTCCCCACTCGCCTGTCGCTGAGCAGGAGTCCCTCCCCCTGATATAGTGCAGGGATTAAAGTACCTATGGATTTCACCTCAGCCTCCACTTCATCAGCTCGCTCATTAATCCACTGGTTACCATAACAATGGCCATTGTTCTCCTCCGGCAACCACACAGTCACTTAGACAATGTGTGCTGGCAATAAGATAAAAAAAAACAAATGCAGACCCTGAGCCTTCTTTGCTCCTTCTCCACATCTGTGTGGTGTGTCATTGGCTAATAAACCATCCATATATAGCTCCCTGCCCAAGGGTTTGTATTTAGTCTGTAAATCTCCACCAGTGGAGAGAAAAGAGGGGGTGGAATCAAAGCATGCGTGATGCCAATAAAGCAACAGAACTCTAGAACTCAACCTCTTGACCCCTAATTAACCTCTGGAAGTATTGGAACACAACATCAGGCTGCTGAATGCCCCCTAGGTTTGACCCATCAACAAAACATAGTATACCATATGTACGCCTTCAACAACCCCAGGCCTCCGTTCCTCTCTCCTTTTGCATCTGTTGTGTGGTATGGGAGGACACAGCCTCTAGACTCGCAGCGGTCCAGACCAGTGGGAACAGCCTGATGGAAGAGAGTGCACAGAGACACGCACGCATGCAAACACACGCACGCAAACACACACACGCAATCTCACACACACACACACACACACACACACACACACACACACAGACACAGACAAACTCTTAACTCAATCCAGGATACACAGGATATTATTCTAATACTCTTTTAACACCATTGTAACTGGCATGTCTTTAAAAGCAGAATGAATTAGATGAATAAAGAACCATGTCACAAAATATTACTGTACACGTGATCTTTATGTTGAGTAAAGTAAAGCAAAGGATTTCTCCAATGTTGTGATTGTCTTTTAAATGATGATTCCTCTGACGGGGTTCCACCTACAGTAGTTGGACAGGAGGTAAAACGTGAATATTTCAGCTGATATTGATTGCCTTGAGGAACACACAGACATATCAACTGCTTTCATGTTTGGTATAGGATCTCTTTGAGATGAGTGATAGATAGAGAGGCTCCCCACCTTTTTAAAGATGGATGCGGTCCACAGACCCAAGAAGACAGATCCTCAATGAATCTCATTCTGAAGGCAGTGCACACACTGGGCTCAAAAAGAATAGCACATCACAATAATACATATTTCATCAGTCTAGACACTCAATCACTTCTTCCCAACAAAAAACATGGACTCCCTTGGTTAAAGGGCCTATCTTGGGGACTGAGGACATTTAGGCAATAAAGGATGATACAGTATGTTAAATATGAAATAAATGCTGGTAGCCTCCAGAAGGTAACGTCAATAACTTCAAAATGATGTTGAGGTGAACTCTACATTCACTCCCTTATCATGAAAGACAATGGTGGCTTTGTTGTTAATTAATTAATACAAGTACAGAAAGGGACACAACTGAACCGTAAAGATTTAAAACGTAAAAGGTTGTTTCACAAAGACACATGAAGACGAGGCCATAAATGAAAGTACTGTATCTTTATTCAACGTAAAGAACAGCAAAACCTGGACAGAGGGAGGGTTAAAACAACATGTGTGTATTGTCATCATTTGCCCCACAAACAAGCCTTCACAACAGAGAGAAAAGTGAACACTTTCAGTCAGGATTCTACAAAAAAAAACAACAACAATTTAAAAACAACTCCACCTCTGACTGAATGACGTCATTACACCACACTCTTTTAATTTTTAAACAGCAACACAGCGAGTGGTGATCATGAACAAACCCCCTCCTCCTCGCAGAGACTCACTCATTGTCTCCACGTGAACTATAAGGTCAAATCACTTCAGAAATGCTGGCTATAGATCCGAGTTCTTCCCTCCCTGTATTTGACCCCTAATGGAGATCTAATACAGGACGGAGCAGTGACACAGACGCTTCAGAAGAAGGTGCAGTTTTCACACATTGTTAAATATGCAAGCGCACTGATTTCCGAAACTAGGTCACTGTGTGATGAAAGTTGTTCAATGTGCTTGGCTTTCTGACGTTTAGGGTCACCGAGGTAGTGCAGCATTCACAGTGCAGCACACATATCTAAACTTAGTAACAGTGAGAAAACTTGGTGGTTATGAATAAAACTCACAATGTATAATTGATCGTTTCTTTTATCGTAGCAAGCACAAGCAAGCAAAAGCAACGTAGCCAATTTATATTTCAAACTATTCTAGGGTTACCTCAAATATTCATTGGGACATTTTCACAGATCCTACTCTTTCCCTAATGCGTGCAGAGAAAAGAATAGACTATTTGGCTTTAAATATAATGGACTCTTAATAACATAACAATCCATACTGAATTGGAGCTGCTACTGTAACACTGACCTTCCATTTGTCTTGTGTGACTAAATATGGGCACAGACCAAAACTGTAGTTGACAGCCCATTGGCAGGAACCCTGGCACTGTCACTTGAATATCCAAGGTAATTTGCAAATAGAGCAAGGGGTTCAACGTGATGCAATATTGAGCAGTGTTTTAGCTCTGACATTAAATCATTTACTTAGTCAGATGGGTCAGCCTTGGACCATCGTATGGGAAATGTCCACAGCCCCAATGCATGTTAAATGATCAGGGTCTGGTTATGCAAATGTAATCTCTGACACGACGCACCGGCTTTATCAAACAGTGTCTTAATCAATGCCCTTCAGTCATTTTCAATGCCAAACTCAATCTCTCTGGAGAGCAAATCTATGCAATCTTTGAGCAAATACTCTCCCTCTCTAAAAAGTCATTTGTCACAGCAAATAATGGAGATATCCTGTATACAGTAGCTGAGGCAACATAATAGACAGATATCCTGTATACAGTAGCTGAGGCAACATAATGCACAGCATGTATTGAGGCAGACATCTAAACATCCTTTTTTTGTTTTTGCACAACTCTGGTCATATTGCCTCATGATATTTCTATTCCAGCTGCGGGGTGATTCACATCATCTCCTCCATCCTCTACTTCATGAACAGTGTGGACACTATCATATTCATGGGTTGCCTCTGCTGCCATTGCATGTGTACGCATTACTTCTCAGGCAGGGCACTCCAAGTTCAGGTGTCCCGGGATTCTACCAAACACGGCAACACAGTTTGTGCAAACGGTGTCCTGTCCCCTTTACAGGATTTTCCTTGTTCCGTTCTGCTACCTTTTTGCATCGAATCACAGTGTAAGTTACACCACAAACAAAAATGGCTAGCATGCGGCAGAGCACACCCCACATGACAGAGGTAACCACCAAGAGACACAAGATTGATGTTTCAATGAGCCACTTGTCAAAACACACCAAATGACTTGGGCAGATTTATCTTTTTGCAGTTTTAAGAGTTCTCCCCGCCCTCACCCTTTATATGATTCTTTAATACACACGTCCACATACAATGTCCTTGAAATCACAACCTTCATTGGTTATTTGCTAAACAGTGAGCGGAGGAAGGAGAGAGAATTCTCCAATATCCAGGGGTCCTGTCATTGAGAGTGACGGGAGCAACATTTCAACATGGGTTTGCAATGACTAGCACAACCAATGCAAAGAGCTACTGCCAGAGTCAATTGTCATCTGGGAGCTCTCTTTGTGGATGAAGGCTCTACACTCTCTATGTTTTGTAACATGCAGTTCAGTCACAGGAGAGTGTGCAGTATGTACATCATTGCTGGCAGACACGGCATCTGCGTGTTCTCTGTTAGGTACTGTATGTGCACACCAGGTTCTGCAAAGTACTGTAGCTTAGTGGACGTTGTTTACCTGCGGAAAAGGGCTCATAACACTGATAGCGTTACAAAGCTGAATGTAAGACAGCAGTACAGATCAAATATGATGAATGACTAACCTGACTTAATATTCCACAAACTCTCTATTTCAATTCGATTTCACAATATCTACAAAACTCACAACTTGGCAACACTATTTTGTGTATTTACAGCATTTGCCCTTAGTTGTAATACTAATAAATGGTCTATTTGTTTGTCTACAGCTTTCTACCCATTAACAGATTTGTACTGACCCTGTAAAGACTATATCATATATAAAATGTATATCATGTCTTATATTGTATGTGTTGAATAGCATACATATATTGACTGTATGTGTTCATAAAGAAATAAATATATTCTGTGTGATAAGTGTCTTTGCTGTTGCCATCCCCACCTGGCCCTGTTGTAGCAGCAAGACAAAGCTGATCCCCAGCTCCACAGAGATGGAATACTACACTGTATCTTGGTGAGCCATGGGTTACACATCTAGACAAAGCCTTACTGTATATTTCAATATGACAAACAGCATTACTGGAGGTTGAAAACGTACAGTATACATGGACAGATTGTCATGCATTTACCTACGAGTGATACATTGTACATTTGTTTAGTGTTTTTCCAACAGATCTTTAGAGAGGTCACTGTTTGACAAAGTCTGCGTTTGACAGATGTTTCTCCATTGAGGCTAGTAGGCTACTCTTATTTTTAGAGACGGTTGAGAACATCCTGCATGGTGGGTACTAGGTAAGTACATCAGTGTGACATGTTGAGGCAAAATCTATGCAAAATATTCCAAGAGTTAACTTAACTAAGCCATTAATTCTGCTTAACAATCACAGAACACACTGGAAATACATAGAAAAAGTCCTGGCCACAGCATAACTTTCACAACAACTATCATTGTTGCCATGTGTTGTATTTTAGAATATTGTTTAGCCATAAATCAACACGTCTCCCCTCTATACCTGCTTGACGTTGATGGCTTGTACAGTATACTGTATGATGTGACATATTCAAACAATTAAGGGCCAGATTTCTTATGTTTGTGTGAGTCTGTCTAGTAGCCGCTGTGGTATTCTACAATGTTTCATTTCATCAGTCACTTCTACTGTGTGAATCATAGATAGCGACACAAACTGACAAAATAAAATCAGTCTCCACAATGACAATGACAGAACATAGGGAAACAGTAATCTTACAAAAAACGGTTTGTCTTTTGTCAATGGGACCTCAAACCTGTACCATAATCAAACCTGTACCATAATCCCCTGAAAAAAACAGAAACATCACTGACAGGCACAAGGGTCAAAGCTTTCATCACAAACCCTAATCCTAACTTCTACAGAGAGTGTATCGACTAGGATTCTACGGCTAAAACATGGTTGACTACATGAACAAAAGAAGGAATAAAAGAAAAGAAATGAACTGAAACTGTATCTAAAATTAGACTTCAGTCAGAGGTAACAATGTCTAATTACTACCACGGTTATTTGGCTCATTGTGTCGTACCACTGTAAGCCAAAACATGAAAATGCACATGAAAATGTTCACCTCCTGGACCAGTCATATCATTACATTTGATTCAGTGGCACTGACCCTCTTTTCATTGCAACATCCCCTCTACCTGACACAGGCGTAGGTCTGTTAGCTTGAGACGGTAATGGTGATTTTCACCCCCAGTGACCATGTCATGGGCTGTGGGTGAAGGGACAGTAGGGGGGTACAGCTGCACACAGGCCTAACCACGTGGACACCAGTGTATGTGTGTCTGTGTGTGCAGAAATGTCTTTGTGTGTGTGTGTGTGTCTGTGTTCGTTTGTTCGTTTGTTCGTTGTGTGTGTGTGTGTGCGCGTGCCAAAAGCTTTATCTTGATAATGTGGGTATTCAAAAAGGCACACTGCTTCTTTCTCTTTGAGCATACTCAGCCTGTTAAAACAATAAGAGTCACTGGACTGGAAAATGCACAGGCAGGCCCATAGGACACAAAAGCAATTCCAGATGATATTGCGTTGGGTCTGTTGAGATTCAGCGCTAGCAGAAGGGCGGACACTGACGATTATTAATGATGTTCCTATGGAACTCTACATGCTGCCCTTGGCTATGAAAGCCCACTATAGCGGCAAGCAGCCAATGGCCCTTTTTTCTGACGCATTACAGGGTGAATGGTGTGTGTGTGCGTTGTGTACACACACTGAGATGCACCGGGACCTGATACTCTGTAATGAGCTATGATGAAGGATTCAAAACACATGCTTCCCTGTTTCCATGTCCGAGAGAAGAGAAAACATGTCCAAAACACCACATCTGACAATTCTATCTAACAGCAAATAATCAGGAAAAAAATAAAAATAAATGAACATTGAGTTCAACTATATACTGTACATATGAATCGAATAGAATGTTTGTCTTCGACCAATTTAGATTTGCAAATATCAAAATTAAGTCAAAAACAATGATACAAGCATGTTGTGGACTTGGCCTCGTGCATCCTCAGACGTACAGTAGGAGTTCAATTTTGGGGGGACCTCATGATGGCGGGGTTCCTGTTGACGTACGTGACCCAGTAGACCAAGTTGAAGATGAAGAAAAGCACCGGGAAAATGATGCGTGATATCTTATCCACTTTGCTGACACGGTTGTAGGATTTCCTGGCCTCCATGTATGGGTCGTCCATCTTGGGGTGATGGTGGTGTTTGACAGGAGCTGTGGAGTGGGTGGCACTCTTGGAGATGGTGGTTAAACCTGGGTCTTTGGCAACGTTGATGGTGTAGGTCGTTCCAACAATGTTGAACGTGTTGTTGGCTTTTTTGGAGAGAGAGGACGATTCTCTTCTCTGCAAAAAAAAATAAAAATAAAAAGGAAGAGAGAAATAAAGACAGTCAGGGCTGAGGCACCAAACCACACCTCCATTTGATCTCACATGGACGAAACAAAAGCAGAACAACACAACAAGAAAAGGAGACATATTATCGTGACGTTAGAATTATAAGGTTCTATCTCCATTTTTGTCAAAATTTAGTTTTTTACACTATCCGATCCATTAGGTAATTATTAATGCCTGTGTGGCGTTATGTTTAAAATGTTGACATTTTTGAGTTAGTAATTCATAAAATACAAAGGTTCCGTCTCACAAAACATAATGGAATGTAAAAACTTTGACGCTCAATATCTCTGAACTACCCTAAACGGAGATAGAACCTTATAATTCTAAGCTCACGATATGAGAAATATGAGAGAAAATGACAATACAAATACAGTATAATCCTATTTTGGATACAGACAAAGTTGCTCTGAAAGGATGCCTGAAAAGAAAACTAAAGATATTTCTCTATCCCAACCTGCTCCATGGTTCGTCGTTAACGAAAGCCTTGTTTTTAAAAAATAACCCATCTCCTGGGACTGTTTTGACTCGGGGTGCACTGATGCTCAAAGTACCTGATGGGAACAGTATGACATCCCCTATTCTGCATCATCGGGTCCAGAGCTGAGCTGAGAAACTCTCTCTTCCTGCAAGGGATCTGGGCTACCCTCGCAGCCAAGACAAAAGGCCAGGGTCATGGAACACTACGCAGCCACGCTCCAATAAGTGGCAAATCGCATGAGCCTCCGACAACAAAATATACATACATCACAGAGAGAAGAGGCACACCTCAGGGCACGGGGGGGGAACTTGCTACATGCACATGTTGGGTCAAGTTTCGGGGCAAAAATGAGGAGTCTGCAGGCAAAAATCATGATTTAATTTCTGAGAGGCTCGTTTTCTTTTTTCCCCTTTTTTTAAAGAGAGCAGGGCAGAGCAGGGCACCAGAGGCAGGCTCTACTGGTGGTACTGCAGAGTAGCAACAGACCAGGATGAGCATCTGAGCAGCTAAAACAGTGCACCTGTAAACATGGCTGACAAACTGCACTCGGGAGGACTGGGACTGCACAGTATATAGGTCGTAGATTAGGAGAGGGAGTAGGAGAGGACAGGGATATGATAGGAGAGTAGAAGCAGTTTTAGGCCACACACACTCCTGCCCTAGGGCACCCTCAGGGTGATGCAGTAACGTTTCATATGAAAATCACTCAACCGTAAAGAGGTATCCAGTTTGACATGGATATTGCCAAGTTTGCATCATCACTACAGTAACGATTCCAAGGGTTGGCACATAAAGGCGTGGATCAGAGTAGAACGTAAGCAGGGCACATTCAGCGGAACAACCAAGACACTACGGAACGATTGATTTTTGTCTAAAACTTTAGTATTCATGGGAGTGAGAGTGATCTAAAATGGGTAAGCAGGGGGTAACGAAGGGAAATAGATTGCATTTCACCGAAGAACCATTAAAAAGAGTACTCCATTCCAAAAAAAGACAACAAACGACCACAGAAAAGCATCCCAATCCATCACACGGGTCGAGTGAAAACAGAGTGAAAACCCGAGTGAAAACTAAGGGATGCAGCCGGACAAAGAGGCTGTGGCGTGGTGCTGGCTGGCCGGGGCCAGGGCTCTATCTCATGCCAATATCAGTGGAGATCATGGAGGAGGGAGTCTCTCAGCAGTGACGGCTCCTGCCCCCTGGATAGCCCGAGGCTTTCACAGGGTATCGATTCCTGCTGATCCAACAACACCCCGGGCCCCTTCTATCATAGCCACGGCTTATATCAGCATGAGTGAGGGATAACTATTAACCAGCCATCTCATGACCCTAACCACTGCAAACCTAAGCTCATTTATCCCCAGTATCAGGAGAACCGCCAACCTCCTGCAAGTACATACCTGCCAATCAGCTATTGGAGAAGGTAAGGAGTCCATATAATTCAAGTTGTGACCAGTAGTGTGTAGTGAAGATACAGGCAAAGACAAAGATAGGAGGACGCTTGGTTTACAAAAAACAATGCTCTTGTGAACACAGGAGCCCCAATTTGCTTCTCTAAGTTTTCGTGGGCATGGCCGCTCAGTTGGTCATTTCGTTCAGCAAGATTTCAGTTAGCGTAGCGGCAGAGGTGCTGATCTCCAGCACTCAGTGGGTGGGGATAATTTATTATTAGATGAAGATGTCCATTGTCCTCGACAATCAGGATTTCACAGCGAATGTCAGAATAGCAGTCAGAACTCAGGGTAGACCAGCTGAAACTCCACCACATGTACAACATAATTAATTGTACTGCCCCCGGATACCTAGGCTCACAGATAGTCATGGTCCACACTCAGCACAGTCACAGCACCAGGGCGAGTGTGCGTTCCTGTAAGGTTCCACGAGTGAATAGTGTAGCTCGCAGTTCCTTCTTCTATACTGGAACATTACGGTGGAACAGCCTTCCACTTAATATAAAACAAGCAGAAACTAGGAGGGCTTTTAGAGGACAGGTTAGAGCTTACCTCTGGAGTAAGGTGAACGGATAGGAAAGCTTTTTTTTGCCTACTTTTATTCTTATTCTTTTATTCATTTATTCTTAGCCTACTTTAATTCTTTTTATTTTTCCTAGAAGTTCCTAATCCCTTTGTTGGGGGGGTGGGGGGGGGGGTAATGTTTTATTTAATGATTGTTTGATGTTATTGTTGTCTTGTATGTTAATATCAAAGGGCCATGTTGGAAATAAGTGTCACATGTCATCCCTTGGATTACTGTTTTTACTCGATCCATGAAGAAACTCAATCAATCAATCAATCAAGTGTAGTCTTACTGTTGCATGAATTTATATAATTTCATACCTTTTTGTTTCCTCCCTGTAAACGCTGTCAGGACTTTATGGTTGAACATTACCGTAGCTTTAGCAGGCCTACTAGGGGGACGCTCGCAATGGTGGAAAGCATTCAACATAAAAACAAATACATTGTGGGATCATTGTGTAGCACATTGTCAAGATAGCGATGTGTGTGGTTCCAATGGTCAGTGTGGGCGATTATGCCGTGTGGGGGTGGACTTACATAGGCCTATTATACTGTATGCTAGTTTATATTATTTCCCCCTCCCACTATTACCATGGATGATTCTAACAATCGTTTTAATTTATGCGTCAAGGCTCTCCAAACGTATTTTCGATGAAGTAGGTATGTACGGTATATATTTTACTATAATCTACAGTATACAATGTTTAAGATATTCTCCTGTTGATTGTTTACCCCATCAAAGACATGTATGGTTCTATGATTTAATTAGTAATTGGCAGAGAGAGTGGAGGCAATTTATGCAACATTGGTAATTTGATGTTTCAGTAGGCCTGATGAGAGAATATACACTGGAGATTGTACTGGTGGTATGAGATTATCCAACTGCTGCCTTTATGATCAAATAAGTTTCACCTATTATTGAACATGAAACGTCTTAGGTGTTTTAAAATGCCATCTCCCTCTCTAACCCTAACCCTAACCCTAACCCTCAATTTATTCCCCCGTCCATATGGGTGTAAAGGTTGTGTTGGTTGGGTGGACGCCCAATTACAAAAAACGGTCTTTGCACATGGTTTTAGTGTTGCACAGCGCTTTTTAGCAGAAGAAAATTAGGTAACACCATGAACAACAATATGTATAAATGGCTTTAGGGCAAAGATGTGTGCGTGCGATTATACGAGGGCTTTCGGCTAGTGCGGGACAGAAAAATTCCTGAGATTGTGTGTATGTACTGTGTGTGTGCCCCTTGGCCCTGTATGAAGAGGTATTGGGAGACATTGCCTGTGCATGTGTACATAAGCGTGTGAGGGTGTCTGGTATCCTAGGGCTGAAAATGTCTTGCTATGTGGGTCTTCGGGTGTGACAGAGTATCTTTGGCCTTAAAGTGTCTCTCTGTGTCTGTGTTCTGAGAAATAGTGTTAGCTTATCTCATGCCGAGGGTATGTGCTGTGCTGTGCTGTATATGTGTGCGTGCGTGTGTGTGTGTGTGTGTGTTGTATGGACATAGGGGCTGAGAATGTTTATCAGCGTGTGTGTGTGTGTTTGGAACTAAGGGTGTGTCCCTGAGTGTGTGTATAAACATGGTTTGGGAAGAACGTGGGTCCCTGGGTGTGTGTATAGCGGTGGTGGACTGGATGGCTGGGAGCAGTGACAGCTGTAGAGGTGGCTGGGCTCTACAGAGACCTGACTGCACCACAGTCCCATTACTGCAGAGTGTGTTACAGACTGTCTGTCAGCCAGCATGAGTTAAACATGCTTTAAAATCCCTAATCAAGGTAAATGCTGCCTCTCCCCTGCGCTAATGCCCTACTCTCACCACCACCACCACCACCTCCTCCTGCTGCTGCTGTCTCTCTCTCTGTGTGTCTCTCTCTCTCTCCGTGTGTGTCTCTGTGTGTGTATGTGTGTGTGTGTGTGTGTATTCTCTCTCTCTCTCTCTCTCTCTCTCTCTCTCTCTCTCTCTCTCTCTCTCTCCCTCTCTCTGGCATAATGCAGACACAAATGTGTCAAGTATCTTCTGTCAAAATAACCACATACTGTTATTGTAGCACACTGCATGTGTTAAAGTATGTTCACAGTTTTTCCGATCTGTTCAGTGAAAGCTAAACTAAAAGGCTTGTCGACCTCCAGTTCCTGAGCCCCTGACCAGCCAACCCCTGGGCGCCTCATTAGGTTGCAGGAGAGTGTGCAGCGGTGCTGCTGACCAGGCTCATACCACGGTGATGTCTAACAGGACACGTCTGACAAAAAAGGGCAACAGCGAGAGCAGAGAGGACCTCCACAGCCACTGAGGTAAATTACCTCCCATCGACCCTCCTCCGGAACACCACTCTGGGCATCAACAGAGACAGAGCCTCAGGCCAGTGAGGTCACCATCTGGCTCAGTTAGGAGTGGCAGCTCCTA
>NC_137689.1:18765367-18772867 GCF_963989245.1 Nansenia antarctica
GTGTGTGTGTGTGTGTGTGTGTGTGCGTTTGTGTGCGTGTGCATTGGAATAAGGCCAACATAGGATTGGAATCTATTTTTAAACCTCCATGGTGAGGTGGCAAAGACTACATTTTTCTCTTGCAGTTATTCACATTATTCTACCTCTTCGTAAAGTAATCTCTATACTCTCTATACTGGTCGCTAATAAACTTTGCATGTATTGCATTCATTTATTTATTTATGGTTGTTAAAATTATCTATCTGAATAGATGTATCATTCCCACTGAAAACCTTGTTGTGTGTGTGTGTGTGTGTGTGTGAGTGTGTGTGTGTGTGTGTGTGTGTGCGTGTGTGTGTGTGTGTGCGTGTGTGTGTGTATGTGTGTGTGTGTGTGTGTGTGTGTGTGTGTGTGTGTGTGTGGCAGTACCAGATCAGAGCAGCACAGACTCATGATTGACTGACTGAGATTTATCTTACCTGGCTGGATGTGTCCTAACAAGTCATTTGTGGTAAATTGACAATGACAACACTGCACACAACTAGAGAAGCACACGTACGTGTAGTTACAGTGACTGAACGGTTGTGACTGTGTGCAATTCATTGGCTGAGGTGATTCATCAGGAGAGTGGTGATGACTGTTGATTAGTAGTGTGTGTCTGTGGCAGGCAGGCGTTAGGTGCTGGGGGGGATGACCACCACTCAGGTCATAGACTAGAGGACGGCTGACCAGGCCACAGCCGTATAGAGAAGGTCAGGTGACTGCTCGGTGGTCAGGGGGAGGCGGGGCAGGGGCAATGGGTTCATGGGGAGGGAGGGTCTTGTCTACGTGACTCGCACTGCATACCCTTGCCTCACCCATGACCAACCGATATACCAGAGAAAGTGGAAGAGAGAAAGGGAGGGAGTCAATGAAAAACTTGGAAAGATAGAGAGAGATAGAGAGAGAGAGAGAGAGGAGCAGAGAGAGAGAGAGAGAGAGAGAGAGAGAGAGAGAGAGAGAGAGAGAGAGAGAGAGAGAGAGAGGGAGAGAGAGAGAACCGAGAAAGAAAGAGAGGGAGAGCAGATTGCCTAGAGTGCAGCTGACTTGCCTTAGCAACAGCACCAATGCTGCCTTAACCCTATTGGCCAGCCATCCGTTCACAGCACAACCCCATGTGGCTATATCAGCCAATCGGAGGGCCTTGCCGCAGAGCTGGATTCCATTTTCACCATGGAAACAGAACATTACTCTCCATGTGTGAGTCAGTATAACATGGACCCCCACCCAGTCACACATACACGTACACACAGCTTGAATGCTACATATACCCCTCTCCACCACCACTCCCCTAGCTCTATTGGTGAGTGCTGTATGTAGCTACACAAGGTGACCTGTGGGTGTTGCAGAGATGCTGATTCAGATATAGTAGCCTAATATAAAGCTGTGGTGGTGATTCAATTGTAGTGGTTATTGAATGCAATTGAGTGGTTATATTATACAGATTGAGAGAAACTGTACTTTTGTTCATTTCAGTTCACTTGGAGATGATTTATGCATGCACGGAATGAAGTCCATTCACGTGTATTGTTTTTGGTCATTCATGCTAATGTTATCAAAGATAATATCATAGTGAATGTGGCTTTATGCAAACCTAGGATATGACCAAAATCTCCCTACTCATATCATATCAGTTGGGATGTCCCTTTAAATGGTCATAATACATTGACTGAGCTGATTTAGACACCAACCTAATCTTGGAGATGATTGGCTTTGTTGCATGTCCATCCACTGCAACTTCATCAAACCACACCTCCTGCTGAATGGGTGCTGTCCTCCATTGGCTACAGCTGACACACTTGCTGTCCCTGGTAGATCCCTCTTTGGTCAACAGAAAGTGCCAGTCACTTGTATGCCTCCTCTGATAGGGTGTCTGCAAAGGCGGTACCCCCATCCACCTGTCATCATTCCAGAAAAGGAAAAACCAATATGCAATAGCACAGAAGGAAAAATTGACTGAGGAAGAGGACTTTAAATAAACCCTAACCCTAACTACCGCTCAAGATTTGTATTGATATTGTAAACTCCCACTAAATAATATATGTAATCTTCATTGTGGTTCCTCTAACTATTGGGAAGTATTGTACTAGTCTAATAGACCTCACTGAATGAACATCCATCATATAGGACTCTACACAGTAAAGGAAGTCATAGGCTACACACATATCACCATCTTGTGGACAAGGGTCCTTATTACATCGCCAAAACAATGCATTGAAGAAAGTTTGCGTGTGTGTGTGTGTGTGTGTGTGTGTGTGTGTGTGTGTGTGTGTGTGTGTGTGTGTGTGTGTGTGTGCGTGCGTGTGTGTGTGTGTGTGTGTGTGTGTGTGTGTGTGTGTGTGTGTGTGTGTGATTTCGCTTATTTCCCACATCTTCTCGTGGCTCATTGCGACACCATTTTTAAGGAAATAGGACACAGATCATGCAAATAATATTGAGTAGCCTAGCTACTGTAATAAAGTAATATGGGTACATTTAAAATAGCCAACTCGTTTATTTAAAAACAGAACACAGAAAATGAACTCTTTTGATAACCTTATAAGGATGATTAACATAATGAAATAAATTCAGTGCGATGAAAAAGCTGCGCACTAAGCTATTGTTTGTGTAGCCTAACTTATTGCATAACTATACTTCCACAAGTAAATGCTGCTAACGCATCTTCTCATGTTGATTAAACGACCTAATTATTTTACTGCTTTTAATGCTAAATCCTTAACATTCAACTACGTGACGTGGACCTTTGCTTATAGGCTATTGCCACAAACAAGTAACAGTTGAGCAGAGAGAGAAGCCATTTGAATGATTTGCTTGTAAAGGTTCATCGGCCAAAATTAAACAATCCGAGATGCAAATAGCCATAGTCATGCAGAGTGCATTATTATTGTTCCTTGTGCTTACCTCCGTGAAAGCAGCGTAGAAAACATTTTTGTTCGATTAAGCAGGCGGGTGAGGGATGAGGCTATTGCATTGCGCAGTTTGAGAGCTACGGACTGAACCCACTCACCACGCACGCCCGCAGCATTTCCAATCCCTCCGGTTCTCGGAAGACGAGGGTCCGCTCGCGCCACAGTGCACCGTCATTATTTAGGGAGTAGATATTGATGCCAACTCACGAATGTGACGTAGGCAGGCCTAAGTAACTTTACAGTAATATGAGATAAAGGGATTAACTATGAGAGAATAATTGCATATTCAAATTGGGACCAATATCGATGGAAACATAACAATTAGTTAGTCAATTAAGAGCAAGTCCAAATTAATTGGATCACCATCATTATCCACATGAGTGTATTCGGGCTGATAGCATACTGTCTCTTCTTTTATTCATAGATAATTGCCCTCAAATTAGAACTAATTCCTATGTTTGTCCTAAGAGGCGACACCAAATGCCTTTTAAAACCATAATATGCTTATTCATTCCTTTCTCAGTTGTCTATCAGGTCCCACTTAACAATATGGCATTGCAATCTGGACATCTATGTGCACAGTATTTTCTTGATTCACTGGTAGATAATGTATTGTTTGCATTCATTGAGAGAACAGGGCGCCCACTTAAATGAAAGGCTAGGAAGCCACTGAATCGTTAGGTTCTCCATGTTGAAGGGGTAGAACGAGGGAAACGCTGCAGCACTGTGGAGTTTGTGGACCAGGCTTGAATACCACTCAGTTTTAAACATTCAGCAATCCATCATACACATGTTTATCTGTGGTATCACATGCTTCAATAATCCTGACACACATATGCCATGTTATATCAAATACTAGCTCAGTAAAGTCACAAGGTGAATGTCTATAAGGCCTATTTTACATTTGTACAGTTCACAGGCCTATCATGTTGATAACTGACTGTCCAACATATTACTACTACTACTACTACTAACACAACTGTGATGGCAGATTTCAATCAAGGACTGTGCTTGGGGATAAGTGGAACAATCACAGCCGAGGAAATTCGTTTTTTCCCTGACAATGATTTAATTTGCATATTTAACATTTTCTGTGCTGCCTTGTTTGAACAGCAGAGGTCAAGACGCTAGCACTGGCTTGTCTCCTGAAAACACTGAGGCCCCATTCGCTGGAGAGCTGGCGTTGTCATGGCAGTGTGTGGAGTGGAGAATACCAAATGCTTCAGAAAATGAAAAGAAAAGCCTGCATATGCACTTGACCTCCAACGCAGATGAGAGCGGATCAAACACAACAGACTACACAAGACACCACAAACAGCAGGAAGACTCAGAAGACACAAGCTAACATACACAGTAGATCCTCAAATATTATAGATCCTCACATGTTACATGGTATTACAACCATATACAATCATGCTGATACCCCAGCTCAGGCACACACCTCTCACACAGAGAATGACATAATGGTATGCTTTATCACATTCACTCTAGTAGCATATATCTGACACGGTCTGGTCAATGAGTCCGCAAGTCGGCATCCGATTGAAAAATGTAAACACATTTCAGTGTTGCTGAAAATCAATGACACACTCGCTAATCAACTAACACAACTTGTTTTGTGAGCTTGCTAACAATGTAGTGTTATAGTTAACTAGGTAGCAGTGGGGATTAGTCACTGAATCCATTGCATTGCAGTATTTTGGCTTGACTAGCAAGTTTGTGTTGTGATTTTCAACAACGTTGAAATGTATTTCCATTTTGACTGGTTGCCGAATTGCGGCCCAAATGACCAGACCGTGTCACATATGTTACTACAAACACAATAACACTAATCCTCACACTGTTATGAACACACTATTATGTATGTTGTCGTTCATAATATTTCTATTCAAAAGGGAAAATAATTTGTAAGGTTAAATTAATGCTTTAGTCCTTTACTCAGCTAATGCTACAGCAGCATGAGACATTTCTGTCGCACATTGTCTTTGAATGCTCCTATCCAGCAATACTTTGTTAAAACACAAGGAGGCAGAATTACCCTTTGACTAGATGTTGAAGAAGAGTTTGTTGTGAAAGTTTTTACTTTGGAAGTTAACATTTCTGTCCTTGCTGTAGAAAGATCCATCTGTCGACAAACGGCACAACATCGTCGCTCTAATTCTTATCATCATCATCATCATCATCATCATCATCATCGTCATCATCATCATCATCAGTGTCATCATCATCATCATCAACATCATCATCATCATCATGATCATCATCATGACTGCCTACACTATCATGTCTGCACGATATCACTATCTGCACTTCTGGTTAAATGCTACACTGCATTTCGTTGTCTAGTACTTGTACTCTGCAATGACAATAAAGTTCAATCTAATCCAATCAAATCTAAGCATCATCATCATCATCATCATCATCATCATCATCATCAACATCATCATCAACATCATCATCATCATCATCATCATCATCATCATCATCATCATCATCGTCATTGTACGTTAAAGCCTGATTGTATGTGTTTGACATGTCATCACGTCTCTCTCCATGTTTCTCCTGGCCGTCTTCTGATGTGATTTGTATACCAGTGTTCCCTCAGTGTTTTCAGAATGCTTTTACAGCTCTCCTTAAATCCCCAATTACCCCAGGGCACGGGGGAACACATGAACGTTATGGTTGAACTGGGCAGTATATCAAATAATCTAATCCACATCAGTGTTTTCAGAATGCTTTTACAGCTCACCTTAAATCCCCAATTACCCCTGGACACGGGGGAACACACGAATGTTATGGTTGAACTATGCAGTAGATCAAATAATCTAATCCACCAATTACAGGGCAAAGTCAATTACGGCTGTGAGTGAGGACAGGAATTCTAACCCTGCTCAAGTGGTCTGGCCATGGCTCTCTCTGGTGGTCTGGTTCTCTCTGCCTGCTGTGTGCTTGTTTATCCTCTTCCTTCTTTTCCTACAGATGTTTACATCCTAGTCGTTTATTGTTTGACCTTGCTGCTGAGCAGCGGGGGAATGTTCTCTGACTACTTTATGCACCAATAGGTGGTCTGAGTTCTGGGCCTCCTCATTGGATGGGATTCAATACCAGAGAAAATGAAAAAATACAAAAAAGATTCTACCTGGTTCTCCCTATCATTTTCGGAATCTTGACATGACCATTTTTGATGTGATTCATGTGATATGATGATGGGGGGTATGACTATACTCATCTGCCAAAACTCTTCCAATATTTGATGTAAACACTTTCACATCCACATGTCAGGGTAAAAGCATAACACTCATGGTTCCTGTACACCTGAATGTGGTCATTATGCGCATGTACCAAGGTTCAAACAAACATCGGCCTAGTGGTTCTCATGTGTGGTCGTCTCTGAGGCCCCAGTGGCGGTTGGAAGCCAGAATGGAGAATCAAGGGGTCTAACGGAGTGCTGCTGTGACTTGGTGAGACAGCGGCCTGACCTTGAGTGAGCTCGCTCTAAAACCAACATTTGGGCTGACTAGATAGGAAGAGGAATGCTGGATGTGCACAACTGTCTCCCTGGATCAGACTCATTGGACCAGTTACCCCATGAATGCGGCCGGCTGCCATCCTCCCAGAGGCACATTCAGTCTCCTGTTCCCCCCTAAACTATTTTTCCAAGCCAATTACTGACACTCTCTCTCTCTCTGTGTCTCTCTCTGCAGGCTGAAGGATGACTCTTCCTTTTGGTCTCCAACAGCAGTCATTTATATTCAGCATTTCAGAAAAGCCTGTGAGTAGCTGCACTGGGATTTGGATGATTGTCTGATGATTTTGAAGTGCCTTAGATGCGTATATCCCTTTGAATATCTCTCCAATAGAGTCCGCATTCCCCTTTGTGAATGTGGCGAGGACTGCATCGTGGGATAGATCTACTGTACACGGGAGGCCTTTAAAAAACACGGCCTTCAGGGGGATAATCCTACAAATCTCCATTATTGAAAACTCAGCAAATATAAACCGCCTTACAGGGGAGATGAAAAGACAGGAATCAATCGGAGGGACGTCAGAGAAACAGATTGGCCTAGTGTAAACACAACAAGACAGAAGACATAGGCGGAGGGAGAGATTGGCAGATATATAGAGAAAGACAAATACAGGCGGAAAAAGTGAAGTGAGCAGAAAGAGAGAGAGAGAGAGAGAGAGAGAGAGAGAGAGAGAGAGAGAGAGAGAGAGAGTTGGCCAGCGCCGGTGTGACAGTGGATTACGTCCAGTTGCCAGGCTTATTTGGAAGCAGACGGAGTATTGATTTCACTCACTGGCCTGCTCACAGTGTCCGGAGGAAACAGCATCGGATTGGAAACAGACGGGAGCCGAGGCTTTAGAGGGAGCGCTCCCACATCCACACGCTTAACTCTCTCTGCATCAAACACACGGCACGGGCACACACTCATTCTGCTCTGAACACAGAACACACAATCGTTCTGCTCTAAACACAGATCACAGACCCATTCTGCTCCAAACACAGATGTGCAATCCTCAACCGCAACCCAGAACCCACCCTCCTGGACCCACCAACCCGCCCTCCTGGTCC
>NC_137689.1:18777867-18780367 GCF_963989245.1 Nansenia antarctica
ACCAGTGTCCTAAAAAGCTGAAACTATTAATGCACCAAACATAAACCCTCACACTCATTGAGACTTGTTTAATGTGGTGAATTATTCTCTGGTGACTGTAGTGGCTGTGGTGTTTCTTCCTGTGTTTTCGGTATTTAGTGTTTTTCAGCCATGTCCATGTCACCAAGACTATGGAGCTTAATGATACTGTCTATTGTGCTGCCTAAAGTTTAACGTAAGCTAAATGTATTACCATCTGAATGCAATCAATTGTTAAACTGACGTGTGTCCTGACTGAACCATCAACAGGCAAAAGAGAGAAGTGGTTTTGTTAGAGTGTAGCCTATCAGATTTACAATTCACCACAATGAAGTAAGCCTAGACCAAAGGGATGGCCAACGGTTCATTTTCAATGATATATAGATAACTGAAGAAAAAAATGATGTCAAATGTAAATCAATGTCACAATACTCTTGAGTTGTAATTTGTATTCAATAAAATAGTTGTGAAAATGGACAGAGGACTTCCTCCAACTAGGATGAAAGGCATGTTACACCTCATCCATCTTTTCTGTTCTGTACGGTACCCCTACCCGGCGCCAGCATCTGAAATAGACAGAGCGTCCGTTAACGCACTTGACAGCCTAGCCTTCTCATGGGTGCGGCTGATCAGGACACCCAAACTGATTATAGTGGGAGAGATCTGTTTCTCACCTCAACGATCACGCGCGTGCACCACGGGTAATTAGAATGCGGTGTTAGTTTGGTCGGAAAGCAGTTTTAAATTTAGGCCTGTTCGAGCATCCTCTGGAGGGGGCATGTCGCTGGCCAAATGGATGATCTAATAAGAAGGTGTGCTCCAGGTGGATACTAATTGATGCTCTAGTCGCAAGGGGAATCATCGTTGCAATTAGGATCATCTCTTTCACACCTGTATCTGATTTAACAAGATAACCAGCTTATGGTCATCCTGTTTCCGAATTTTGTTGCAATTGACCCGTTGGCCTTCATGGTGAGTTTATGTAAACAACAGTTGTTTATTAGTTTGTCGAGTTTAAGATAACACAAATCACTGTAAGTAGGCTATATGATTTCCAGTAACCAGAGCCAGTGTTGGTATGACATACTGTACGTTGGGTCTATAGATATGGGTCTAATTAGATAGCCAGAGAGAAGATTATGCTAAACTTTCTTAATTATGGAAAAAAATAAGCTGCAGTTTTTAATTAGGGAAAAAAGAGGAGAAAACCTCAACGGAGTTGTAGGTGTCTGAAATCATTAAAGGCCCACACCAGACAGTTTTGCTTCCTGGCTTTTCTTGAAAGAAATACACAGATGCACCAAGTGGTACGTCATTCACAGAGCTTTTGTAATGTCAAGATATAGATAGGACCAATTCTCAGTAAAATGCATTGAAGGTTTGACTCACTTGCAAAACAGCCAATGAGGGGGGTCTGGAGGGTTATATTTGAGTTATATTTGAAAAAAATCTAAGTTAGGACAAGGGGCCATTGGCAGTCACAATGGTAGAATAAGGAAGGATTTATTAAAAAACTCTACAAACAGGCTAGCCACCTCACACTCAGAGCTCTATGCTGAATGAAATGTCATATGTCACAGGATGTGGAAAATCGTTTTAGGAGGAGCTAAGAAAATATAATGTATCACCCAAAATACACATTCTTTGACCTAAATGGAAATTGTCAGACTTGAATCATTGTGAAATAACATTGTAGCAGCAACAGGATGTCATATACAGTACCAGCTAAAACCCGTCAAAAATTGCCTTTTAATTTGGAGAAAGTGTGATGAATATGTGAGATAAGAAGGCTGTTGAGACGGGGAGTCATGCTAAGAGAGTAACCATGACGAATGTCTCCAGAAGCCTGTTCTACAGAGCCGTCTGACCCTCCTCTAACCTCATGCATATTGTTCCTCCTTCCTCGTCGGATGAAATAAAGCCCACACAGTCCTCGTTTCAAAAACGTCATCTGACAGCCTCTTAATCTAAAGGAGGGGAAGATCAGAGTTGAGCAGACGGAAAGTGCAATGAGAAGCCCACCTCCTCTCTGAAACATGGTCAATACTCAACCCTGTGAACCCTGCCCACACGCAGCCCATTACTGGCAGACTGTGGTTGTTATATTCTGATTTAACCAATATGGTGGGGAACTGGTGAGTGAGTTTTGTTGCTGATGCAAAAAGAGAAATAGAAAAAGAGAAATAATACTATTATACTATTATGTAATTTATTTTCTTTTCCTATCTAGGTGAACTCAAATCAACTCGAATTTTTTCTAGTGTCCATACATTCGCCGGCTTGAGGAAAAACAAATTGAAGCAAAATAGGTCAACGTATTATAGCTTACCCACAAACCCCATGCCCTATTGTATTTGTGTTGTATAAAACAACTGGCGCTTAATGCCAGGCACATTAGGGATAATCTGATCAAATGTTACAACAAATATTACAACACAAATTACAACAAACCAAATACGGAATATGAGCCTGTTCCTCAGAG
>NC_137689.1:18790367-18810367 GCF_963989245.1 Nansenia antarctica
TTTAAGCACTAACTGAATGTCTGTTCTTTAAACACACTGATATAAACGGACATCTCTTTAAGCACAGCTCTGTTCTGTAAACACTGAAATCAACTTTTCCACAAAAAAAAAAAAAAAAAAAAAAAAAAACTGTTGGTGCGCAAGAGCGCCTTCATGCGGCTGATCTGCCGCGCAGCATGCATTTTGGCGACGCATGCGCACTGGCGCACCAGTTATGTGCACCCCTGGTCATGTAGGCTACATTCATATGAGAAACTGTCTTCTGTTGGCTTTCTGTCCCCCTTATCTGCTCCATTGTATTGTGGGACTAAAATCATAATGTGAAATCATATTACATGGAAAGGTGAGTCTAGCATGGCATTTTAAGTATACAAAATTTCAGTTAATTTTGCACCCTGAAAAACCTTCTAATCTTGCATAAGGAAAACGCCTACTTAACAGGTTGCAGTATGAGCATACAGCCAGTCTCCCTGCATGGCCACATGAACCTGAGACCATTTGCATCTGAAGCGAGAATCATACCCAGCCTCCTTTCTGCGTTTTCCTGAATCTAAATGGAAGCAAGCACTATCTTCTCACCGACCCTGCTACATACGCGCAGGCACGCACGCACACGCGCGCACGCACGCGCACACACACACACACACACACACACACACACACACACACACACACACACACACACACACACACACATACACACACACACACACATCCCACAGGAGGAACTATAGTGCACACAGAACTACAGGTATACTCAGTTATTGAACACAGGTAGCCTTGACACACATATACACCAGATATATACGCCTATTTCAAATACAAATATAACCGCAAACAGCAATGGGGCATGTTCATACAGATATGCCCCGGCCATAACCATAAATGGGGTGAGACTGACAGACACGGGGTAGACCTACAGACAGGTTGTAGATTGACAGATAGGGTGTAGACCTACAGACAGGGGGGTAGACCACTCACCTAATATGGGCCAAGTTGAACTCATGATATACTAAGCTATGATATTACGAAGTACCCTAGGACCACTGGCCTGTAAGGTACCAGTCACCTAATGATGGCCTGATATACATAGGCTACTATGCTATGATGATTAAAAAAAAATGTCAAAGGCCTGTTTTTTTAGATATCTGGAAATGCTTCAACATGGTAACACATTGTAGTGCCAAGATGCATTGTTAATCATAACAATACTGTTCCTACTACCACGTAGGAACACTAAATATGTATACATGAAATATATATGATATTATTCTTTTAAGGGATCACACCAAAGGAGTAGTGAGGCTGAAGTCTGTAACTGCTTCTCAGTCTGGAGCTGCTCACATCACAGAGACAGAACAGACAGGGCTAATGAGATCATAGGTCAATATTATTGAAATCAATTCTACAGAGCATTACATTAACACCTCAGGAGAGTAGAGAAAAGAGCAAAGATTTTTTAAATCACTGATTACCTATTAGTCTAGAAGTGAAGAGAGAGAGACATCTATATTATATAGACCTCTCTACATTATATAGACCTCTCTACATTATGTAAAGGGTTGCCATTTCTAAACAGTGAAACCAACCTGGAAGAACATTGAATTAAAGCTGAGAATATCTACTACCATACTACCACATTGTTGGTTTTGAAATGCAAAATGTTGGAGTATAGAGCTAAAAGAAGACCAATTGCTTCTTTTTTACAATACTTATGGAGAGCATTATATATATATATACAGTACAGGCCAAAAGTTTGGACACACCTTCTCATTCAATGCGTTTCCTTTATTTTCATGACTATTTGGTACATTGTAGATTCTCACTGAAGGCATCAAAACTATGAATGAACACATAGGAATTATGTATTTAACAATAAAGTGTGATTAAGATTAATAAAGTGTAAAATAGATTCCTCAAAGTAGCCACCCTTTGCTTTTTTGTTGTTAATAAAATATATAATTATAATATTGAATATAATATGTGTTAATAATAATATGTTATTATATATATATATATATATATATATATATATATAATATTATTATATATTTTATTAACAACAAAACATTTTTATTTTATTAACAACAAAAAAGCAAAGGGTGGCTACTTTGAGGAATCTAAAATATAAGACATATTTAGAGTTATTTCACACTTTTTTGTTAAGTACATCATTCCACATGTGTTCATTCATAGTTTTGATGCCTTCAGTGAGAATCTACAATGTAAATAGTCATGAAAATAAAGGAAACACATTGAATGAGAAGGTGTGTCCAAACTTTTGGCCTGTACTGTATATATATACGTATATATACAGGGACGGCTGGTATCAATGGGCTAGCAGGGCTAAGCCCCCCTATCTTTTACAATAAATATGAGGAAGTTATTCAATTAAAGAAATGGCGCTTTTCCACTACCTCGCCAACCCGTGCCGTACCGCGTGAGCCCGGTTTGTTTTGCTTTCTCCACTGCCAACCGAGCCGGGCCGAGCCGTTTTTGTTCTCGTTTCAGAGGGGTAGCGAGAGGTACTTTTTGCCAGGCTGTGTGTGACGTGTGACGCTGCAGACCATTGATTGGTCAATGGAAATCGTCACAAAATCGTCATCCCATGTTCAGAGTTCACCCTTAACCACCATTTTTAAATACCACAACAGATTTCGCTCTCGGAAAATGTCACTTACTGTTTCTGTAATAACTTATTAATAAAGATTAGAAAAATTATGATAACCATCTTATTATCTTAGTTTAATGTCATTTCAATGCATCATAGAACTTTTATTTACAACAAGCATAACAAAAAAAATCACTATTATGGCGATGTGCTGTATGCCTATGCTAGACATGCATTGTCGGTGTGTGTGCACTGCGTTTATATCACAAAATGTACATTTGATAAGTAAAGGTAAGCTAACTAAGTAAGTAATCTAGCTAACTATGATTGGAAACAAAGTACTATCCAGTTGGAATTATAGAAGATCTAGTTGTGTTTTCCTGCTGGTCCCGCTGCCTGGGTTTGAACAGACTTTGGGATCAACTACAACATCTCCATAGCCTTCGCTACATTATACAACAGTTAGTTCCGACCAAGTAATTTGATTGGACAAGAGGCATTCCATGAGTTACGATATACAGTATAACAGCACTGGGACTTTTAACTATATGTATCACTCCGCCGCACAGATGTTCTACTAAATGACAGTTAATTAGACTACATGTTTGTGTTCAGGTTACTAGGCAACAGTCCATTTGAAGTTCAGTTGCGGAACTATTTTTTGTTTATTTTTATGATTAAATAAACAAACAAATCATAATCTGTTGTCGCTTATTACTGTTAACTAATAAATCACGCTGTAGAACTGTTGTATAAGTTATAATTAAGCAATATCACACTCAAGGTCGTGCTGTTATACTGAATATCAGCACGGCTGTGATCATCTTCGCTACTTGGCCTGCGGCCTCGTACCTACGACCGAATCACAGCCGTGCTGATATTGTATAACTTTGCATCCTCTGAAAAAAAATATTGTGTTGTAACTTTATAGTTAGTTAGACAGTTAAAATAGATTGATTAATATGTTACATGATTGATTCACAGTTAAAATAGATTGATTAATGTGTTCCATGATTGATTCACAGTTAAAATAGATTGATTAATGTGTTACATGATTGATTCACAGTTAAAATAGATTGATTAATATGTTACATGATTGATTGACAGAAGTACATTTCTGTTGTATTAGCTAAGAAGAAGAAGAACTGCAGGTTCCAGAATGTCTTGTAGAAAGACATCATATAAGTTGACAGTTTGTTGTTTTTGAGAAATGTGAATTGTACATTGAATTGAAAGTGAATATCTAATAGCTCGTTTTATTGAAAAAGAAAGTGATCACAAGTGTATGTCAGCAGATTTGTATATAAAGAACCTTTCGCTTGATATCACCAGTCCTAGCCATCATTTCAGAAGGTAGGAATACTACACTGTGACTCGTAATGTTGTATGTACAGTATGTAATGTTAATAAATAATAGGCAGAAACTGATGTTGCAAAAGGTCAAAACTATAGCTGCATTTACTTCCCTGTGTTTAAATGAGTCCTCTTGCTCTTCTATATTTGACCTACTCCACATTTTCATAGCCTTATCGTAACATGTATTCTTACCAGTAGCAGCTAGTCAAAACCATATAATTTACTGCTTTTTATAAAGCGATAAAAGTAATATTGAGCAAAATTAAGTTCAGCCTACTAGTCCGGCCCTCCACAATAGTCCCGGTTTCCCATTGTGAAAATTAATTGCCCACCCCTGGTATAGACCCTAGGCCTAATGGATTTATTAGCCCCCCCACTCAGTATCACCACCAGCCGCCACTGTATATATATATATATATATATATATATATATATATAGAGAGAGAGAGAGAGAGAGAGAGAGAGAGAGAGAGAGAGAGAGAGAGAGAGAGAGAGAGAGAGAGAGAGAGAGAAACATGGAGTGAGACATTCAGGCAATCTCATCTCAAGCAATCTCAGAGAGATTGTGAGTATTGGTTGAGCCGCTGCTCTGTGTGCCTATGCTGTGGGGAGACGCTGACCTTTGTCAGACGACTTGATTGGATGGTGGATGTGCCTGGCATAGAGTGGCCCAAACAGAGGGCCATGCTGATGGCAGGGTGTCATTACTTCATCGTCATGTGTTCTCGTCATTGGTCTTCAGTACAAATGACCCTCATGACGCCGCCATGGGAGTCGAGTCACTCCCTGTGTTGTCGGCCACTCTGATGGGATGCATTACCCTGGTCCCCAATGGTCTAACATGGTTGAACAGAGGAAACTGGAGGGAATCCACGGCCCCACAGCATAGCTTGTCAGTGATCACGACATTCTAATTACATCCACCATGTGGGACACACACACACACACACACACACACATTTGACACAGCTCACTGCCCCTTTCCACAGATTCCACAATGTTTTTGCTCTTCGGTTGACAGGTTTTGCTCTATGGAGAGACACGCACATTCCAACGGCAGGGTCAGAGGTCAGGACTTTCAAAACAAAAAAGGGGGGTATGGGATTGGCAGTTCATTCATATCAGAAAACATGGTCCTTTTGTCTCAGAGGATGGAGACGGAGAGAGTGGGGGGGGGGGGGGGTAACAACAACAATAATCTCACTGTGTTCATTGTGCAACTAACAATGCAAAAGGTTTATTTACACATGAAAGAAAAATAGGTGAATCATTACATGTCACTCTTATTAGCCCTGTGTTGGGGTATCTAATTTGTAATGATAAATAATTTATATTGATGGTAACATGGAGCTGTTTATGTGCTTACAGGAAATACTGTACTTTTACTGCACTTTTAGAGAGGTTCTTAATCTATGTGTGTCTGTGTGTGTGTGTGTATGTGTGTGCGTGTGTGCATATGTGTGTGTGCGTGTGAACTATCTATCTTTGGGGGCATGTTGATCTGATGGAATGTTGACCTAGAAACCAGAGCAGGGATAATCCTGACAAGATCACAAATCGTATTCTGTCAACGGGAGGATCTGTTGTGCGTTTGTGTGTGAGTCAATGATGTGTGTGTGTGAGTCAATGATGCCCAGTTACAGAGTACTGGCCTCTGGGCTGTGTCGATGGACAGTATGTACAATGTACCAGTCAGCATTGAATATGTATGCCTCTGACCTCTCACCCACATCAACCAATCCACAGCCGTCATCAGAATCCAGGTCATTGCACCATTGTATCCTAGATGGCCTCCACCAGATCTCAACTTCCCACCCTCACTGACCAACCCCCCCCCCCCCCACCTCCACTTCCAGGCACAACAACTGCGCTTCACTCCCCCAATCAACGCAGACGAATCACCCAACGAGCTAAAGAGCAGGTCATGAGGATCAAGCGTTCCTGTCAAACTCTTATCTTCACATGGTGACATGCAGTAATTAACCACAATTATCTAACTACGCTTCATGACATCAGCATACTGCCTCTTCTCGTACGAGTGGGTGGTCCCACTGGACACAGTGTGTCCGTGGAATACACAGCAGATGGGGGACCTGGTTCACTTAATCTGTGTAATTACCTCAATGATTCCTGTTAGTATTTCCGTCCCTCCTAAACCTCACTGACTTATGCTGTGTCCAAGCTAACAGATTACCGATACCACCTCCCCATCCCCACTCACTAGAGACACTATTTCTGAAGACCAGACAGACCCCACCCCTCCCCCCTTCACACACACACACACACACACACACACGCGCATACACACACGCACGCACACACACACACATACACTCACACTCACACACACACACACACACACACACACACACACACACACACACACACACACACACACACACACACACACACACACACACACACACACACACACTCACACACACACACACACACACACACACACACACACACACACACACACACACACACACACACACACACACACACACACACACACACACACACACACACACACACACACACACACACACACACACACACACACACACACACACACACACACACACACACACACACACACACACACACACAGGGCTGTCATGAGCTGCAGCAGAATTAGGGCCTGGACCAGTAATATAATTGAGACAGTCTTTCTCCATACTTACTGCTACACTAAATTGAGTGACTCTAATGAGAACATAAATAGAACAATTATTTCCAGGAAACAAACTCCACCATCTGTTCCCATCGAAAGGGGTTGTAAGATCTTCCTGCTTTGCTTGACGGAGGTATTCCATGCGTCTCAGACTGCACTCGGTTGAGATGTGTGTTGAAGTGGTTATTAATAGACTTGACAGACAACTCTATCACAGTACTGCAAGGTGATGCCTCCTGTGCTATATAGAAGACAGACAGTGTGTGGTGGTGTGACTGCATTGTTTCAGGTTATCCTGGTACTGCTACTGTCCATTTTTACAGTTCCTGTTAACATGCCCACTTGATTTAGTATTCATGCTTGACAGGGAGTAAGACACAACTACTGAGGTGGAGTGTGTCTGTGTCTGCCTGTCTGGAATCTCATACATAGATACACACCCACACCCACACCCACACACACACACACACACACCCACACACACACACCACATACACACACACAAACATGAGACTAAGACAATTAAAATGCCAATGATGTCATCCTTCTCCTGCTGCTAAGACGCATCCAACCAAATGAGAAGGTTGATAGATCAAACAAAGAACAAAGACGAAATGAGTGTGAGATTGCATGTGTGTGTGTGTGTGTGTGAACTGTCTGGCTGTCTAAAATACAGACGCAGGGAGGGAGAGAGGGAGAACAGGAACCCCAGAGGGGCTAGTTATGAACACTGAACACTGAGAAGAAAAAACATCAGGACCCAAAACATTTTAATAACATACTTTAGTTTTTATGTCATTTTTCCCCCCAAAACTGGAATGTACGTTTCAAAGGAGGTGACTGGAGAGGGACATGAGAGAGGAGAGGCCGGGGAGGTAACATAAACCATCTTATAATGTCCTACAATATCTGCACCGGAATAATCTCAAAACACTCTTTGACAATCGCTCATCAATGTCCAAAAAACATCTTTACAATCTAGCTAAACAGTCTCCCCGAAAGTCTTATGAGTGTCTCACCAACGCTTGACCCAACCATTCTCCACAGTTTCTGACATGAAAAGCAGGGCCCCTCCTCCTCCGGATGAGGTTATTGGCACAAAATCAGTGGGAAAACAGGTGAGAAAAGACAACCAAGTGAAACCAAATGATAAAACACTGTGGGGTAAAAGTCTTGGTTACACAGAATACTGTATGGGGACACAGAGTCACGTGGCCGTCCTGCTGGCCTGTCTAGTAGGACCCTGTTGTGAGAGACATGTGAAACCAGAACGTCTTCAATGGGACACACGGACAGGACAAATCGTTTGTTGGTTCTAGCACCAAGAAACTCCATGTTTCTATCAGAGGTTTACGCCACGTATCAGGTAGTGAGTGTGCTGTTTGTTTACTGGTTGTCCAAAGAGTTTTCAACATGGTCGTAGGGTAATGATGTCCGTAGAGGTCCAAAAAAGTCCCAGAGTGATGACCGTCTCTCCGCTGCCACATGAACCGTAGCACAGAGATGATGTCAGATCCCACACAGGAGTCTGGCTTGATGGTCTGTGCATCACATTGTTCCTCTGACTCTGTCACAGCCTCCGACACTCTTGACGGTGGACCTCAACATCACACAAACCATCACACAACATAAAAACAACCACAGTTACAATAGGAGTTTGGTTGTATGAAAACATTTATGAAACATGACATAGTATAGGCCTGTATATGAGGTGTGGTTCTTCGGCGAGTGTCACCGAGACCTGAGGACTGGTGTCACATGAGCCAGCGCATGAGATGTTTTCCTTAGCACTGATTTGTGGATATTGTGTTCATCGTTGGGGTGAAAAAGAGAGAAAGGATGTAATAATTCAATCTGATTGGTGGATTCCAACTTCGTGCTATATGTGATGCCTGTGGCATTTCAGCAGTGACCTTTTCATCGTCTTTACATCCCTGCGTTCCTCTCATTCCCTCAGCGTCAACCACAGGTCACCAGCACCAGTGCATTGTGGGAAATGAGAACAGACTACAGCTGTCATCATCATCACGCCTGGGGAAAAAACAACCTTGACTGAGGTCATGACAGTAGCAGAGTGAATATGTTTCTGCTCTGTATTCATGATTAAATGTGTGTGTGTGTGTGTGTGTGTGTGTGTGTGTGTGTGTGTGTGTGTGTGTGTGCGTGAAAGTCAAATCAGTGTTTGTGTCGGTTCAAAACACTTTCTTGCCTCTCTCATTAAGTGCTCATGTTTTCTTCTGTTTTATACATAATCTGATCCCAAGTGAAACGGCGTAGCCTCCTTCCTCTGTGCCATTGTATATACATACAGGTGAAATATTTTGTTGTACAGAATCTCAATGCTAAGGCATTGCACAGTGTGTGACAGGAGGGCAAGAGTAGAACCTTCATTTTTAAAGACCACATAGAACTGAAATAAATAACAGTACCTAGATCTCATCTAGACTCTGAAACATAAAACACAATACAGACAAGGAAACTGCCACAGAAACAGAAATTAGAACATAAATGTAAAAAAAAAAAACTAGCAAAATCTACAAATTATTTATGAAATAATCATATTATATATAATCTGGAAATGGTGACAATGGGTAAAGAAACGTAATCTTGCTTTGATATTTGCTCTTGTGGTTTTGGTTTTAAGACATACGTACATACAACCCCAGAAACAGAATCCCTCCCCATACACAAGCAGGCGGCATACTGCATACTTGGTACAACTGGGACACACACACACATTTCCAAACAGCCAAACAAAGAAACAGATGGGCTAAATTATGTTTTTTGTCCATCTTGACTAAAATAGACACACATGCAGGTGTGCACGTAAACACACACACACATGCACACACACACACACACACACACACACACACACACACACACACACACACACACACACACACGCACACACACGCACACACACACACACACACACACACACACATTGAAAACATCAGACATTTCCTATCCAGTTTTACTCTTCACTTTGAGTAAGAGTAAAAGTCAGTTTCCTGGCCTGTCGTGTCAAGGTCACACGGCCATCCATAGGGTTTTCAACTCAGGGAAAAGAGGTCCATTACCCCCCCAAAAACAACCTGTACTGACTCCTCCATCCACAGCGTCAGTGCACTGAGCAGGGCAGCCGTCACACACATAGAGGGGGGTGGGAGGAGTGAGGGAGTGGAGGAAGCTAAGGACTTGACTTCTAAGACCAACTGAATACAGGCTATGTGTTTTGCACTGATCTGTGCGTCTAGACACCGTCTGTGTGAGTCTCCCTCATACTTTGTAGTAGATGTTGGCGGGGCTTTGGGGGGGCATGTCCTGGACGATGTAGACGGGGTGCCCGTAGTCCCCGCTCACCTTCTCGTAGTGCGGGCAGTAGGCCGAATCTGAAGTCCGCAGCGGGATGATGATGTCGCTGGGCTCCGAGCCGTTGTTGCCCCCTCCAGTGGACATCCCGGCGCCGCAGGCCCCGCCCCTCTTGGGGGTGAGGGTGGCCAGGGTCAGGGCCGGGTGGCGTGTCTCCGAGTGCTTGTTCCGTCTCCGCCGGTAACACACGGCGCAGATGACGGCCGTCACGATGAGGAGGAAGGCTCCGCCTCCTGCCGCTCCGGCGATGATGGCCACGTTAGGAGAGGCCAGGGGCCCCTCCCCCCCTCCACCTGCGCCTTGGGATGAGGTGTTGTTAGGGGCCGCACCTAGACACGGGAGTCAGGAAACAGAACTTACCGGTACGTTCTCCAGATCATTATATCTCAGAAGTCAAACTTGATTCAAAGTGTATTCTCACATTAAGTCTCAATATACAGTAACAGACATAGAGTGAATGTCTCCTTCCTGCCTCCCTCCCTCCCTCCCTCCCTCGCTCTCTCATAGTGTACCACATACAGTACCTGTGGTCTTGGGGTTGAAGCGGTTTGGGTCTGGTTTAGGTTTGGGCGGGAGACCGTAAGCCGCTATGGGCAAACAGAACATTGATTTAATATGCATAACAACATAAACCCCCCCCACCCCCACATATTTTTTTTTATTGTGAATAAATACAAACAAATCAGGGGGAATATATAGTAAATGTGATCATATAATATCAAACTAAATGTAGTTGTGAAGATGATGCAGACTGGTGTAGAAGAACAATGACGATGCTACTCACTCTGTCCCACTTTGAGGATCACCTTCATGCCTCGTGTCACACACACTCCCCCTCTCACGCTGTCCAGACCCTGTCTCGTCCCGTCAGAGGTGGCTAAGGGAGGAGGAAGACGAAGAGGAGGAGGAGGAGAGAAAAGCCAAGGTTAGAGAGAGAGAGAGAGACCTGCAACAACCCATGTCTCCACTGACATGGCTCATTTCACTCTCTCCAACACATTACATCACACTACACGCCAAAAGTATGCAGAGACAATTATGGTCTGGGGTTGTATTTCATGGTTTTGGGCTAGGCCCCTGAGTTCCAAGGGAAATCGTAATGCTTCAGCATACAATGACATTCTAGAGAATTGTATGCTTCCAACTTTGTGGCAACAGTTTGAGGAAGGCCCTTTCCTGTTTCAGCATGACAATGCCCCCAAGCACAAAGCGAGGTCCATAATTACATGGTTTGCCGAATTTGGTGTGGAAGAACTTGACTGGCCTGCACACAGCCCTGACCTCAACCCCATCAAACATCTTCGGGATGAATTGGAACGCCGACTGCGAGCCAGCCCTTCTCGCCTAACATCAGTGGCTGACCTCAGTAATGCTCTTGTGGCTGAATGGGAGAAAATCCCTGCAAACATGTTCCAAAGTCTAGTGGAAAGCCTTCCCAGAATAGTGGAGGCTGTACAGCAGCAATGGGGGGGACCAAGTTTTGGAATGCGATGTTCAACAAGCATGATGTTCTGGTATCCACATACTTTTGGTCATGTAGTGTATGTACTGTGATATGTACAGCACATGTATGCATCTGTTCCGTAACATGACACACACAGACACGCTCATGTTCTCACTCTCATGCAAACTATAGACCTCACAGCTGGGGCCATCTGGTGAGTGGAACTAGGTCAGACCAGAGATCTAGAAGCCCCCCCACCCCCGCCAATACACACACACACACACACACACACAAACACTCACAAACTCATGCACGCACGCGCACGCGCACACACACACACACACACACACACAGACACACACACACACACACACACACACACACACACACACACACAGACACACAGACATACAGACAAACGCATGCACGCACGCATGCACACACACACACACACACACACACACACACACACACACACACACACACACACACACACTCTCTGACCCCAAACCGTGAACCACCACCAAAATCCATGGCCACAGAAACCAAAACCAATTAGTCAAATCCAATACGAACCAGTGGCCATACAGAGGCAAATCAACCATTCACAATGACATCACACCTGATGACCCCCTCCTACTAAATCACTCCTCCCATCCCATTTACTGCTTGAGGTGACGGATTACATGACACTTGAAACGTGTAGGTGTAAGAATCTCTCTCTCTCTCTCTCTCTCTCTCTCTCTCTCTCTCTCTCTCTCTCTCTCTCTCTCTCTCTCTCTCTCTCTCTCTCTCTCTACCCCATCTTGCACATCCATGAACACCAAAAGGGAGAAAGAGAGTAGAAGAGAAGACAATTATTCAAAGTAATTCAGGGTAATTATGCAAAGTTAAATGAGAGAGAGAAAGAGAGGGTTTTTCCCCACCGCTGTCAGGACTGCAGAGTCACTCCCTATCTTCCGCCGTAGACTGAAGACCCATCTCTTCAGGCTACACCTTAACTGTCCCTCCTGAAACCTCTCCATCACCCTGTTCAGTTTCCCTACTATAGCCTATATTTAAAAAATGTTATAATAATAATTCTTCCTTCTTCTAGCATTATGACTGCCAATGGTCCCTGGCCCGAGCAGAGATGACTTTTCTTGCGATGACTGATGGATAGATGACTCACTTACAAATGTATTCGATGTAAGTCACTTTAGATAAAGGCGTCTGCTAAATGCCAAAGAATGTAAATGTAAAGGGTGAATGTGTAAATGATAGATAGAGGAGGTATGGTTACCATGGCATCTCATCTGTGCTATATATACTTGCGTGTCTATGTTTAAAGGTTCACTGAGTTACTGATTAACTATGACATGGTGTTAATTGCATGACATTGAATGGCACACATGCGCACACACATTATCAACACACACAGACACACACACAGGCACACTAACCCACACACATGTGCACGCATGCACACGCGTGCACGCTCACTCACAGACACGCACACACGCACGCACGCACACACACACACGCATGCACGCACACACGCACAGTCCGAGAGGTACATGCACCCAACATACACTGTTAGCAGAGGGAGGAGGGAGAGACAAGCCACCAAGTTTGAGTGAGTAATTTATGTGACGATCAACCTTGGGGAGAGAGAGGAAGAGTGAAAAGAAAGAGAGAGAAAGGAGAGAGGACAGGAGTACTAAGTAATTGAGATGATGATCTGAAGCGAAGGAGAGGGAGAGAGAGGAACGTACAGTCCATGCACGGCAAAGAACAGGAGGACGTCTGCTCCCAAAAAAGGCGAAAAACAAGACAAAAGAGGAAAAGCCTCGGAATAAAACAAGACGGAGACGAGAACATATGATCACGCACACGTTCTGTAATGGAAGGGGATTTACACGCACACAAGAGACGTGAGGAGGCTGTGTGTGTGTGTGTGTGTGTGTGTGTGTGGGGGGGGGGGGGGGGTTGACCCGGAGATTGACCCACTTAGATCTAAACCCTACCCCTCCCCTCCTCACAAAGTCCCTGCCAGAGAGAGGAAAGGAGAGGAAAGGCGAGGAGGGGCGCAAGTGATTGACCCGTGTCGGCCCAGCGTAGCGGAAGTGCATCTCCAAAACATGGGTTTACAGTAACTCGCCTCAAACAGGAGGCTAACCCCAGCCAAGTGTTTAACTGGAGCCCGTGTCAAATCAAGCAAATGTGACGGCAGCTGATGAAAGCGGGAACAAGTCGGCAACCGACCAAATGTTCTGACTTTAATTCAGAAACATGTAAATAAATGTCAACGTTGTTGAAAATCAATGACACACTTTCTAGCCCCCCCCCCCCGCGCCCCTTCTCCTCCGATGTAGTTCAGTTCAGCGGATTCAGGCTTTGACCCGTGTGGCTATAGAGATCCTATGGGTCTCCATTGGCAACAGACACATAAAGTCACGTAAAGCACCGACAGGGCTCCAGGCTGGCTCCTCTGTCCATTAGTGTGTGATAACAGGGCCACTGTCCTACACGAGGTCATCGGAAACGGACACACCCGGCAACCACTTGCCACTCATCACTTATCTGAAGATCATAACGGTAGGAAGAGCAGCTTTATGGCTGTCTGTGGCAGTTATGGAAATGGCCGGGTGACTAGACATGGCTGGAAGTCTGGAACAATGTCTGCCTGCTGTAGAAGTACAGTAGCCCGATGTCTGTGCATTGTAAATGAGTCCATTATCTGATTTCTGTTGGAGATTTCTGTTCGTTGTGGTTGTGTCGCTCTGCTGTGTGTGTGTGTGCGCCAGGGTTTCCGTTAGAAAAAATTGCCGCCGGACATCGTGTCCGGGAAGATTTCGATTTACCGGACAAACGTGATATATTCCGGACATATTAAAATATAATAAAAATAATTTTTTTCAAAATTATATTTTTTTTTTCTCCAAATCTAATATAGCTGTTTGTCGCGGTGATTACTGTTGTGTAGCGGCCTATATATGCCATTTAATGTCTATTTCTCATCCGATACGATTAGATGCGAGCTATATAATATATAATAATATAACATGATTCGCATGCGCGCTATATGTCCAGCGCTGAACGGGCGCCTCTGGGAACTGAACAGACAGCATCGATCAATGAACGGACTCCACATTACGTTAACTGAAGTTTGTTAAATTGTTTGGGATTAATGTGAGTTTTCTATTTTCTCTTTCCAGTTTGACCCTTTTTTTTATCAATAAAACAACGTCATTTCTATAACCAGGTCTCGCTGGTTGGGAACGCATTTCGTTTAGCTGATATGTTACGCAACCGAACAGCTTCGGGAAAACGAGTAGCAGCGCACATAGTAGTGAGCAAATACTGACTTCCACTTTTAGTCCTAGGCAAAGGTCCAACACAATCAATTATTACACGTTCAAATGGCTCCCCTATAGCAGGAATGGGATGCAATGGTGCGGGTGGAATGGATTGATTAGGCTTACCCGCCATCTGACAAGTATGGCAACAGCGGCAGTGCTTGGCAACATCCGCCTTCAGTCCGGGCCAAAAGAAATGTTTCAATATCAGCTGATAAGTTTTAGTTATACCTAAATGTCCTGACCACTGGCTCTCATGTGCTACAGATAACACCTGTTGTCTATAACCCACAGGCACAACCACTTGTTTTACAGTATTCCACTCACAACCATTTGCATTAGGAGGAGACCATTTACGCATTAATATCCCATCGTTAAGGAAATAAACTACGTTGCCCCCTATTTCAGATTCCTCACTAGCTGCATGTAAAAAAACATTTGTTTAATGACTGATCAGCTACTTGAGCGACACGCAATCGCTCGCCGGTTACCGGGAGAGATAGGCTGTCAGCGGATGGTATGGTAGGACTCGGGGAGGATGGTAACTCTACCACTTTCTCCCTGGGAGAAGCTGAAACAATCGGGTTCTCATCCCTTTCAGAAAAGGCTTGCATAATCACACTATCACAGAGAGAAACATCGCTATCCTCCTCTCTGCCTCGACTCGATTGTGCACGAGTTATAGCGCACACCGGAAACAACCGCTGTTTCGCATAGGCAGCCTACACATTAGGAGACATCATCATGCCGGTGTCAAATCATATCATAATAAAAGAAATACATAGCCTATATATTCGTCTTTTTTAAAATAGAAGGAATCAGAATGTGAACTTTAGCGAATTGTATTCAAATTGTGCTTAGAGGGAATTATTTTCACCGGACATAAATGTCCGACGAGTTTTCATTTTGTCGGACTTCAATAAATTTTACCGGACAAAGACCGGTAATTACCGGTTAACGGAAACCCTGGTGTGCGCGTGTGTGTATGTGTTGCAACTGCGACTCTGTGTGCTTGCGTGCGTGCACGTGTGTGTGTACGTGTGTGTATGTTGTGGATGAGGCGCAGTGTGTTTATGCTGTAAATGTGGCTCCGTCGGTTTGTGTATAATTGTAGGCTTGACTACGACTAGCGCGTGCATCAAAAGAGCGGAGCTCTCTCTGTGATTGGCCTGGCCAGTGTGACGTCTGACCCAGATAAGGCTGTGTTGTGGGCCCCGGGGGCACATTAAATAGTGTGAGCCTTAACTTGAGTGTTCTCTAGGATAAACAAACCCAGCTGAAGTCAAGGGGACTGAAGTCTGCATCCTGTGGGCTGGCAGGTACAAGTGCATGAGGGATGCTGAAGTGGATGGATGAATCACAGTGAACCGTAAAATCCACCAATCGTATTGAAATCAAGTCAACCAATGAGAAACAAGAAACGGAGCGCGTTCATGTACTCGACGTGACATATTTAACGTACTGTATGTAACAAGAAAGACACTGAACTGCATGTGAATCTAATATGCCGTAATAATATACTTAAAAAAAAAATTCTCGCTGTGGGAGTATATAGTATAGAGTCTTGTGTATCACTATTCAATTCTCAGTTTTTCTCTCTCCCCTGCAAGCTTCAAGTCCTTTCCTTGCGGGCTCACACACACACACACACACACACACCACACACACACACACACAGAAAAAAACACAACCCTATATTTGCGTCACTCAAGTTGAATTTGTGTTTCATCAAGTTGTAAATTGTGGTTAAACAACTTTCGCCAATCTGTGTGTGCAGCAGTGGCACGACCACGGCCAAATAACAGTGGCCCTGCCTCAGTGCACTAATCTCTAATTGGTGGAGTCAGTCAGGACACAGCCTGATTGGACACGGATTGAAACAGATGACGCTTCACCTCTCTTTGATTGGTTGAGGCCACTCACTGAATACTAACTGAGGTTATTCACCAATAGCGGGTCTGGCTGTTGAACCAGCAGCTACTCAAACTAAGGTGACTTACTAGAGTTAACTGTAGACATTTGCATATGGACATTTGTAGATGGTCCATATGCAAGTCCAATCCTTATCTAAGAGCCAGCATCCCTGTTCCTGTGGACTGTCTCTCTCTCTCTCTCTCTCTCTCTCTCTCTCTCTCTCTCTCTCTCTCTCTCTCTCTCTCTCTCTCGCTGTCTCGCTGTCTGGCCATGTCACTGTTTGTCTCTTAAACCAATGTCTCAGGGGAGGCTGGTGAAGGTAGAAATCGGAGGACGTGCTCATTGCAATGCATGGAATGGAATGAGGAACGGTATCTTGATACGTCACTCACGGTTCACTGTGATCCATCCATCCACATCAGCATCCCTCATGCACTTGTGCCTGCCAGCCCACAGGATGCAGACTTCAGTCCCCTTGACTTCAGCTGGGTTTGTTTATCATAGAGAACACTCAAGTTAAGGCTCACACTATTTAATGTGCCCCCGGGGGGCCACAACACAGCCTTATCTGGGTCAAGCGTCACACTGTCCAGGCCAATGACAGAGAGAGAGCGCATCTCTTTTAACAGCACACACTAGATACCATTCCTCATTCCATTCCATGCATTACACTGAGCACCTCCTCCGACGTCCATGACCACCGGCCTCCCCTGGTGTGTGTCTCTATCTGGGTCTTCTGCAGACTGCTAACCTTAACCCTAACCCTAACCCCATTGTATTTTAAGTACATCGTTCAATTGTATTGCGCAAAATAGTACAGTGTATTGTGTAGCTCTTCGACTAGCCCCAGGATGATAGGAGTTGGAAGTGAAGTCCTGACCACAGTGAGGTGATTTCTTACTCAGCCACAGAAACAGAGCCCGAAATAGTGCTGGGAGGAGGGGCTAGAAAAGATGAATCAATAGCAGGAATAACTTAAAAAGAAAAAACAGGGGGAAGAGAGAGGTTCACTGAGGCTGAAAGCATAAACAGGGGAGGGGGGGTGAGAGTGGGAGGGAGAGATAGAGGAAGGGAAGACTAAATTAAGAAACAGGGAATGTGTAACGTGAGGAGAGATAAAGACAGAGCAGACTACTGGAAGAGAAGAGGAAGAGAGGGAGAGAGAGAGGGAAAGAGAATGAGAGAGAGAGAGACGAGAAGGAGAGCGAGACAGAGAGAGAGAGAAAATGAGAAAGAGACACAAGAGAGACACACACACACACACACACACACACATACACAGAGAGATAGAGAGAAAGACATGAGTCATGAGAGCGAAAGAGAGAGAGAAACACAGCAAAAAGTAATTTCTTCCTACCAGGCAGCATTTCATTTGTTTCAATGTTTTTTGGCCTTAATTATCTTAATAAGATATTATAATTTGTTAATGAGATTTTATTACTGGTTCTGAGTAACTTAATGTTTGAAACTAGAATGACCAGAATTGTAAAGCTGTTTGATCAACACTGATAAGTACAAAACTGCTTTGTCAAAGCCAGGATTTCTTAATTCAAGCATCTTATCCTTTTCATCTCTTCACATATTAAGAGCAGATAATGACCAAATGGAATTCACTGTTTTATTGTCAATCTTACAGAACAAAGACAGCACACTTTTCATATCTGGGGAACACACTATGAGTCATTTGAACTATTGAACAATTCTATTACATCCCCAAGATGGTATTTTACTTGTACATAAGTTTGGCTCTTGTTGCTAATTGTGTAATAAGAGGCATGCATGAACTCAGTGGCCTGTGCAAGGTGTGGGGCCTCAACTTGATAAGCCATGACGTTTCTATCAAAGCGTATAGTTTGAAATGGTTGATATTCCAAACAATAAAGTTGTTATATGTTTTTGACCAGTCCAAATTCTGGCATATTTATCATTCAGTACGTAACTTTGGCAAAGATCATGGACTTCTGAGTTATGTATTTATTACCATTTATCACAAGCTATTTGACTGATACAGCATGGTTTACTTCATTGAAACCTAGGAAGTCCCTTAATTTTTCCACATAAATAGTGTAGATCTTTAACATCTGAAATAGGTCCCATCTCCCTTTCACCTAACACATATTTGTACCGAAAATTGTTGTTATGGGTCTTTTTGTTCGGTACGTGTGTGTGAATGAATGCAGCATTGTTTTAATCACTGAACATGCAGAACTTCTTTGTGAGTGTGTTCAGTTTTGTCCAGATTATGAAAGTGCTATGAAAGATTAAAGAAGATATGCTTATTTGAATGTTGGTACACTTCAAACCAACTAGCGGAGAAACACTCTCTGAATCAAACCACACAGAAAACAGCTGCTAGTAGGCTAGCGCTAAAAAGGAACATCACTAAGAACATCTAACTGCATTTTTAGCACATCACAACTTGCTGATAGAACATCAACATGCTAAAAATACACAACTACACATAATTAGATGATCTCACAGTCCTTTCTGCTTAGAACACGTCCTAAAATGTAAGTTTGTTTATAAGCCATGTATCACTTACCCAGTAGCCTATGGCAGACGAGACAGTGAATCCAATGTCACAAAGTATTTAGTGATCTTAAAACTGGTGTTTGTTATATTGAGTGGGCTCTTCAACACTTCAACGGAAAGCACATTTAAAAAATAACTAAAAGGCATCTTGAGAATTGCAGACATGCCGCCCTTTTCACCAGATCATGTCATGTTCCTGTTATATTATAAAAAGGCAATTGTAGAGTGGAAAAAGTTCATAACTGACTAGGGTTGCACAATGCCATTTCTTTTCATTTTTGGTCTGGTTAACAGAACTGTGTGTATTGTGTTATTATAAGAAGGTTTAAAGCACTGTTAGTTTGTACCAATGGCCTTTCGTAGAGTCCTCAATAAAGAAGTGAAAAGAAACAAGATTCATTCTTTCTTTAAGCAAGACAGATCTCGTTTCTAGTAGCAGTACAAGAACATTTATCATAGTCAGGATTACTTGTTTTAGGCACAACATGCTATGTAAATTCCAGGGTAGCCTATATTGCAAAACTATGCTCAATTTAAGCACATTTTCTTTACATATTGAGAAAATAATTCTTAAATCTTGTCTTTGTATCCAGACAAATATACTTGTTTTTAGTGTGACTGCACTAGTTTTAAGATATCTGTGGGTTCTTTGACACTATTTTTCCTTGTTTTAAAAAAATCTTTATTAAACAAGTAATTAAAAACATGCTTATTTTACATACATACATAATATATCCTCGATTCTTTTCTTGT
>NC_137689.1:18812867-18862867 GCF_963989245.1 Nansenia antarctica
GCAATATGACAACTCTAGTCGTCTATCTGTACAGTATAGTATAGTGGATAGTGTACATAGCCTTTATTTATGTAAACCAGCTCCTTCCCTTCTTGTGATTTTTTTAAAAGCGTTTTTTTTTCTTTCCTAGCACCAGGGGAGCCACCCCTCCTAAATTTCGTTGTTTGGTACCTGTACTGTAGCAATGACAATAAAGACCATTCATTCATTAACTCTGGGTTGTCTGTGTGGTTCTGTTAACTCTGGGTTGTCTGAGTGGTTCGGTTAACTCTGGGTTTTCTGTATGGTTCTGTTATCTCTGGGTTATCCGTGTGTGACAGTGTGCTGGGTTGTGTGCTGCTCTGTCAGCAGTGTATCTCTGTGTCTTTTGTCTGTGTGAGGCAACATATTCTGATCCGTTGAACGCAAGATGGGCCTTCCCCCTCTTTCAGTTAATTATCCTAATTAGTTTCTTAATGGCATACATTAAAAAGTATGTCACTGTTTGGAGGAGGGTAGCAGGACAGATGGGAGATATTCCGAAGAAACGAAGAGATAAAACTATATGTAAAAGGAAAAAAATAACATATATATGTAAAAAAAACAAAAAAACAAAAAAAAAAGGATCCTAGGTCCACCATATGTTCTTCACCTACATCTGCATTAATCGAGGTTAACATCGAAGCAATTATATTTCCTCATGCTTCTGTCATACAAAATGACCTTTTTCTCAGGTGACAGACATGTCATATAATATCCTCTTTTTTGGAAATGAAATCCTCAAGGTATAAACCGCCTTCTGGCTGGCATGGGATTCTGGCCGCACATGTGGTTGGCACCTGGGAGGTGTGTGTAATAGCACCTGACGAGAGGAAACAAATTAGCTGCGACTACACACACGGATCTACCCCCCCCCCCCCCCAAAGCCATTACATCACAACCACGCTCCTCGCAGGCAGATTGTTCACCATTTTCAACCACTATTAAGACTTGGCTGCTGAGGACCAGGCACCATACTGAGAATGAAGCCCACGGCATGACGACAAATCCCATTGACAACAATGCCAAAGCCTCAGGGATGGCATAATCTGTGTGTGTGTGTGTGTGTGTGTGTGTGTGTATGTGTGTGTGTGTGTGAGCATGTGTGTGTATGTGAGCGTGTGTGTGTGCATGTGTGCATGTGTGCGTGTGTGTCTGTGCATGTGTGCGTGTGTGTCTGTGTGTGTGTCTGTGTGTGTGTGTGTGTGTGCGTGTGTGCGAACGCGTGAGTGTGTGTGTGTGTGTGTGTGTGTGTGAGAGAAAGAGAGAGAGGTGGGGGGCATTCAGTAGGAGTCTATAAGTATGACGATCCACAAGTGCATGTTCAAGCGTGTCCTCCAAAATGTCATGGTTAATTTTCCAGTTATAAAGATCAACTGTGCATTATTCTTGTTCCCGCTCTCTTTCCACCTCTTTGTGTTTTTCTTCCTCCCCTCATCCCTCTCTCTCTCTATCCCTCTCTGTCCTGGTCTCAAGTGAACAGCTGGTGGAGAGAATTCCCCCCAATCCCTTGACCACTGTAATCTCTCTCTGCTCACACGGCTGTCTGTAAAAAGAGCCTTCCTTCATGTGTGTGTTTGTGTGTGTGTGTGAGAGAGAGAGAGAGAGAGAGAGAGAGAGAGAGAGAGAGAGAGACAGACCCTTCTAGCCTCCATGTAAAAAGCCCTAACCGTCTAACGTAACAACATGAACGACAGTGGAGATGCCTGGTGAATACTCAACTCAGCAATACTGTTTGTTTGTGTAAATGGGTGTGTAATGTTTCTGAGAGAGCTTGAGTTCAATCTGTCTGTCTCAACAGTTGTCAAACAGTGGGGAGAACATGCAAGTGTGTGTGTGTGTGTGTGTGTGTGTGTGTGTGTTAATGTGAGTTGCTGGCAGAGGCAGAAGGTTAATGAATCACTGTGTTGAACCTTCTCAATCCAATTAGTGGGGGAGTCTTACGGTATGACCTTTATCAGTGAGGAAAACACAGACGAACACACTCTCTCTCTCACACACACACACACACACACACACACACACACACACACACAGAGCCTGGAATACATACACACACTCCTTTTAACATATCGAGTTCCGAATAAATGAACTAAGACAATGCCACACACACACATGCACATAACCATTGGCTTGCATAGATTCAGACACACATGTTACTCCCCCCCCCCACACAAGCATGAACAAGCACATACAAAAGCCATCCCTCTCTTGCTCTCTGTCCCTCTCCTCCTTTATCTATTTCTGAAACACAGCGTGGTGAGGTTCCGATTGTTAACCTAGATCTGGGAGGCGACATGTCACTTTGCGTTATTCACAGTCATCACACACCCCCCCCCCCCTCACCACCACCACCATCTCCCCTACAGACCAAACCCACCCACCCCGGGAACAGTGACTGGACTGTCCCTAGTAACCCTCCGCTACAGACACTGCATGTCTCTCTCTCTGTCTCTGTCTCTGTTTCTCTCTCTCTCTCTGTCTCTCTCTCTCTCTCTCTCTCTCTCTCTCTCTCTCTGTCTCTCTCTGTCTGTCTCTCTCTCTCTCTCTCTCTCTCTCTCTCTCTCTCTCTCTGTCTCTCTCTCTCTCTCTGTATGTCTGCCTGGAATTATTTGAACATCTCTTAACCTTAATTGAAATTAACCATCGATGTTTCAAAATCAAGACAATATTGAGCGGATGACACCAGATTGCGACCGAGCGCCGACTCCACATGAAATGCTTTCCGCCGCTACACGTACACGCGCATTTACGCTTATGGCGCCCATATGGCCAGCAGCAGCCCTGAGGACAGGTGAGGGAACATAGTAAAAGGGACAGATGAATTAAGAAACAGGGAATGTGTAACGTGAGGAGAGATACAGACAGAGCAGACTACTGGAAGAGAAGAGGAAGAGAGGGAGAGAGAGAGGGAAAGAGAATGAGAGAGAGAGAGAGAGAGAGAGATGAGAAGGATAGCGAGACAGAGAGAGAGAGAAAATGAGAAAGAGACACAAGAGACACACACACACACACACACACACACACACACACATACACAGAGAGATAGAGAGTAAGACACGAGTCATGAGAGCGAAAGAGAGAGAGAAACACAGCAAAAAGTAATTTCTTCCTACCAGGCAGCATTTCATTTGTTTTTTGGCCTTAATTATCTTAATAAGATATTATAATTTGTTAATGAGATTTTATTACTGGTTCTGAGTAATGTTTGAAACTAGAATTACCAGAATTGTAAAGCTGTTTGATCAACACTGATAAGTACAACATGATACAGTCAAACCACATGAAACCCATCTGGATATTAAAACGAGCCAGCTAGTTCACTTAAAAAGTTAGATTTCATAACTAGGGCTGAACTATTTGGATGTTGTGTATCCTCCTTTCCATTTCTCTCTGGAATCCATTAACGTATCTGTTACTTTTTGGTATTTTGGGATATTTTTGTTCCAAGGTCATAGAAACGTATTTCTCAAATTCGACAGCCTCCTTTGTACTTCTTCCCACACTCAGCATGGTTTGATTAAGAAAAAGTTTGGCACTATGCAGGTTGAAGAAGTCATGAGGAGATAAGATGAGGCAAGGCTTTAGGAGGTTTGCTTGGCACGGTGCATCTCTAATAAAAACAGTTCTATTTTGAATTGCACAATTGCCACAAACACACACACACACACACACATACACACACACACACACACACACACACACACACACACACACACGCGCGCGCTCACACACACACACACACACACACACACACACACTGTCTACTCCTCTTCTGTCTACCCCTCTATTTCAGTTTAAAACTGATGAATAATCCAACATCTCCTTCTCAATTATTAACCTCCCTAAGCATCACATGCAGATGCAATGACTCAACAAAACACACACACACACACACACACACACACACACACTTTCACACACACACACACACACACACACACACACACACACACACACACACACACACACACACACACACACACACACAAAGGCCAAGTGACTTACTCAGACAAGCACACGCAACATATTACACACATAAACATGCAATGTACAAACACACAAAAACACATGTACATACACATACACAGACACAGACACAGACACACACACACACACACACACACACACACACACACACACACAAAGAGTCACCCCGCCGAGCAGAGCTCACACAGACAGAAGCAGTCAACGTTGGAGATGTGAATTATTCAGCATGTGTGTTTGGCTTGATGTGATGGTGGTGGTGGGCCGTGCGGCGTTGCTGCCAGTATGCGCCTCTTTCATCTCTCTCATGTTGTTTTGGGGAGGACTTGGGCTGAACTGTTCCCATGGGACCCCTGAGTTCAGAGCCCCATTTACCAGAGTTGCCAGAGTGACTACAACACACTGACACTACAGAGAATGGAGAAAAACACTCCCCGAACACCTTCCCATCTCTGTAGAACCCATAGAAGCACACCTGCAACGCTAAACATGCACATCTGTCAACGACCTGCGGAAATCACCATATGCGCCTGTGAGCGGAAACACATTTGTGTCAAAACATGCTCACCTATGCATCGTTAGAAACGATTTGCATAGAACACACTCATGGACACGGAGGCGTGCTCATACGTGCGCGCAAACAAACACGCACGCACACACACAGACAGACACAAACACAGACACACGCAGAATCCTTGGGCCCTTTGGATGTGCTGTGGTGGCGCATGGATGCTCGCCTGAGCTCTAGACTGAGCTAGCGTCCCAGCTGACTGGGTCACTCCACTCATCTGCCCTTGAGCTCTCCACCGGATATTACGGCCAATTACACACCGCGGCTCAAACGACCTCAACATGTTTATGCAAAAATATGTAAAAACAGCAGGCCCGGTGAGTGAATTCCCCCTCCTCTCTCCCTCTCGCTCTGGCTCTCTGAGCTCCAACTCATTACTGCCATATTGGAGAAATTAACAAAATGCCAAGATAGGTTAATTAATTGTGATATCCCGGAGGTCACACAGACACACACAGACACACACACACACACAGGCACACACACACACACACCCCCACTCCCCTTACCGATGATATAATAGTCCTGCAGGTTCTTGAACTCGTGGCCCCACAGGTTGGGGGAGAACTCCTGGAACTTGATGGTGAAGCGCATGTCGCTGGCGGGCTTGTCACAGGTGAGCAGCAGGTTGGGAGCTCCCATCACCTCACAGCGGTCCGCCTGCTCACGCGTGGACACCAGGAACAGCTTGTAGAACTCGTACTCGCTAGGCGAGCGCGGGCCGGGGGGGTTGGATGCAGGACAGATCAGGTCCAGACGGTCCCCTATCTGAGGGTACAACACGTAACCCCTGTCATCCCCAAACCTGCAGACAGAGAGATAGAGAGAGAGAGAGAGAGAGGTGAGGATGGTACCCATAGAAACCAATGATTGACAGTGTGACATTTAACCATCTCCCGCTCTGACAGCTTGTGTTTGGAGAAGAGGTCTCATCTATTCATGGCATATTATAGAGACACAGACAAGCAGGCCCGTGGGAGAAGGGTACATGTCTGTGTGCGTGTGTGTGTGTGTGCGCGTGTGTGTGTCTGTGTGTGTGTGTGTGTCTCTGTGTGTCTGTGTTTGTTTGTGTGTGTGAGTGAGTGTGTCACTGTGTGAGTGTGTGTGTGAGTGTGTGTGGGGGGGCTCGATCCTCTGAGACCACTTCAGTCACAGCACACATTATCCTGTCATTTAGAGGACGCCCTTATTGAAAACATTTCGCACGGAATACAAATCACATCACGTCACATGCCTATCAGCAGCATCAAACCCCATGAACCAGACATTCAACAACACTGCGATTCCCAGTCAACCGTGATCACGGAAACTCGACACAGCAGCACAGAGTAACCAAGGAGTAGCGACCAGGGAACGGTGTCTGGAGGCTACGACGAGTCGTTTATGTCGTTCTGTAGGGGGTTTCAAAATGTACGTCAGCAAAGCTGGAGTCAAATATATTTAAAACATTTGCATGCACAACTAAGCTCTCTAATTGTAATTCTAAGCCACAAATGATTCCCCCCCCGAGGCAATTATGCAGCCATGGTTTCTGCTTTTGTTGTTAATACAACTTCTTAGACTTCTGGGATTTGGTGGTGTGGTCTTTGTAGTCTGGTCCGGACTTCCACTGCGAATGGTCCATAATTCCCGCTAAATCCACGCTCACGGTCAGGGGGTCACATGTAAAATTCGCGGTCACTTCAAGGTGAAAACATGCCAAATTGTACACCTTGAATCTCCCATAACCTTGAGTCACAGGCTCAACCTTACACCTGAATATAGATTGTGATGACAACCACTGTTTTAAAAATAACCGTTTGCAGAAAGAGGTGCAGAGAGGCTGCAGTGCCTGCTTCTCCACTAAGCCCTTAGAGCCTCCAGATCCCACTGACATTTCAACACAGGAAGAGACAGGGAAGAGGAACCAGGGAGCTGCAGCTCCTTCTCTCTCTCTAGCTCCCTCCATCTCTCTGTCTCTCTCTCTCTAGCTTCCTCCATCTCTCTGTCTCTCTCTCTAGCTCCCTCCATCTCTCTGACTCTCTCTCTCTCTAGCTCCCTTAAATCTGTCTCTCTCTCTCTAGCTCCCTCCATCTCTCTGACTCTCTCTCTCTCTCTAGCTCTCTCCATCTCTGTCTCTCTCTCTCGCTCCCTCCATCTCTGTCTCTCTCTCACTAGCTCCCTCCATCTCTCTGTCTCTCTCTCTCTCGCTCCCTCCATCTCTGTCTCTCTCTCTCTAGCTCCCTCCATCTCTCTGACTCTCTCTCTCTAGCTCTCTCCATCTCTGTCTCTCTCTAGCTCTCTCCATCTCTGACTCTCTCTCTCTAGCTCCCTCCATCTCTCTGATCTCTCTAGCTCCCTCCATCTCTCTGACTCTCTCTCTAGCTCCCTCCCTCCATCTCTCTGTCTCTCTCTCTCTAGCTCCCTCCATCTCTCTGACTCTCTCTCTCTAGCTCCCTCCATCTCTCTGATCTCTCTCTCTAGCTCCCTCCATCTCTCTGACTCTCTCTCTCTAGCTCCCTCCATCTCTCTGATCTCTCTCTAGCTCCCTCCATCTCTCTGACTCTCTCTCTAGCTCCCTCCCTCCATCTCTCTGATCTCTCTCTCTCTAGCTCCCTCCATCTCTCTGACTCTCTCTCTATCTATACAATGCCATGCAAAAGTATTCACCCCCTGCACAATATTCTAATTGTGTTCCCTTAGGGCCTACATTTAAATACATTACATTGGGAGTTGTTTACCACTGATCTCCACAGCATACTGGACATTTTCCAAGTGAAATACAATTTTTTTAAATCAATAATTTATTACAAATGAAAAACAGAGTATACACCCCCTTGCTGTGGCGCTCCTAAAATTAGCTTGGATACAAGGAGTGCAAGGATAATAGATGATGTGATTTCAGAATTAATATATTTGTCTTAGTAGGATCCCTGATTTGAATAATCACACACTGTTAATTAACCTACCAATTCAGCAAATCTCTCAATGTTGTCTTTATCCTGACAAATTCCCCAGTCCCTACCAGTGACAAGCATACCTATAAAATGATGCAGCTACACTACTGTTCATGGGAAATGGTGTGAAAACAGCGATGCGTGTTCTGGATTTGCCCTCACTGTCTCTCTCTGTCTCCCTCACTGTAGCACTGTCTCTCTCTGACTCCCTCACTGTAGCCCTGTCTCTCTCTGACTCCCTCACTGTAGCCCTGTCTCTCTCTGACTCCCTCACTGTAGCCCTGTCTCTCTCTGACTCCCTCACTGTAGCCCTGTCTCTCTCTGTCTCCCTCACTGTAGCCCTGTCTCTCTCTGACTCCCTCACTGTAGCCCTGTCTCTCTCTGACTCCCTCACTGTAGCCCTGTCTCTCTCTGACTCCCTCACTGTAGCCCTGTCTCTCTCTGTCTCCCTCACTGTAGCCCTGTCTCTCTCTGACTCCCTCACTGTAGCCCTGTCTCTCTCTGACTCCCTCACTGTAGCCCTGTCTCTCTCTGACTCCCTCACTGTAGCCCTGTCTCTCTCTGTCTCCCTCACTGTAGCCCTGTCTCTCTCTGACTCCCTCACTGTAGCCCTGTCTCTCTCTGACTCCCTCACTGTAGCCCTGTCTCTCTCTGTCTCCCTCACTGTAGCCCTGTCTCTCTCTGACTCCCTCACTGTAGCCCTGTCTCTCTCTCTGACTCCCTCACTGTAGCCCTGTCTCTCTCTCTGACTCCCTCTCTCCCTTTCACACACACTCCCTTCATCAGATCAAGGAGTTTCAGCATGGTACAGAGACTAGGGACTCGGGAGTGTTTTAGGATAAATGACCGGCTGTTATATTTCACTCTTTCAAGGCTGTTCCGGTGATATAGGAAGTGAAGAACACCTAGTTGTGGCTTTCAGCATAGTCCTAATGGGCAGCTTAACCTTTGTCCTGGATAACAACACTCGGACAGTTGGACAGGCTCCCTGTGATCTACCATGAGAGAGCAGAGGTTAGGGTTAGGGTCTGACCTTTTCATGTGTCAAGACACCATTGTTACATCATAACAGAGGGAGTTCAGTTCAGCACACACGCCACATGTATGTAGGCTACTGTAGTTAGTTACATGGGAAATGAAAACACACCCACAATAAGACATTTAAGTAATCTTTACATAAGTCATTACATATGACCGATGTTATTGGGACATTGACTAGGATGTCCAATTAAAAATGATCAAAGTGTAAAATAATGAACCTCTAAGAAAGCGAATGATACAAATCATGTGTTTTTACACTTGAAAAAGCTCAAACTCTGTCAACAGTGCTCTGTGCTTATAATCGGTGTGTTAGGTTACGAAATCCGACTTTTTGGATCAAATGTTTATGATATGTTAGAGGAAAAAAACCCACTGGACGATTCACAACATGAAGGGTCATATTGTTTTGTTCAAATTTATTTAATAACATTAGGATGTGACATTTCATCACCAAAGCTCTCACTCTCAATCTGGCCAGTGTTTCTCTACATTGGCCTTTGCAGGTCTTGCAGGTCTATCTCTCATGTTAATGCCAGGATTCACATGACACCCCAATCACACGCTTCTGTGTTCAAGGAGCCAATCAAGCGTGTCTGTGACATTTCTTTACACACGTGACATGACTGATTGCTACGGTGGCCACACCGCCACTGTCTTGTCATAACTGTTGCCTGAGGTCATAACCTGAAACTACCCGCCTGATACCGTGCATGGCTGACCTTGTAAAGCAGGTTCAACAACACCTCACTTAGGGCACATTGTTATAACATGAATGCTGGTATTGAAGCTTGAGAACGAACTTCATGGTTGGTCAGTGTTCACGGTCTTCCAGGTATTTGAGGGATTAGTGTGAAAGCATGATTGAACAAAGCTGAAGGGCATCAGGGGAGGCTGGAGGAGGCAGAAATCGGAGGACGGTCTCATTGTAATGCATGGAATGGAATAAGGAATGGTGTCAAACACGTGTTTCATACCAGTGTCTGATACCAGTCCTGATACCGTTCCATGCATTACAATGAGCCTGTCCTCCGATTTCTGCCTTCACCAGCCTCCCCTGAAGGTCATACACCATGGCCTTATTCAACATAGTTGACTGCTTTTGGTGGAGCACTGAGGGCGCCCCTTTGAACTGGGCTGTGTTCATGTTCATCTGTACGTACTTCCTATTCATCTGATCAGTTGACTGTAAAGCAGCAACTTCGTCTCTCCCATGAATATTGAATATATCCTCCCTGGAAATGTTGTGTTGTAAGAACCTGTTGAGTTACTAACTTTATCAGAACTGATGATGGAAAGGATTCTAATGCTGTAGTCGTGGTACTGTAGACCTATTTAAAACTCCAGCATAAATGATGCACCAGGAAAGCATACATAATCTGAAGTATAAATATCCAATGAAAACTCGTCAACATGAATCAGTCCTGAGGTACGACAACACAGGGATCAAGGAGAGGGCAAGTATTACTTTTGAATGTGTGTGTCTGTCTCTGTGTGTGTGTGTGTGTGTATTCACGAGAGTGTGTCCAATATATGTTTACAGTCTCCCCATGTCTTTGTGACCCTATCCTCAGAAGATGTGTGTTGCTCGCTCCCCCGTCTCTGTGACTCCTGTGGGCAGATTAAAACGTCTCCGTACTGCCTTCACGGCCCAGTGTCTATGGGAATGTGGCTGTTTGCTTAATTGACAGTCTGCCTTCTCTCCTTCTGGTTTATACCCACCTCTCTACAGTAGCTGGAGCTGTGTCGGTATTAACCCCACACTCTAATGAATCAACTCCCGGCTCCTCATTCTGCCTCGTCGCTCTGATAGGGACGTTTTTCACCCCGACGTCTACCAGTAATCCCTCCTACAGCGCCGTGCTCCGGCCCCGGTCTGGAGGTTCTGTATAGGGACAGTATCGTACCAGGAGGCACCGGGCTCTGAGGTCCACCGAGCCAGGGCGAGGCCAGGACCCCCCTCTGCTACTCAGGGATGTGCACAAGAGGGGCGAAAGGGGGGAAAAAGCTTGCCCCCTTTGCCCTACCACTCACAAAGTGCCCTCCTGGGTGTTATTTTCCGCATTGCATCGCTCCCCTGTTGTTCGTAATGCACCCCCCCCCCCCCTAACTCGTGGCCCCCCATGTTGCCCTTTTTTTTGGGGGGGGGGGGGGGGCACCTGCCCTTCCATAAGTCTATGCAAGTCCCTGCCGCTGCCCACCCAGACACAACAGGGGGGCTAGTGTACTGTAAGCCTTGCCTGTGGCGCTTTAATAGCCATTGGTGCATGAAGATGGATCATGACTTTCAGGCAATTTAAACAATTAAATCCAGGGTCCATTCAATCCATATCAACCAGTGTATTACATGGTCATAGCGTGCTAGCAGCACTGGGCAGGATGTGTTCTTCAATAAACACCTCATTCTCTGGTCGCAATCCATATTGATGAGTACTCACAAAGAAGTTAATCCTTTTTGTCATAGAAGCAAAATAGTCATTGTAAAAAACATTGTGGATTTAGCTATGTCAAAGCCCTTAACCATAGTGGAGAAGTGTTACTACTCTGCCCTTGGAGAAGCCCTCCCCCTGACCTGCTAAGTGAGTGCTGCTTTATCTGAAGAGCTTCCTGAGTGATGTTTTGAGCTTTTATCAGTGTTATTCAATGAGTTAAGGACTGAGAGATGGCAGTCGCATTCCTGCCCCATGACTGAGCTTCTGCATCAAACGCTGCTCTTAACATAGACCCGACATGACACAAGCATAGCTCTCGCACATAACGACTCCAACTCCACACCAAGGTCAGTCCCTTGAAAGGGAGATCTTGGGCACTCAGTGAAGAGAGTTGGGGTTCTCTAAACTTTGGGGAGCCCTGCTTGCCTTGGTGGATTCTCATGTGTATGGATGTGAGAGGGAGATGAGAGAGAGAGAGAAAGAGAGAAAGAGAGAGACAGAGAGAGGGGAGATAACTCCCTCCTTCTCATTTGCCTTCCTTCCCTTCTCTTTCCCCTCCTCTTTTTCATTTCTGTCTCCCCTCACACATACTTGCTCACCAGGGAACCAGTAGGTTTTCACTCTTTGTCGTGTTTTTGAATAACAAGTTTCAGAAGAGCATTTCAAGCGGGAAAGATTGAGACATTACCTATGGAGCCTCAGAGACAAAGAGGCAGACAGAAAAGGGAAAATAAGAGACGCAACTAGGTTTCAATTCGGTGAAAGTTGAAAGGGTAATCGGGTTGTTATTTGTTAAAACAACTACATGTCCTTAAGCCTCATTTGTTTGTTTATGTTGGCATACTTATTGCTGACATGGCTCTTGGACTTTATCCTCTCCAATCACCAATTACCCATAACTCTCTGCAAAACATACAGAAACATATTATTCATGCCACTTAACCTTCATGAAAGAGAGAGGGAAGAGTGGAGCGAGACAGACAGACAGTCATAAACACACAGACAGACAGAAGAGGCAGGGACAAAGATAATTGAGAGAGGCAGTGCAGTAGAAAGGGACACAGAGATATGGGAGGAAAAACATTGTGACAGATCAAACAAACAGAAGTTAATGGAAAACAGCCAAGTATGTCTTTTTTTCTAACAGAGATACAATGAACACAGCCTTAAAAATCCATTTCAGCTGTGTAATGTTTTAAGGTCATAATCGCCCGCCCCCCCCCCCCCACACACACACACACACACACACCTCACAGCAAAACCATCATCAGTGCAATCTTAAGACTGCAATTACTCCATTCTCCACAACACACTCTCATGCGATGCCAATGCTTTGATGGCATGCCAGAGAAGCACCTTTGAAACAGAAAATTAAAGATGTGAAGGGCGGTGAATGGGGATTTGGAAATGATACTAAGGTGTGTGGGAAGCTAATATGTGGGAAGCTAATAACCACAGTATGTGTGTGTGTGTGTGTGTGTGTGTGTGTGTGTGTGTGTGTGTGTGTGTGTGTGTGTGTGTGTGTGTGTGTGTGTGTGTGTGTGTGTGTGTGGGGGGGGGGGTTATAACATCTACATACAAAATATATGAAAGGAAGATTAACTCCTTTATGTCCTAAACTCTTTCAATGATTTACCCATCACTCTAAATGTGACACGGTCTGGTGAAAAGGCCTGCATTTCTCAAGTCGCGCATAATATTTTTTATATTACGAAAGTTTAAGTGTTGAAGAGCCCACTCAATATAACAAACAGCAGTTTGAGGATCACTAAATACTTTGTGAATTGGACTCTGTGTCGTCTGCCGTCCTGCTTCATAGGCTACTGGGTAAGTGATACATGGCTTGTAAACAAACTTGTGTTTTAGGACGTGTTAAAAAGCAAGAACTGTGTGAACGTCTAATTATGTGTAGTTATGTGTTTTTAGCAGGTTGATGTTCTATCAGCATGTTGTGATGTGCTAAACATGATGTTAGATGTTCATAGCGATGTGCTATGTGTAGCATAGATCTGGGATTGATTGCTATTGCCTCCGTAGCATTACATCTTGACAATGTTATCATCGATCGACTAGTGTGGTCTAGTTGTCGTTGGAAGCTGAACAAAGATGGTCGTTGAACGTTGCTCCAGAGACCAGAGTTATTATTATTATTATAAAGTGTATCTTGTAAGTCAGAGAGAACAACAAGACACGACATGGTGTCAGAAGATGTGACTTCTTCACAAATATAAGGAATTGCGAGGCGCCGTCGATCGACGCAGAGACTTTGTGGAGAACTATAGTTAGCTATCGACCCCGTGCGACGTTCGTTCGTAGTAGCTAGCGAGTGAAAGCCTCGCCATGGAACAGCTCAAGCCTCCCGCGCCGCTCTCTGGAAACGTGAGTGAGAATTGGCGTCGGTGGAAACAACGTTTTGAACTGCATATGATTGCCGCTGGTGCAGGTGATAAAGATGAGTATGTGAAAATAGCCATCATGCTGCACACCATAGGAGAAGAGGCATTAGAGGTATATAATACATTCACCATTGATTTTGAAGACCCAGCATACGAGACAATGAAAGAGGTCATGGATGCATTTGAAGCATACTGTACCCCCCAAAAAGAACATTGTTTTTGAACGTCACCAATTCTGGTCCCATTCTATGTCAGAGGGAGTTAGTGTCGACAAGTTTGTGACTGAACTCCGCCAGAAATGCAGAGACTGTGAGTTTGGTGCAGGTGAGAATGACACATTGAGAGACAAAATGGTGTTTAGCCTAACTGATCCTCGCATGAAAGAGAGAGAGACAGACCTAACCCTGGACAGAGCACTAACCATATGCAGAGCTGCAGAAGCTGCCAAGTCACAGCTGCAAGCTATGGGGACAGGGCACGCAGACGCCCCAGTTCAAGCACTGTCCAGAGGAACTACTAGCTACTCTGAGATGAGAAGAGGATACAGAAAACAAAGATCGTCAGGAAGAGCAAATGAGCAGACGGACAGCACAAACACATGCGGGAAGTGTGGAGGGACACACCCGCCCCACCAATGTCCTGCCTTCGGGACCACATGCCACAAATGCAACAAGAGAAACCATTGGTCCAAAGTGTGTGGCGCACCACAGCATGGGACAGTCACAGCAAGGTCAGTCAACTTGAGAGCGAGGTAGATTCTTTATTTGTAGGCTCAGTGTTCTGTGTTAGGGTAGATAAGATCACGCAGCAGACAGACAACGCGTGGTACACCACAGTCAACCTCAGAGACACCCCAGTCAGATTCAAGCTGAACACGGGGGCGGAGGCGAACGTGCTTCCAATGTGCATTTTCGAGAAGATACCGGGGCCCCCACGACTAGAGCCTACACAGACACTTCTCATTGCCTATGGAGGAGCACGCCTGAAACCGAAAGGAACAGTGACATTCACGTGTGAGACCCAATAGAGCAATAGCAAATCAAAAAATGTTTGTGACTGCACAGTCCACCACGCCCATCCTGGGCAGAGAAGCGTGCGAGACACTGCAGCTCGTGAGAAGAATAGAGACGCTTGCAGTCAAGGCACCAGCTACAAAAGAGGAGCTGGTGGAGCGGTACGCATCTGTCTTCAGTGGCCTGGGTGAGTTCCCCGGTGTGCACCACATACACACAGACCCAAGTGTGGCCCCAGTCGTCCACGGATGCAGAAAGATCCCAGTCAGTGTCGTGGACAGACTGAAAACAACCCTGAAAGAGCTTGTAAAAAAGGACGTCATAGCACCTCTGACAGACCCGACCGAGTGGGTGAATAGCCTCGTCATCTCTGAGAAAAAGAACGGATCACTGAGGGTGTGTTTGGATCCTCGTGATCTGAATGAGGCAATCAAGAGGCAGCACTACTCGATACCAACCCCGGAGGAAGTCCAGAGCAAGCTCTCTGGGAAGTCAATATTCACGATCCTGGACGAGAAGGACGGATATTGGCAGGTGAGACTTGACGAGCCATCATCTGTGCTGTGCTCATTCAGTACGCCGTGGGGAAGATTCCGCTTTAAGAGACTTCCTTTTGGCATCAAGTCCGCCAGCGAAGTTTTTCAGCAAAAAAACTGTGAGGCTTTTGGAGACATCGAAGGAGTCCATATCATCGCAGACGATATGATAATCGCCGCCGCCACAGAAGAGGAACATGATGGCATCCTTCACAAGGTCATGGAGAGGGCACAGAGAGCCAACGTCAAGTTCAACAAGGAAAAAATCCAGTACAAAATCAACACCGTCAGACACACCAGAGGGAGTGCCACGTCATTACACCAGAGGGAGTGAAACCGGATGACACAAAGGTGACGGCCATCAACAACATGCCGCCACCAGAGGACAAGACAGGGCTGCAGAGGCTGTTGGGGATGACGAGGTATTTGGCTCAGTATATCCCTGATGAAGCTTCAGTGACTGCCCCGCTCAGACAGCTGCTGAGGAGAGATGCAGCTTGGCAGTGGAACCATGAACATGATGATGCTTTAAACAAGCTGAAGTCAGCCCTCACCAACGCCCCTGTGCTGAAGTTCTATGACCAAGCCATGCCTCTCACCATACAGGCTGACGCGTCGAAAGATGGACTGGGAGCTTGTCTTCTCCAGGAGGGGAGACCGCTGTGCTATGCCTCACGAGCTCTCACAGAAGCTGAGAGAAACTACGCCCAAATAGAGAAGGAGTTGCTGGCGATAGTGTTCGCAGCCAAACGCTTCCACCAGTATGTTTACGGCAACACTGTCACAGTCCAATCTGATCACAAGCCACTTGAAGTGATTTTTAAGAAACACCTGAGCAAAGCCCCAGCAAGACTACAGCGCATGTTGCTCCAGCTTCAACGGTATGATTTGAAAATAACATACACGCCAGGAAAAGACATGCACGTCGCCGACACCCTTTCCCGCGCGTTTGTCACCGAACAGGCCGACAGTGGAAAAGAGGACCTCTTCGAGGAGAGAGTGATCCACACGATGGAGGCTACTGCTGCCATGAGCTCAGACATGCTCAAGATGCTCAAAGAAGCCACAGCAGCTGACGAGACACTACAGGCAGTGGCTGAGAGACACCGCAGCGGCTGGCCCCAAAGACGACGCAGTGTGCCCGCCAGTCTCTACCAATACTGGCCTCAGCGGCACATTATCCACATCAGGGACGGACTACTGATGACCGGCGAGAGAATTGTGATTCCTCAAGCCGCCAGACAGGTAATACTAGAGAGACTACACCTCGCACATCAAGGTATCCAGAGGACAAAGGCACAGGCCCGACAAGTTGTGTACTGGCCGGGAATGACTCGTGACATCGACAACACAGTGGAGAGATGCTCTCCGTGTCAACAACTCCAACCACAGAACCAGAGAGAGCCCCTCATGTCACATGATATCCCTGAGCTACCATGGCTAAAGGTCGGGGCTGACATCTTTGAGCTCCAGGGCCAGTCATACCTTGTCGTGGTGGACTATCTGTCCAAGTACCCAGAGGTGCTCCATCTACCTGACAAGACCGCCCACACAGTCATCCGCAAGATGAAAGCAGTGTACGCGAGGCACGGGATCCCAAAAGAGCTGGTAAGCGACCATGTTCCTTTTGCAAGTGCAGAGATGAGGGAGTTTGCAGCATCCTGGGGAATACAGCTCATTCACTCCAGCCCTGCATATCCTCAATCCAACGGTCTGGCAGAGAGGATGGTGAAGACGGTCAAACATGCACTCAAGAAAGCTTTGCAGACCAACATAGACCCCCATCTAGCCCTGCTAGCATTGAGAAACACTCCAATAACAGGCACAGATGTTTCCCCAGCTCAGGTGCTTATGGGAAGAGTACTACGAAGCACGCTGCCCTGCTCTACAGCTGTTCTACAGCCAGCTACCCCGAGAGGAGTTCATGCCAGGCTGAAAGATCTCCAAACCAGACAGGAGCACTACTACAACCACAACTCACAGCCCTTACCTGAGTTTGCTCCTGGTGCAACGGTTCACATGGAAACGAGACGTGGATGGATGCCAGCCAGAGTCCTAAACCAACGAGAAGAACCACGGTCATACAACGTGAGAAGCCCGTCTGGTGTTGTCTTCAGAAGGAACAGACGTCATCTCAGGCGTATTCATCCAAGTCTGCATCAAGAGCGAGATCCTGAGCCACTGGAGCAGCCTGCACCTGTGAGCCCGCTGGGAGGACCCCCAGAGTCACCGGATCATCCAGCTCAGCACCCGTCCTCCTGTGAGGGCGAGAGCTCCACTCCTACCTGCCGCACCAGAAGTGGCAGAGCTGTGGCGCTTCCGGCAAGGTATCAAGACTTTGAGATGGGCCAACGCTGAAGGTTGTGCTCCACCAGGGTAAAGTACTGGTGACCTCTGACCCTTAGTTTAGTTAGTTACTAGATGATAGTTGGACACATTTAGAAAGTGTGGTATGTTTACAAGTTTGATTTTACTCCAAGTGAAGTTCACAAGTTACTTGACAAGTTATAGTCAGGTCTGCACTGTTATTGTTTAGATCATATACATTAGTAGTGAGTACAGTGAGTACAGTTCTTAAAGAAGAAGATCAATCCATCGACTGAAGCCATAAGGCCCAGTGACACTTATTGTCTGTTTCATCTTTTTATTTGCATTTCCACAAACCATAACTTTCATTCTTAGGTTTAACAATCAGATTTGTATTACAACACAAACATTTGGAAACTGAATTTAAAAAAGAAGACTGCCTCATATTGGAGGTCTTCTCAAAAAGTTACTGCAGCTGTAGAAAACTGAGCAGACTTATGTAGTAATCTAGAGAAAAACATGTCAGGAACAGGGCCACGGGGACATTTGTCAGGTGATGGGGTGCTACTGTGACTCGACCCGTCATTTTAGGGTTTGGGTTCAAACTGGAATGGAAATAGTGACTTCTTTCAAATCTCAACTTGTGACAGTGACACTGTGGGGTGCTACTGTGACTCGACCCGTCATTTTAGGGTTTGGGTTAAAATTGGAATGGAAATAGTGACTTCTTTCAAATCTCAACTTGTGACAGTGACACTTATTGTCTGTTTCATCTTTTTATTTGCATTTCCACAAACCATAACTTTCATTCTTAGGTTTAACAATCAGATTTGTATTACAACACAAACATTTGGACACTGAATTAAAAAAATAAGACTGCCTCATATTGGAGGTCTTCTCAAAAGGTTACTGCAGCTGTAGAAAACTGAGCAGACTTATGTACCGTATTTTCCGCACTATAAGGCGCACCGGATTATAAGGCGCACCTTCAATGAATGGCCTATTTTAGAATTTTTTTCATACACAAGGCGCACCGGATTATAAGGCGCACCGGATTATAAGGCGCATAGAATAGATACTGCAGTCAAACGTTTGACTGGGGTTGCGTTACGCCCAAGCTCCACCTACTGCGTTGCGTCACCTCTCCATCGGTGTTGTGTCAACTTCCCGTTGTCCAAGCTCCACCTGAGCGTTGTCACCATCAACGTTCTACCTGCTCCACTGTCAAAAATATATATTTTTCCACCTCAAGTATCAGCCGTTCGTCATCCATTTTTGCAACAAGCGTCAAGGACCTGCGGTGATTCACAGCTGACTCGCGTGAATAGCCATTCGCAATAGCTGCAACCACGAGATATAGAGTAGTTAGCTACAAGCATTTTCAATCTGCTATTATCTCTATTAGTGGATTAACCGCTGTGGTGATTTAACAGCTGATAAAAATACATCAAGTAGACTACAAACAGAGCAAAACAACACCAGAAAACAACCAATAGGCTATACAATTATAACCAACAACCAATATGTGACAGCTCCTGGTGAAATGTGCAACGTACTTTTTCAGTTTTTACACATGCTTAAACTACAGATTGTAAGCTTTCAAATGATGTGTCATACATTCAAATCAGAGAAAGATTGAACACGACAGGCGTATTTGAATGTTGGTTCATCTCAAACACTGAATGGGAGAAAAGTGAATCTGACCAAACCACAACAAACGCTGCTAGCGGCTAACAGCTAACAAAACACATCGCTACGAAGGTCTAAACTGTATTTTAATAACATGACAACATACTGGGAGAACATCGACATGCTAAAAACACATAACTACACATAACTAGATGAACACACAGTTCTTGCTTTTGAACACGAGCTAAAACGAAAGTATGTTTACAAATCAACCCTCCCTTACCGGTAGCCTCCGGCAAACGAGAATAATGAATCCAATACACAAATGATAAGTGTTTAGTGATCGTTAAACTGTTGTTTATTATATCGAGTGGGTACTTTAAAACTTCAAGTTGAAAGCACCAAGAATCTCACTTTGTTCCCTCGGAAACTCTGTTTAGTCTTCTTTACTTGGGGTCTTGTGGTGTGGGACTGTGAGTAAGCACAACACCGGTGTTTACTGATTACCGTAATGCTGCAAGCGGTGTGAGTGTCCGAATTGAACAGTTGGGTGAGTACGGCATCCATTCAGAGCACATGATAGCATAACAATAGCATAGCATTCGCGGAGATTCCAAGATGGCGGCCGTCGTTTACTGATTACCGTAATGCTGCAAGCGGTGCGGCTTTGTAGTTTACCAGTCGTACTGAAACATTTTATTATTATTAAAAAAAAAATATTGGTCATGTAATTTTTACATTTTGATCCATATATAAGGCGCACCGGATTATAAGGCGCACTGTCGTTTTTTTTTTTTTTTTTGGACTTTTAAGTGCGCCTTATAGTGCGGAAAATACGGTAGTAATCTAGAGAAAAACATGGCAGGAACAGGGCCACGGGGACATTTGTCAGGTGATGGGGTGCTACTGTGACTCGACCCGTCATTTTAGGGTTTGGGTTCAAACTGGAATGGAAATAGTGACTTCTTTCAAATCTCAACTTGTGACAGTGACACTGTGGGGTGCTACTGTGACTCGACCCGTCATTTTAGGGTTTGGGTTAAAACTGGAATGGAAATAGTGACTTCTTTCAAATCTCAACTTGTGACAGTGACACTTATTGTCTGTTTCATCTTTTTATTTGCATTTCCACAAACCATAACTTTCATTCTTAGGTTTAACAATCAGATTTGTATTACAACACAAACATTTGGAAACTGAATTAAAAAAATAAGACTGCCTCATATTGGAGGTCTTCTCAAAAGGTTACTGCAGCTGTAGAAAACTGAGCAGACTTATGTAGTAATCTAGAGAAAAACATGGCAGGAACAGGGCCACGGGGACATTTGTCAGGTGATGGGGTGCTACTGTGACTCCTCCTCAGGACAGGAGTGCCAGGTGAGCCTCTCCTCATAGAAGGTCCCCAGGACCTGAGGACAGCGAGTGTTTGCCTCACGGGCCGGAACCAGATCAGCCTCGTCTGAGCTCTTCCATTTCATCAAGAACATCAGTTCACCACTGCTGTCTGTTGCGCCGATGATCCTCTCTGGGTCAAGGTACCTGGCAAAGCCCGTGGCTTTTCACTCGACACCGCCCCTGGTGGCCCAGTCTCTTGACCGCGTACACGACCCCTCGATCTTGCTCTGGCTCGACCTGTCATTTTAGGGTTTGGGTTCAAACTGGAATGGAAATAGTGACTTCTTTCAAATCTCAACTTGTGACAGTGACACTTATTGTCTGTTTCATCTTTTCAGAGACTAATTTTCAGTTGACCCAAGAGAGACTTTTAATGCTTAAAAGGGGGGATGTAGTATATTGCTATGTTTAGCATAGATCTGGGATTGATTGCTATTGCCTCCGTAGCATTACATCTTGACAATGTTATCATCGATCGACTAGTGTGGTCTAGTTGTCGTTGGAAGCTGAATAAAGATGCTCGTTGAACGTTGCTCCAGAGACCAGAGTTATTATTATTATAAAGTGTATCTTGTAAGTCAGAGAGAACAACAAGACACAACAGCTGGGTAAGGGATACATGGCTTGTGAACAAACTTACGTTTTAGTACATGTTCAAAAGCAAGGACTGTGTGATCATCTAATTATGTGTAGTTATGTGTTTTTAGCATGTTGATGTTCTATCAGCATGTTGTGATGTGCTAAACATGCAGTTAGATGTTCATAGTGATGTTTTTTCTAAGTTTGGCTGGGTAAATGAAACATGGCTTGTAAACAAACTTAAGTTTTAGTACGTGGTCAAAAGCAAGGACTGTGTGATCATCTAATTATGTGTACCGGTAGTTATGTGTTTTTAGCATGTCAATGTTCTATCAGCATGTTGTGATGTGCTAAACATGCACTTAGATGTTCATAGTGATGTTCTTTCTTAGCTGCCAGCTAGCTACCAACACAATGGTAGCAAATGTGTCTGTTTTGATTCAGAGCGATTTTCTCCAGTATTTGGTTTGAGGTGTACCAACATTCAAATTTTCATTTCAATGTATGACACATCATTTGAAAGCTTACAATCTGCACTACAATCTACATCGGCATAATCTGATGCCGGCATAATCCAAATAATTTCAAACCTGCAAACTGCGACACTTTAAATGAATGTGCAATAACACTATGTGCAATATGACAACCCTAGGGTACATAAGGTTCAGAGAATAGGAAATGTTAGAATAGGTATAGCATAGCATAGACACCTTAGTCTATATATTTGTTCTGTTCTTCAGGAGAGGTGGCAGCTCTCAATAGTTTTTGGTATGTAATTTATGTTGCTGGTTATAGTTTTGTTTGATGCCTTTTTTTTGTTAACCTGTTTGTTGTTCTCTTTCATTTTCTTTTAGCCGGTTACAGAGTTCGAGAGGTAGGGCACTTAGTAAGATACCTGCAGGTATACATCTGTGTCCTACACCACACGTAGATCACCCACTGTATTAGTAACATCAGCTAGTGCGGCGACACTAACCCTTGTATTTTTGTTAGGTGCTACGGCACCGGCTATGGGGGTTAGGCTAGGGGGTTAGTTCTGGGGTTGTTTTTGTTTATAGGTAGATTTAGTTTCCTGGGGCTTTTCCTTTAGTGGTCGCTGCATAGATCAGGGGGTTGGGGTCTGTGTTGTGTCTCGTCTCTGTACCGTGTGTTGTAAACAATAAATTATTATTGTTTAACGGATGCCTGGTTGTCACTGGTCTACTTCATTTGCACGCTCACTGTCATATGTTATGCCGGCGGCCTCCTACCACCAGGGGGTAGGGCGTAACAGTACAGCACAGTGTTTTATTTGTATAGTATAGTATAGTGGATAGTGTACATAGCCTTTATTTATGTAAACCAGCTCTTTTCCCTTCTTGTTTTTAGTTTTTAGTTTTCCTAGCACCAGGGGAGCCCCCCCCTCCCAAATTTCGTTGTTTGGTACCTGTACTATATCAATGACAATAAAGACCATTCATTCATTCATTCATCTGTAAAAAACAGACAAATGACCTTGCCCTACTTCGGGACTTTTTCACCAGACCCTGTCACAAATTAATTCTACTCTATCCCTACGCAAGAGCTGACGAAACCATTGGATTACTGAAGAGATTTCATCAGATTAATCTTTCTGCCAAGACTCCAAATCAAGGGTCCTAAATGCATCCCACTCCCACGACTATGAGAAAATGGTCAGTGACCAATGATGGTTTTATTTCCAGATGACTCGGCTGTAATATGTTCCATATTACTGGTGGTGATAGTCCCAGGTAACAGAAGTTACATTTCTCACACATTTCCTGATGGTGAGATAAAGTAATTTAGTTGAGCCAGCCTAAACTAATGGTTAGTTTGTTGAAGATGATAGAGAGAGAGAGAGAGAGAGAGAGAGAGAGAGAGAGAGAGAGATAGAGGGAGAGAGAGAGAGAGAGAGAGAGAGAGAGAGAGAGAGAAATCCCTACACAGACAGCTTTGTTGTCTGACTGACAGTGAGGCACTCCACATATGGGCACTGCTGGGTGTATGTTGTGTTGTGTACGAGGATTATCCTCCCTTACTCTCACACCCGTAATCCAAGGTCAAGTGGTACAGTCCAAAATGTGGTGCTGTTTCCAAAGTCACTTTCACAAGTCTTTGGAAAAATGTCTTTGTTGACGGCTTGGTTTTGTGTTTCACAAATAGCGTCCAACTGGAAGTTTGAGTGCACCAACACAAGCCTTCTCATAAACACAAGACACGCATAAAATGCCCACTCCACTTTCCTTTGCCTGTCTTCATTTGACACTGTTTATTCTCCCTAGCTCAATCTAGTCTATCGGGTTTGTTAAATATTTAGACTAGAAAAAATATAGACCTAACACAGACACACCCACGCACAAACACACACACACCACACATACACACACACACACAGGCACATTGACACACACACACACACAGTCACACTTGCGCACCCTTGCACACACACATACACACACACACACACCCACCCACAGCTGTCTGGGTGGTGTCACTGGAGGACAGGGGGCAGATTGTTCCTCACCACTGGATGAGTAAACAAAGCGAGTCTAAACACCCTCAGAGAGAGACAGCCACCCGGGAATACACCCTCAACACAACAACCACACACACCATGAAACCCACACTCCTGGGAACACAAACACACTCTGTTGCACAATACAAAAAGCATGGCAATACACAAATCTCTCCTCTCCTCTCATTATCTGCTCTCCTCTCATTATCTGGCCCATTCTCTCACCCTTCTCTCTCTCTCTGTCTTCATTTTGGGAGTATAACAAGGGCAATAGGACCCTTAACAAGGGCCATTTAGGAATGCAATGAGGCCAAGACACAGAGAGGACTCCATTAACGTTTCCCAACTAAATCTCCTGACGGCGTGTTTCTGCGTTGCTTTTCTTTTTCCCAATCTTGAAAATGTTTGAATCGTAAACGATTAGCCCAGTTAACCCGTCTTTTATCCTCAGCCAATTAGCAGGCGATTCATTAAATATTGAGCGGGCTGTGAAGGATTAATTTTTAATGAACATTTGAGGGGGAGAGTTGTACAACAACTTCTCCCGGAGCGATGCACAGAGGCAGCCCGCACTCAGAAACATTAACAGTCGTTTACCGAGCCAACAATACTCTTCTGCAGTTGTCAGCCCCCCACCCCCCCCTCCACCCTCCCCCCCTTGCACCCGCTAACCCCAGTCACACAGGCAGGCCCAACACACAGGCAAATGCCAGCCTCCTACTCAGGCTCAGGTCAGATAAAGTAGTGCGCTATGCAATGTAGCCTATGTTGACTACATGTGAGTCGTCATCATTCCCAGTGGAGGGGCTCTCGTTGGTGCCTCATTAGAATAGGAAATCAAAGGAGGCACCTATAGAAAGTCTGCACGACCTTAAAAAAAATAAATAAGCCCCTGGAATCAAAATACATTAAATAAGGATGATTGCTCAATGATTTACACAGCCTACTGGAAACTTAGTTTATATATATATATATATATATAAATATTATATATATATATTATATTAAATATATAATTTTAATATTATAAAATATATAACATTTTATTTTATTTATTTATTTATTTATTTATTTATTTATTGTTTATTTATTTTTTTTATTTATTTATTTATTTTTTATTTTTGTTTTTTATTATTATTAATTAATTTATTTATTTATTTATTTTTTATTATTATTATATATAATAAATATATAATATTAAATATATATATATATTTATATATATATATATATATATATATATATATAAATATAAATATATATATATATATATTTTATATATATTGTTTTCAGTAGCCTGTTAAGGATCCAACGATCCCTAGCGCTATTGCGCTCATACAAATTGTCTTGCCCTGTACACGCTTCCTATGTTTACTTAGGTAGTCATGCGTTACATCATCTCAAAGCTATGATTCTTGCACTTCGAGCCAAATAATCCATCTCAAGATACAATCACAACAGCAAACACAATTGACGTCGCTGCCAGACCACCAACAAACAAACTACCGGTACGTTGACAAATTCGATAAACCTCACAGAGAAGCCTCAGAGTTGACCACCGATCGATAACATTCTGACAACAACAGGGATTCCTTCTGGCCACTCGGTTATATCGACTCATTTTGTACAGTGACTGGGATGACGTTGTCACATCGACTGTGCTTTTCCCTCTCAGCCATTCAACCTGCAGAGGTTTGGAAGTCTCCCAGGCCTTAGGGTAGCATTCCTGAGCTGTTTTGTTCCTCTCCATTCGCTCAGTTTGCAGTAACAACCTGATCAACAGTGTGTAATTGGTTCCAATTCAAATGAGGAAGCCTGCAAAAACAAGGTTGTACATTCAAATATAAGTTTAAACCATTATCATTGCACTTAATCAGAATCTGAATTCTTTTATTTGGCCAAGTATACTTGCACATACAGGAAATTGACTTGGTGAGGTTGGTGCATAGGAAAAAAACCAATATATAAGCAAAACTAATTTAAAAGAGAATAGGAAAAAATAAGAACAATAAATTATGTAGACTGTAAATTAGAATAGGCCTAAATGTAAAATAATATAAATTATACTGTCACTGACACTGGTGTGTGTGTGTATGTGTGTGTGAGAGAGTGGGGGGGGGCTCCAGAGATAGTGAGAGGCAGGGGGCTTGTTTGTGAGCCCCACTGCCATGGGGAAGAAATTGTTCAGGTGACAGGAGGTTTTGGTTTTGATAGACAGGAACCTTTTTCTGGATGGATTAATTGACTCCATTCAGCTTATTACATTCAACATTTGAGCGCAACACTGGACGTAAGCTTCCCTCCATCCAGGATATATACCACAAATGGTGCGCCACCAAAGCGCGGAGGATCATCAAAGATCCCAGCCACCCCAACCACAGTCTGTTCGAACCGATGCCGTCCAAAAGGCGAGGCCTCTTCCGGAGCCTCAGGGCCAAAACTCAGAGGCTAACCAACAGCTTCCTCCCCCAGGCGATCAGGCTCATGGCCCACTGTAGTCAATTGACTTCCCCCAATCTTCCCCAAGCACACCATGTGTACGGACTACGTAAACCTTAAGCTCACAATCACTTTACTACTGAACTATCTATTACCACTTGTGTATCTCCTGTCTTACCTGTACTATTGTCACCTTTATCTTGTATTATGCCTATTCTTTTTTGTCACTTATGTCCTGCACTACTGTCACTTTATTTTATCTTGCCTAAGTATTTTACTCTCTTACACTTATGTAATATGACATAACAATAAACTTGACATTTTAAGACATTTTTGCATTTTAGGAGTACCCCCCATGAAAGGACACTGTAAATAGGTCTTCTCTGTTTTTCATTTTTAATAAATGATTATAAATGTTTCTTTCAGTTTTCAGTAGGCTCTGTAGATTTGTGGGGGAAAACAACATAATTGAGTGTATTTTGATACAAGCTCTGGGGACTTTCTATAGACACTGTATGTCATTTATAACTGTTGATCATATGTCAATCTTTATTCCCAATGCTTCTTTATTCTGTGATTGTTTGTCAATATTTTCTTGCGCTGGACTGGTGTCCTATTGACTTGTCCTCATTCAGAATGTGTGTACATCATGTGAATCTGGATTACCTTTGTGTGTGTATGTGTGTGTCTGGATATCAGGAGTCTGAGGAGCTGTTCAATAGGCCGTGAGTAAACACATTGACCTTTTCAGATATCGAAGGGACATTTGATTCCATACGGATGAGGGATTCTCAGCACATAGGTCATACTCTATCTTTCCTATCAATCCCCACCTCAAATCTTTTTATGTTTTTATCAGATCCAGCATCATTTTCTGTCTCTCGGCTGTATTTCCATTAATTTCCCCTTTTGTCTTTTATTTTATACAGCCTTCCTCACTCACTCTCACTCGTTTGAACTGATTATTTTTTGCTTTTTGCTAGTTCAGTCTGTGTTAATGGGCCTTGGACACCTTATTATAGGCTACTGTTATGAGCAGCTAAAACCTCTCCCCCAAAGCTCTCTGTGGCTGTTCAACTGTGCCTTTCCTCGGCAAGGCCTAGTAGGCAATGCTTTGATTTAAGGGGAGCTTATTGCTTAAACAGCGTTGTACGAATCCAGGCTACATTTCGCGCTGGCTTTCATCATGTCTCCCTCGCGTTGCTTCATAACTCAGCAGGAGTCCGGGCGGCGCAGGCGGGAGGGAGGGCGGGCTGGAACCCACGGACGGCACACACACACGCGACCTTTTATGAGGGAGCAGTCATGCATGGAGACCACCCCCTCTCTCACACAATCCTGACATAATAACCGTCTGCCAAAAACACGGGCATTCCCACGCTTAAATAAAATAGTGCTGTTTCCTTGCTCTCTAATTTCTCGAGCGAGAAATGTTTAGTCCACACTGTGTTTTAACTATCGAGGACGACAGGGCACCCTTCATCAAACCCCTGGCTAAATGGCCGTGTCCAGCAGACAGAGGGAGCCAGGGAAAAACCATGTCTCCCTCCGACCGCATCATTATGTCCACCAGCGAAGTCAGTACCGACCACTCACCTCTGTCACACCAGCAACAAGTAGCGTTGGAGTATTCAGTGTGTCATTCGAGACCCGAAATTGAAACTAGTCAAATAACCAATCAGTCTCCCAACCAATAAGTCCCCAAGGGTCCATGCTCAGTGGGTGGTGAAGCTATGTCTCCAAAGACCACCACACAAACACAGCCTACAGTTCAACTTTGAAAGCTTGGGAATGGGAACTGTATTTATGACTGGCATTATTCAGCGAAATATTGTGTTTTTGAGGGGGGACATGATGGGAACTGTAACTATTCGAAGCATGGTCAGATAGATTTATAGCATTTAACCTACCTTTTGTTCAGTGAATTCCAGTAAATGGGTTCCATGTTCGTTGCAGCTATCCCCAGTAAATCCACAAGGATAATCATCAGAAATCCCAAGCCATTACAGCCGTCCCAATGCGTAAACGACAGCCCTGCTCCTAGGCTCTCTCCTGCCATTTTTACCCCGAAAAAGAGGTGGACGTTTTTAGACAAAGAATCGCTGGGAGACTGCGAACGAAGTTCACCAAATCCCTCGGAGCGCACAGCTATGGCGTGACTTCGGCAACCACATCAGGAAAAACGTCCAAAAAATCAATCAAAGGTAACATTCAGTCACAAGAATGTTAAGGGGGCATACAATTATGTCAACCTCTCTTCGGTTTAAAGTGCATTAGCAGCCACATGTAGCTTTCTGTATTGAACACACATCCAACAAGGGACATCATTCCATAATGATAACGATAATGTGCGTCTGTGTCGTCTGTCGAAAATTCACCGAAATAACGGCGCTATTTATCGGGATAATATGAGTAGCCTGAATGCCAATTCACCTTTAATAATCATACTTTGGCATAACGACTGTTCATATCTATTTCGCAGTGTCAAACCTTTACGATCAGGATGCGCCCGGCTTGCCCGTTTCAATGTCCCTCTGCACTCGAACAGATGTATCCTGGAAAGCTGAATAAGGGAGCATTCACTGGCCAAAGTTGATCAGTGTCTCTGCCCAAGCAGCACTCGAATGCTTAACGCGTAGGGCTTCCACAGCTCTCTCCATCAGTCTCTCCTTCAAACTATTATTTTTATTCCTTGTGTCTTGGCGTACACAACTAACATCCCATTCCGTCGTATCGGCGTCTTTCCCGCTATAAATATAGTAGAAATATTGGCATTATGAATAGTTGATAGTTGTGTCAAAGTTGAGCAAAACTTCGAGAATGGAAGCCGCGAAGGTCGGTGTTATTTAGTCGTTCAAAACATTTTGAGCGAGGAGAATCACCTCATCTAACTTGTTCTGGTCGTAGTCAATGTGATCATGCATCTTTCTCCAGACGCTCCGCTATGCCGTATTGGTCTAAGCACTACTGCGCTCAGGCGAGATGGGGTTGCAGAGAGAGGAATCCTGCATAGTTCTGAGCGTAGCTCAGGGAACAGCCCCCTGCCATTGTCACCACTCAAAGTGATGAACATCTCTCAGCCAACTAATACAAAAGAGAGAGCAGAAACTTCCCATGGTTAACATTGTTCAGGTAGACTTCTGTGTCGACACTAAAATATGGCATTAATTAATATACCGTGTAACACACGAATGGATAATCATTGTTGTTTATTAACATGCACAATAACAATACATCCATCCTCATTCTTGCAATAGCCATATAGAATGCATTATATTTTCACCACTGCCGATACAAATCTAAAATGTCCAGTTGCGGATACGAAGGAGAACATTGAAATAACTTAAGACCTGATTGGGAAAATACAACTGAACCTACATTGCCCCCTGCTGGATGACATCATTCACTACTAGCAGAGTCGCTTCACTTGTGTCGAGACCTTTTTGAGAGCCCAAACCCTCACGTCCGGTGAGTTGGAGTGCTGTGCAATGTGGCACAACAGTGCGAGAAAGTTGCCAACTTACACTTTCATGGTGACAATGGCAACAGCAGGACAAAGGCAACAACCATTATGGATTCAGCAATGGGGAGTTGAAGATGCAAGTCTGGACTGACTCGTTTGAAGAACAGGCTGGAGCCCGGGAAGGGCTACATCAACCACTTCAAAATGCCTCCACCCAAGGGCAAGACGTTGTGTCTCAAAGAAACAACACACATCTCCCAAACATCTGCAGTGACACTGAAGTGTCAGAGGAGCTAATCAAGGATGCCCATACGCTGGTGAAGCAGCCAGAGGAGCTAATCAGGGAAACCAGTGTGGTGGTGGAACTGCCATCACCGAAGGTGGCTGTGTCAGAGACTGGAAGAACTGAAATGAGGGGAGTTGCTGTCCATCAATGACACACTGGGCTTGGTGTCAGCCCAACGGGTGACCAGGGGCCTCATATATAAAGCTTTGCGTAGAACTGGCGTAAAAAGCGTGCGTACGTAGAGAAGCAAGAACATTTACGCACACCAACATTCAGATTTATAAAACGGTGGGCACGCAATTGGAATTTGCGGTGTGCACAAATTCATCGCCTGCTTCCCTTAATAAATCACACACTATTATAAATAAATCAACTCTAAATTTTGCGCATGTGGACGAGAGCCTCGTTCCACCCTTTTTAACGCCCATAGTTGCCTATAAATGGTCAGTGAAACGCCCGACAGAAGGGCGAAAAAAATTATAATCACCCAGTCAATTTCTGAGCTACAGTTCCACGCAACAAACATGTCATAACAATATGAAACTCTCTCCTCTGCCAGACCATAGCCTACTGTGGTATTCTGTAGTGAAGAAGGTAGTTAGGAAAAAGGAGACCGGGAGAAGCGCCGCTGCTGTTCACCTCGCACGTTTATTCAACTTCTTCTTCACATCCGTAACTGCATACATCACTAGCATACTAGCGCCCACTGGCGGTATAAACAGGACACAACATTTCCCCCTTTCTTAAAGGAATTACAGTACTCAAAGAATGCAATATTCTGTAGACTGGTGTCAGTACAATTGAAATAAAATGAAAACGAAGGAAATGAAAACGAATGAATCAGCAGAATGAGTAACAACAATAAACAGTTTATGACAGTGAAACATGAAATGAACATTCACTTTTGTCATTGCATTGTAGGACCTTTTTGTACTAAGTTAGAACCGTGTTCTTATCCTACCCTTTTAGTACGTTCTCTACGGCACAAAGTCTACCAGCCACCTAGGTGGGTTTCTGACTCTAAGGTTCCTTCTTGGACCTGGTTCATTAAACACATTCTCTGTCTCGGGCACCATGAACTCCTCTAGCTCAATCTCCTTTTCACCACTGGTGCCAGACAGAGCATCCTTGGGGAAGCGTGTAAGCTTGGATGCATTCCATTTTCGACCATCACTGAGCAGGTATGTATTCTGTCCTGCTTTACTAACTACTGTCAGCGGTTCTGTGAATCTTGATGATCCCTTTTTTACATGCTCCGGTCTGCGGACACGTACGGTGTCATTCACTTGGAACATGGGCACTTTCGCTCCCCTCATTCTGTCTGTGTACTCCTTACGCTCCTGTTGCTTGCGGCTCACAAATCTCTCAATAGCCCCGTTGGCTCTTGGATAATAAACACTGGAACGCAGGTGCTTTATCTCTCTCTCTCCCAGAAAGCTTGCAAAAGCATGGGAGGTAAACTGACATCCGTTGTCAGAGACCAGGAAGGAAGGGTTACCTTCACGACTAAACACTGTAGTCAAGAAGCTAATAACCGCCTCTGTAGTTACAGTAGAGACAAACGCCACCTCTGGCCACTTACTGTAATAGTCTGTGAGTGTAATAGCATAACGGCAGTCCCATGTCGCACAGTCAAAGGGACCAACAATGTCAATGGCCACCTTCTCCCATGGTCCACCTGGCAGTTCCACTGGGGTAAGTGGTGCAGGCGCAGTTTTGGCTGTTTTGTCATTGTATTGACAGGGTACACATGAGCCTACTAATGTCTGGACACATCTGTCCATTTGCGGCCACCAATATAGCTCTCGTAGTCTCTGTTTAGTACGCACTATTCCCTGATGCGCTTCATGAGCTAAGTTTACAACTTTAGACCGTAGTGTAGTAGGAACAACCACACGGTCGGGGCCTCTCATGACAAGTAGTTCATCCACAGCCAGTTCATCTCTCACTCTAAAATATGGAGCAAGTTCCTTTGTCACATTCTTACTGTATTTTGGCCAACCTTTCTGTATCTGCTGTCTCAGTTGAGTCAGTTCAGGACAGGCCTCACAGGCAGCAGTGAACTCGGTCACAGATATGGCATGTGAGGAACCTGTGAACACAGTAGCCACCATGTCTGGCTCCTCCTCCACCTCTCCTGTCGAAGGCAGAGGGAGTCTGGACAAGCAGTCAGCAGTCACATTACGTTTCCCTGGATGGTAAGTGACATCATAAGTAAAGCATAGTAGACGTGCAGACCATCTCGCTATTCTCAGACCTGCGCGACCCGTACCCCTGGAAGTGAGTAGGGTTGTCAACGCTTGGTGGTCTGTGCGTAGGACAAAACGATGTCCCCACAGGTAGGTTCTCCACCTTTCCACCGCCCAAACGCATGCCAGCGCCTCACGCTCGACGGTAGAGTACTTTCTCTCTGCAGGAGAAAGTGTCCTGGACGCAAAAGCTATGGTTCTCTCTGTATTGTCTGGGTGAATCTGGCTCAGTACAGCCCCCAATCCATAGTTAGAAGCATCGGTAGTGACATAAGTAGGTAACTCAGGATCATATAATGCTAAGGTAGGACTCTCAGTAATCAGTCTCTTAACCTCAGTAAAACTGGACTCTGCATCCGCTGTCCATTCAAACTTAGTGTCAGTAGATTCCCTGAGTGTAGCACGTAGCGGTTCCACCACAGTAGAGAAGTCAGGTATGAATTTACTGTACCACGATGCAAGTCCTAGGAAGGACCGCAGGGAGGATGTGTCGTGCGGGGCAGGCGCGTTCGCCACAGCACTGACCCCGTCTTGGTCAGGATGAAGACCATCTTTGGACACAGTGTGGCCCAGGAAGCGCAGAGCTTTCTGGTTGAACTTACACTTGTGCATGTTCAGTTTAAGTCCCACTTCATTTAGAGCATGTAGCACTCTCCGTAGGCTGACATCGTGATCCTGCTGTGTGACGCCGTAGCAAATCACATCATCCAGGTAGGCCTGTACGCCTGGCAGGCCTGTCAGTACAGTCGACATCATTTTCTGAAAAGCTGAAGGAGCAGAAGCGAGGCCAAATGGCACTCGGCAGAAACGAAAGAGACCCTCATGCGTGATAAACGCAGTTAAATCACGGCTATCTGGATGCAATGGCAACTGGTGATAAGCAGAGGCTAAGTCTATAGTAGAAAAGACTGTGGCTCCACGGAGCTCAGCGAACAGTTCATCCATGTGCGGTAAGGGATGACAGTCACTGATGATTGCCTTATTAGGTTCTCTGAGGTCAACACACAGGCGAGGCTTTCCTCCCTCCTTTCTCTGGGTCACAACTATAGGGGAAACCCATGGAGATGCATCTATACATTCTATAACGCCTTTTTCCTGTAGATCTGCGAGCTCATCGGTCACAGCCTGCCTCACTGAGAACGGAAGCCTCCTCAGTTTCTGCTGTACTGGCACAGCATCTGGTTTAACCTGTATTTTGTGCATAAAACCTTTTGCACACCCTAACTCCTGTACTAGAACCTCTGGTTCGGTCTGTGGAGTGGTACTCTGTACAGTAGGTGCTCGGAGCACAGTAGGAGAGCTAGCAGGGCTAACAGTAATAATTTTGTTACCCTCAATGCACATCTGCAATGCTACAAATAAATCTAGTCCCAGCAATGCATTTCCTGATTCAACCACTATCAATGAACCTGTAACTGAATGTCCATTATGAACAACTGTAGCATGCATGCAACCTTTAACAGGAATTTTCTCTCTGGAGTAAGTAAGCAGATTCACTGTAGGCTCAGCAAGGACACATGTATGGAAAAGTGTCTGGTAAGTACTCTCTGGAATAATAGAAACAGATGAGCCTGTATCCACTATCAGCTCAACATCATGGGAATGATAATTTGCATCAACTCGTACAGTACACAGAATTTTATCATTCACGACGGCCCCCTGCATGTAAAGCACAGTAACGTCATTCACCACTACCTCACGCACCTCTTTTTGAGCCGATCTACACACCTTGAAAAAATGTCCAACTTTTCCGCATGTATTGCAAGTCACCTTAACCGCCGGGCATGTAGGCTTGTTAGCTCAGTGTCCTGTGGATCCGCATCGGAAGCAGGCGCGCTGATTCCCAGTTGTAGCTGGCTGGCTGTGGACCGTGGCAGGTGCAGTCGTCGTCTGAGCTTTCTTCTTGCCCTTGTCGAACCTCCTCCTCGTCGGCTGTTTCTCGATGGCTCTCACCGAAGCTGTAGCTCCAGAGAGAACGTTGGAGTTCCGTAGTCCAGCCTCGATTTGTAAGGCCATTGAAGTAGCGTTGTCCAGAGACAAGTCCGATTCAAGCAAAAGTCTGTCTCGTATGCGTGTATTAGCAACACGCTCAATCAGTTGATCACGAATCATTTGTTCCTCCATGGCGCCAAATTCACAAGCTGCAGCTAGCTCGCGTAATGAAGCAAGGAACTGATTAACCGTCTCGGACCCTGAGCTCTCTGTCGAAATTTGTGACGTTCAGCAATCACATTCACCTTAGGAACAAAGTACTTTTTCAGTCCATCCACGGCAGAAGTGTAGGTAACACCCGTATCCTTTAGAGTGTAGAACAGTCTTTGTCCTTCGGTCCCAAGTGCATGGAGAAGAACCGCGCGCTTTCTTTCCTCCGGCCATTTTTCTCCGGTAGCATCAATAACGAGCATGTAATTTTCAAACATTCTCAACCAAGTAGGAAAAGAAATAGCAGGTTCGCCTGGCACAGGCATGAACGGTGTAGGTAAGGGTACGGAAATAGCCATCCTCGTCGCCAAAAATGTGGTATTCTGTAGTGAAGAAGGTAGTTAGGAAAAAGGAGACCGGGAGAAGCGCCGCTGCTGTTCACCTCGCACGTTTATTCAACTTCTTCTTCACATCCGTAACGGCATACATCACTAGCATACTAGCGCCCACTGGCGGTATAAACAGGACACAACACCTACGTAGGCCTATAGGCTATTATATCTATGTGCATCGACAACGGAATCAGTTTAAACGTAGCCTAATTCGTCCTACTGTTCAATCTATTATTTATGATAATACATTTCAGAACATCCAAGTATTGTTTCATAATCAGGCTACAGATCCAATTAAATATGATTCCCGATTAAACTGTACACCATATTTGAGGGGTTGTTTTGCAAAAACAGATATCTCCATTTGTATTATTATCCTTAATCATGTTTTTTCTTTTAGATTAGATTAGATTCAACCTCATTGTCATTGACAGAGTACTAAGACAAGGAAACGCAGTTCGTCATCTAACCAGACCCAGCAAGCACCGACGGACCTGGACGAATTCGGACCATCCCGATAACGGCCAGACCACGTAATATCACAACTAGTTAGTATCTGGCCCAGAATATCACCCTATTTCAACTAAAATATTTTTTTATTTTTTTTATATTTGTCGGGAGAAAATACCCAAATGTCCCCTCCTCCTCCAGTGTCTTCACTGGTAACATAAGCAGTTATGGAACTAAGTAGGAATTAGAAGGGTAAAAGAGAATTGATAAAATATGAATAAAACATTAATAGAATGTAATAAAGATAATTTAAAAAATAATATAATAATACAGTATGACATGATCATCCTTAGGAGTAATTTGTTGAGATATGAGGGATAGGCCTATGTAGCAGACATGTAACTCTATTCAAAATGTGTGGCAATCACTGCCATACACCTTGCGGGGAAAGACACACAGACATACACAAACAGTGTACATAATTGTACATCATTAGTTCAATAGCATTCACTTCAGGGGGGTATTCCATCAACGTCACTAAAGGATAATCCAGGCTTATTCCCCTTCCCATGTGTCCCCAGCACTACCTTAATTAGGCCCCTATACTTTCTTTTCATTTTTAATTACTACTCGATCTTTTAATCTTTCAGTGCAGTTTCAGTGCATTGAAAAGCCATGAATGTTTCAAGTTTATTGTTAAGTTACATTACACTTACAAAATTCTTAGGCTTTGGCTCCTGACATTGCAGCACAAGACATAAGGCAATAGGCATAATACAAGATAAAGGTGACAATATTACAGGTAAGACCAGATACATTAGTGGTGCAACTACTAATAATAGATAGTTTAGTAATATAGTGGCTGTGCGCGTAAAGTTTCGTAGTCCGTATACATGCGGTGTGCTTGGGGATGATAGTCAATTATCTACAGTGGGCTTGTTCATGTTTTTCAATGTATGGACAGTGCAATCATTGGACTTATCAGAACAATACCCACTGAGCACTCACCCACTGGGAACAGTGAATCGGGAACGGTGCTCAACTTGTCCAGACTCACGCTATGTGCAATGAATCTGAATGTAAAAAGTAAATATATTTGCATTGAATATCAATATGATACTTACAGTAAATATAGATGTAGTGTGATGCATAGGCCTACAGGACAAGGGGGAATAAGATATGTGCAGTGTGCACGTATATTCTTTGTGTGCACTTCTTCATATATTATATGTGAGCGTGGTAATATTTCGATTTATGTTGGTGGAAATGGCATCCATTTCAAAGTGTTTCTCCAGTTTCATCCTTCTGCCAGCGGAGTCGCAGTTGCTAATTTCTCCACTTTATGTGCGTACTCATGGGTGCCAGTGTGAGGTGCGCAGTTTCATGCCAAGTTAAATTTGTATAAATCCCCAAATTGCGGGAAAAATTGCATACGCAAGCTTTATAAATGAGGCCCGAGCCAGCCACTCTCTGGAGACAGGGTTTATGGAGGCCCCTGAGGTGGTTATGGGATCCAGTTATGGTCTGCCACATCAGCCTCCTATGATGACCAAGGAGGCCAGAAATTCAACTCGATGAATTGCTGAAATTGTTGGAGAAGCCTACCAAGATATTCTGCAGACATCATTGTGTAGATGGCTAATAGTTTGTGGAGGTGGCAGCTTAAGAGGTTCACAAATTAGCTCCCCACTAGTGTGACGGTCAAAGTTTAAAAAGGGATCGCTGAGGTTGAGGGCCTCCTTCCTCCTGACTACTGCATATGTCGTTATGAATTGTTGTTAATAATTTTTCTATATTAAAAAAATATAAATATCCAACAGTTTGATATCTTAAACCACATGTAAACTTGTTTTAGACCATAATAAGTTAAAGATAAGATAAAACGATACTCACTATAGGAACAATAGAGGAATAATTCACCATTTAATTTCAATGGTGATTCTGAGATTTAACTTAATCTAGGTCGGAGAAATTGGCCCAATATTAATTAGATACACACCATGTAGCATTTCACACAAGTTTATTTATTTTGTAACACTTCTCTCTTCAAAGAAAAACTATGTACATTGTCTATCCCCATTTCTAACAGCCAACATTTTGTTGTGGTTGATTAGCACTAACTTGTCTTGCTGGAGGAGTCAAAACCACAACATGAATGGATTTCCACCACTTCTTCTTTCCCCAATTTGCATGACAAATATTCTTTCAGCTTTTACTTTTTTTACAGCATTTTTTAAAAAACAGCACTCACTTGCATTTCCATCCCCATTGTTGCAATCACCCTACTGGGATGTTCCACTGAAGTCCAGCACAGCCACAGTTTATTACTGATACTAGAGGATAGTTGGGGAGGTAGGGGAATTCCACTCAAGGGCAATATCATTCTGTACAGTTAAGGCAAGTAAAACCAAACATGGGGTCAAATAAACAATCAAACACAAAAATGAATAAAGACAAACTAATTGTTCACTATTTACAGCCAGGCATTGAAAACTGGCAACCTGTGTGTGTGTGTGTGTGTGTGTGTGTGTGTGTGTGTGTGTGTGAGTGTGTGTGTACACGGCAGAAACATGTGAAATGTGTCCTAACAGGGCATGAATGTTTTGCAGTGTATATCCAGAGTCATTTTCAGTGTCAAAGTGTGTGTGTGTGTGTGTGTGTGTATGCATCTGGAGCTTGCCATTACTCCTGGAAGAGACATTGATCAGCAGGATTCAGTCTCTCCCTCTTAGTCCAGAACAGGGGGCAGGGACAATGCTGGTGTCTGGAAGTCTCTCCTCTCTGCCCCACGGTCCTCTGGGAGCCCCTCACATGTCCAGCTATGATGCAGGGCAGCGCAGTCCCTTAGAGCAGGCGACTCCACAACTCTTAACGCCTCAGGTGCTTCCTCTCACTCCGTTCATCCAGAACAGACGGACCAGTGAGAGACGGCCACAGGGAAAGTCCACGAGGCGTCCTTCACTTCTTGATGGTTGGGGTCTGTAGAAAAGAGGACAATATTAAAAGACAGGCACGATTAAAATAGATTGAGATCAGATTAATACACCCCATGGGTATAGCATGGAGAGCAGTGGGGCTGTCCGGACATGGATGAGTTGTCACATCCAATTAAGTGGACATAATATCCAGAGGAACAAAGTAATTGCTCAACTATCCCTTAACGGCAAGTTATTAAAATATGATCTCCAGTAGTCAAATCATTTATTATAGTTCCCCTTTTTCTGTATTTGTCCTAGATGTCATTTTAAGTGTCCAGTAACCAATGATGTCAGTGGATGTCTGTAAAAAAAAAACACCCAGAAAGGTTTTTACTAAGTGTCTGCTTAAACAGATAATTAACCTGCCTTCTGTAGATTCTTGTCCTCCTCTGTGTCAAGGTCATCCCCCACCATAGTCATTTTCTTTTGGAACATGTCCAATGAAAGTCAATCCGATCTGAATACTGTCCAGTAAAAGAGTAAATACAAGGAGACAGGGCATATTACGCAGTCCATCTCCTGACACTCAGTTCTTCTTCTACGAAGTGATAAATGCTCAACTAAACTCAACAAGCACAAAAGCACAAGTGGAAGATGAACAACGTCCATGAGCCCAGTCTGTCCATTGTCCAGTAGTTTCAGATTTGAAGGTTCATGTAGGCGATTATAAAAAATATGTCTCCAGTACATTTCAACAGCATTTGCTTGATGACATCCAAAAATGTCCATCTTATTCAATCATGCAACCTCCTCCCGACATGGTTCCAACGTGCCACATCCAATAAGACGCAGCACAACATGCAGGAAGGATGAGGACAGCATGATAAACATGTCTGTTTTCGGAGGAACAGGGAGAGTTGTAAAATGAGCCAGAATATCATTTGACTCAAATACTCCCCCCACCCCCCTCCTTTCTGTCCATGTGTTGCTCCATCTCAGTGTCTCTCCTCGATGAAGACCTCATGAGAAACACATGGAGTAACATAACCACACAATTTCTTAAAAAATAGTCCATTCTTATTCTCTAGTTTTTTTGTTTTTTTTTGTCTTTCTTTTTTATAAAAAATATAATCCAGACTTGGTATGAATAAAAATGGTTAAAGCGAAGATTGTTTCAGTTTGCAGATGAAGTACCGATCATTCCCCTCTGCCCACATCTCCAAACAAGTCAAATTTTTCACAAGATGTAGGCAATTTCAGAAAAAAAAACTAAACATGACAGATCCTTAATGAATAGTCACAAACCAGACATTCACAAAGGTAAAAAGGAGACCAATTTCTCTTTTGAAAACTACTGCTACATTTTCCATGCCCGTTTGGCGTAGATTCTCTGTCTACATTGAGTCCATCATGTTTGAGAATGTACGCCACCGTTGATGGATTTACATCCCAAAAGAAAACTGTATGCGTTGACGACCACAAAAATGGTTATGATGGACAAGGATGTCTTCATCTTATTACGAGAAGTTTAGAGAAGGCAGTGTGTTCAGCGGTGTCCACCCCTGTTACATATACAGTATCCATTGTTCAGGGAATACGTTGTCCCTTCTGATCTCCTCATTACCTCAACAATTAGTTTAAAGTCTGGCTTCATCTCAATGCTCGGTTGTACATTTCTGTTTTTGGAATACATTCATTTTTTTTTTTTTCAAAAAAGAAAAAAAAACATAAAACAAGATCAATTACCATAGAGGCAAAAATCTGGAACAATAAAAAAAAATACAATAGTGTAGCAGCCTCAAAAGTGCTCCATATCAAGTCCAAATACTTTTCACTTTGTTTATAACTGACAGACATTCTATTCAAAAGTAACAAAAAGAGAGGACTCTAGCAACTAACATCAGAGTTCACACACACAGTGGCAATTGCCTGAACAAACAGCCTGGAAACAACAGGCAACAAAGACCTCAACACTGACATATTGTTAAAGGCATTAGATACCCTTGAAAAATGCAAGGGACCTCTCTGGTCTTCCCAACTTTCATAACCACAAGGAAGAGAATGATTAGACAACATGGTTCTTTTGACGAGAGTGAAACGAGTGAGAGGGTCTGTACTGCAGGTAAATACACCTTAGAAAACCAGCCTTCAATCCAGAAATCTGCATTCACAGTTGTATCAACGAATCAGAGCCCAGAACCTCAATGACTTTCATGAGGGAGGAGCATGAGGGCAGCAAAGCACCAATGAAAGAAAACAAGTGTCCAGTCCACACAGGTAACAGGACACCAACGCTAAGACCTTCCCTTCATGAAGTCATTTAGGGGATGAGGAGCTGGTGAAGGATAGGATGAAGAGTGCCCTCTTCACTCTCACTCTCGCTTGTGGAACCAATGTACAAAATAACTCACATACATTCATTGGCTACCAATCACTCATATACATCAGACATGGGCACAAATTGCATACATTCTTCACATAGTAAAAAAAAAAAAAAAAAAAAGTATCATGGAACAAAGTAAAAACATGGCCTTTTATGCATCTCTGTAAGCAATAAAAAAAAATGTGTGCAGGCTTTTAAGTCTACCACACAAACACGCCAGCATTCAAAGAAACATCCTTGTCTTAAACTACTTCTCGAACTACTCTTGTTTGTTTTTTTAAGTGCAAACCTTCAAGTCTTTTTCTTTTCTTAATAAAATTCCGATTTGTTATAGTTTTACATTTTTTAAATATAAATTTAAAAAAACAACAACAACAGTGTCTCTTTCAAAAAAAGAATATACTCTCTAAAAAACTCCTCATCACCCCCAAACCCCCTCACCATTATTTTTGGAGATGTAACCTCCAGTTCCTTACTTAGGTATATATGCACACACATCCACATGTGTGTATTTATATTGTAGACATAATATATGCAATATATATGCACATTTTGCATCCTAAAAAAAACAACAAAGAAAAAAAAATAAAACAGGCGAAACTTCATTTCAAATATTGAAACCCTCTGTGATAAAGTGCATTAGTTTAGTTTAAGGTGCTTAACTGTAAGTAGTGCTTGAGGAAACTCCTCTCTGCACATCCCTCCCCACCAAGTGAGAGACGAGGGAGAAAAACCTACTTTACCAGGTCCTCAGCATGAGGGGGGCAAAGTAGTTCAGCAGTGCACATTCGTCGTGTGTGTGTGTGTTTGTGTGTGTTGCATGTATGTATAAGTCTGTGTGTGTTGCATGTATGTATAAGTCTGTGTGTGTGTGTGTGTACGTGTGTTTGTTTATTCCAGGAGTAAGGCCTCAGGTGGATTCAGGTAGATACTGCAGGATCAATAATCCTCCACGGTTTCCATCTCGCCAAGGTTCATCCTCTCCCCTGCGCCCAGGAACGAATATCCTGAAGGAAACAAAACACTGGGCCTTCAATTCCGTCTTTCTACAAGCACCTCCATAATGCATTCCCTAACGTTTCATGGTTAGGCCCAGTTCATATCTAGGATTCGCAATGCAACGCAACTTGAGTTGCAGCGGTCTGAAACCCTGCAACTGCCTGCAACAGCAGTTGCAAGGCGTTGCAAAGCATCGCCAGCGATTTGAGCAGAACGTCCAGATTCCATGGAACGTCTGCTATTTCTCTTCAGCCAATCAGGGAATAGCACAGACCAGCGTCATCTGTTGCCAAGAAGTGGAGAGAACCTTATTAATACAAACTATTTCCTAGCTAAACAGGAATTAGCATTTTATGGTAACGATGACACTGCAAACTCTTCTATTCGTGGCAACTATGTTGAGCTATTACATGCTTTTTCTGAGAAAAGTTAGCTAGACATTTGGAGACAGGTAGGCAAGATTCTTGAAACTCTCACCCCAAAAGGGTACATCTTTGTGAGTGACATGAAACGGACCACTCGGTAGCCAATAGATAATCCCTTATAGGGAGCTGGCTTTATTCAACTTTTGGAGTTATATGAGTGCAGCGGTGTGTTATGTTTTCGTCTAGTATGTGTGCATAAGTTAGCCTTGACAGCTAACACATTTGCGTTGCAAATGGGAAGCAAGTTAGCTAGCTAGATAGCCTACATACTCAAGTCCAAAAGGCTCCATATCCTGTTTCCTAGCTCGGCATCTTCGCAGTTTATTGATCAGTGCTACTGCAAACACTGCCAGCATTTCACTGCCGCTGTCAGACATTTTTCTTGCAGGGTAAACGCAACTTGCGTCATTATTACGGACATTATAACGGTCGTCTGTAGGGCTGTCCCAAACGACTATTTTCTAACGATTAATCTAGCGATTATTTTTTCGATTAGTATAACGACTAATTTATTGATTAGTCTAACGATAAATGTTTTTACGGTTCGGAAAAAAAAAAATATATATCTTATCATGTGTAGGCCCCTTATGCGGGGTACACACATAAGGATTTTTTGGCCGGTTTTGGCCGGATGTCTGAAAACAACAGAAAACGCCCGGTTATCAGATGGCTCTTAACATTTTCCTATAACAAAATCCTGTGGTGTGAGGTGTGTTAAGAGTCACTTCTCTTCAATTGTGCAATCAACTCTCCCGGCAACCTGCTCGGAAAATGGGCGTGGCCGGCAATCGTAAATGTGAAATGCGTTCAATACTTCCGACCAGAAACCATAGGGTTGCCAGATTGTTTGGTGAAATTAGCGGTTTTAGACTGTGGTTAGGGTGGAAAATGTCATTCCCATCTGGCAACCCTGCTCGCCAATCAAGAAGCGTGGGGAACGAGACTAGAGAGTTTGGAGTCTGTCGTAACGAAAATCTTTATGTCTGTGGGGTGCTGAAATGGGGAAATTCGCGCACACCACACACAACACGATCAAGGCTGTTCAAATCCAAGATTTTGTTTCTTCATGTGTGGGGTCTGTCTCAGATAAGATTTCTGTTAAGATTTTGAAATTCCTTATGTGTGTACCCCGCTTTAATTTCCACCTCACTGCTATGTTTAGCCAACTTGAATGCCAACATGGCCATTTAGAAGTCTGTCCATCACCACAACACATAGCTAGCTAGTAGCTACATAGCTAGCTAACGTTACTCTCGCTACTATGTTATGATTAGCTAAATTGATGCTAACGTAGCATGCGAGCTACGAGCTAGACAACGTACAGTAGGTGCGAGCACCACAATGACAATAGGCTACCGTAGCTAGCCAGCTACATAGCTAACGTTACTAACACCAGAAGACAAGACATACAAACTGTGGTGAGCTACATTGCTTGTGTAACAGTCGACGAATCGTAACAGCCCTAGTCGTCTGTGTCTCGTTGTGTCTCATCACAGATCTTTGGTTTGAATTATCCATCGGTTGCAAGTAGTTGCAGAGTCAAAAACGGACTCGTTGCATTGCGATTCCTAGATGTGAACTGGGCTTTAGAAAGCACGCTTCAGAACGCTCTGGTATTCTTGAGTTACCCATGCTCTGCTTACCAATATGCAGGCAATATTACCTATTGATTCACTTCACTCGATGTTGCATAGACTTGTTACTGCGCTGGGAGATTGAATATACTGTTGACTGACTGAGGCCTACCACACCCTCTGTTAGTAAGACTCCTCCGGATGGTTTATAGTCAACAGCTTCATTGGAATTTTGTCTGATGACATTCCTTGCCTGAGGCACGGAGTTGTGAGTGGCTGCCTACCTAGGATGCTGGGGTCAGAGTGAAGCATGGCCTGTTTCTTCTTCTTCATGCCTCCCTGGCTGTCATAGACTCCTCCCTTCCCCATGTGGGCCGCCTGGAACATGGACTACATGGGAGAGAACAGAATGGAGGGAGGGGGGGGGGTTAAAAGTCAATTCAAATATGTTTTAAGGCATTTCTGCTTTTATCGGGAAAGGGACAGTAGAGATTGACAGGAAGTGTCTCTAGAATATCCAAAGTTTGTCATTTGGTATAACTAATAATTCAACTTCTCACGTCAATAGTTTGTGTACTGGGCTAACCCAGCCTCAAGCAGAGGGCATACCTGGAGAGGGAAGTTGTTCATGGACAGTCCTGCTGCAACTTCTTTTGATAGCTGGTGAGAAAGCCGGATGCCAGTTATTCATGTGTAACAAATACACAGCTACACATGTACACATACCCACCCACACAGACACACACACACAGACACAGACACACACACACACACACACACACACACACACACACACACACACACACACCTGTTGCTGCTGCTGTTGCTGTTGTCTCTGGTGGTTGGCTTTCTGTTTGGCACGGCGCTCCAGGAACTGCTTGGCAAACTCTTTGGCTTCGACGGTGTCACCCAGGTAAGAGCGAATGAAGTCGTGCACCTCGTAAGGAGACTCCACCTCCTTCAGGTACGCCACGATGGTGGCAACTGCTCCAGGGACCAGAACAGACACATCGACAGTTAAACACCAGAGACGGTAAGGGTAAAAGAGAGGAGGGTGGGACAGAGTGCTGGGGAAAGGGAGCGTGGATCAAGCCTGTAGTTGTGAGAGAGTGAAGCTGTGCGTGCATGTATTCATGGGGCTGGTGTACAGGGGCTCAGAGTGCTGCGGAGGTGGTGGTGGGGGGGTGGAGGGAGTTTACCGTCCAGTGAGGAGGAGGAGTTGTTAGCGGAGGTGTTGAGCGCGTGCAGCATCTGTTCACACCAGGTGGTGAAGCCGTCCTGGCCCTGAGGCTTCATGCCCTGCAGCAGCTTCAGCAGCTTGTCCTCCTCCTCTGTACGCTTCCGCCGCAGCATGTACTGCTCACTGTGGGGACGCACACACACTGTTAACACACACACATACACGCTCACTCACACCCACGCTCACACCCACGCTCACACACACGCTCACACACACGGACACGCGCACGCACTCACGCACGCGCTCACACACACACCCGCTCACACACACCCGCTCACATACCTGAGGGAGGGGCTGCTGCGGCTGTTCTTCATGCCCATGTTGCGGAGGCTGTTCTGGTTCTTCACGGCTTCATCCCAGACGCTCATCCCTCCAGAGTTTCCTTTGGCTTCCATACCTCCGCCGGACCACATACCCCCAGAGCCCTCACCCCACTGGCCCATACACAGGCCTCCGTGCTGGGGGGGGGGAGGAAGGGAGAGAACAGAGATACATGGGTCACACATGCCTACACGCGGATGTCAAACAGTCAATGTCAATGATGATACATTTCACAATGTACAGAGTGTGGACAGAATACAACGTCTGTGTCTGTATAGCGTTTTATTCAGGTGGGTAAGGGCTTTGACTTTGACCCTAACATACAGCTATCGCCATCATACATGGCTACTACCGTCCTGAGAGCATGCCAACAGACATCGTCACCAGCCACATTCCTCCACCCAGCAGTCCAGAAGAGGTGGTTACACCACAACACCTGCCTTCTAAATCATCCTGTGCGAAACTCTATAGATGCTGCAGGGTGGCCGTGTTCCGTGTGTGTGTGTGTGTGTGTGTGTGTCTCTATTGTCTTTACTCACCCTTTCTCTCTGTTGTTGCTGGGCCCTCTGGTGCTGCTGCTGCTGCTTGAGCAGCCTCTCAGTCTCCAGCTCCAGCAGGCTGAGGCTCTTGCCTGGCTTGGAGAGGGCCGCGGCCTGGGCGGCACTCCACCCTGAGGCTGAGCCGCACCCCGAGACCCCCTGGGACTGGGTCTGCTGCAGCAGCTTCATGATCAGCTCCTGCTGCTGACGACACTGCTGGAGACGGACACGGACACGGACACACACACACACACACGCACACGTCAGTATCCCCCACCCCTTAAATAATGCACACAGATAAGCCAGTAACATGCCTGCGGGTGGTCACACAGACCCTCTCCTTACCTGTTTGCGGCGGTACAGATCCTCCTCCTCCCGCCTCTTCTGCTCTTCCTGCTGCTGCCTCCTCTTCTCCTCCCTTCTCTTCCTCTCCTCCTCCTCGCGCTTGGCCCTGAGTTCAGCCTCTCGCCGGTCCTGGAGCTGTGGCGAGGGGAGACGAGCAGAGGCAGAGAGTGAGTCAGAGAGGATGAACAAGAGACCGAGAGAGGAAAGGAGGTGGGGGGGGGGGGGGCGGAGAGAATGAAACAGTGAAATAAAACCAAAGAGAAGTGACTGTCACATTTTACCTTTTGTAGCTGCTCCAGAGTTGGCCCCTGAGTGGAATTACTCATGGTTAAGTCCCATAGGTTGGCCTCACCGCCTGGTGTGAGGCAAGAGACACACGGTAAGTGACAGCAGCATCATCAAAGCCGTTTCTGCACATGCCATCTTAATGGAGGACATCTTAATGACTGAAGCAGAAGAGTGTTGAGAGTCTGTGTGTGTGTGTGTGAGTGAGTGCGCTTCTCTGGAACTGAAGAAATACCTGACTGCTGTGAGGCTGAGGTATGCATGTCCCACATGGACCCATTATCTGGTACTGACATTGACCTGTTCATCGAGGGCATCATACCAGAGTCCCCACTGCTCCTGCAGACATGGACAAAGGTTACGCACACCCCGAGACAAAGATCCACATCCACAGTATGTGTGTATGTGTGTGTGTTACCTGGTTATGTGCTGAAACCTCATTTGGAGTTGCTGGTATAGAGCTGCGGTAGCAGCCTGTTCAAGCTGCTTCTTCAGCAGCTCCTGGTCCAGGTTCCCCTGGAGAGAGACAACAACACATGGGAGGATATAGTTACCACTTCTTCACACCTCTCCACAACGCACACACTCCTCCAATGTGCAGACAGACATCCATCCAAAAGACATCGACATACACCGAACCGTTGCTACTCCAGTACACACACACACACACACACACACACACACACACACACACTTACATGTGAGGCCTGACTTGCGGTGGATGCCCGAGGTGGTGGTGGCTGTCTCACCAGCAGGGGCGGGGGGGAGGGGCCTGGGGAGAAGGGCACGCGGCCCCACATCTTAATGACGTCGCCCAGGGGCTGGAAGCCCTCGTCACAGCCCCGCTTCACCAGCAGGGTCATGGTGAAGTAGCCCGCCTGGAACCACTCACACATCTCAACCGTGGAGAAGGGCCCTGGGTACGGAGGAGAGGAGAGAGAGAAGTGAGGTGATGTGAGTGAGGTGATGAGACTGGGGGAAGAGATGAGTCACAGCAAAACAGCTATTATATACGTGTGTGTGTGTGTGTGTGTATTTTTCTTTTTAAATATGTTTTTAGGGCATTTCTGCTTTATTGGGATAGACAGTAGAGATTGACAGGAAACACGGGTGAGAGAGAGGAGGGATGACATTCAGGGTAGGTCGATGGCCGTAATCGAATGTGTGTGTGTGTGTGTGTACACGGGTGTCAGAATGTGCAAGTAGGCCTGATGTGATGAAGTAGAACATGGCGAGTGTGTGGGTCGAACCTTGAACCTCTCCCTGGGGATCCTTGTAGAACCACTTCATGGCTGCCTCGTGGGAGAGGGGCAGGGCGTTGGCCGAGTGCGAGTGGGAGTGCGTGGCAGAGTGCGTGTGGGCGTGCGGGGCTGGGTGTGTGTGAGAGTGTGAAGTCATGTTGTGGCTCTCCTGCAATCCTTGAGTAAAACACTCCTCCTCAAGTGACGTGTCCTGAAGAGAGGCCACCATCTTTTCTGCCTCCTAAACAAGAAGGGAAAGACGATTATTACACACTTACAACACACACACACACACACACACACACACACACACACACAGGACCCTACCTGCTGCAGGTGCTTCATGCCCTCGTCCTCCTCTGCTTCTCCCCCTGATGACGGGAGGAGAGAGGCGGCGAAGGAGGGAGGAGGCAGCAGGCTGGAGGAGGAGGGGGGGAGGTCTGGGGTGAGATGGGCACCACTGCCTGGGGGTGAGCTGCCTGTAAGGGACCAGGGAGGCACGGAGCGAAATGGAGGTCATTCTCTTTCAATGGCAACATGATTGATCTCACACATACACACACAAAAAAATCCATTCCCTGAATCAGCAGCATGACCAAGTTTACGCACATATACTGTAGAAATGCATCAGCACTTACCTGTGCCTTCGGCGGGCACGTGGTTGGCTTTGTTGTGGTGGGACAGGGCTGCCAGGGGGGCCTCGGCGGCACTAGGGGTAGGAAGAGGGTCCAAGGAGGTAGGAGCAGTGACAGCAGAAGGAGAAGATGCGGTTCTGTACTTGTCCTCCACCTCGGACACATCTGCAGCTTCAGACTCTTCTGTAAAGGGGGGGGGGGGGGGGGGGGGGGGGTGTCATCGGAATGCTCTTCTATTGCTTATTCATCAAAGCGAGGAAGAGAAATCAAAGCTTCTGACCTCTCTCTATGTAGCAGTCGGCGCCTCCATGACTGTACTCCTCCTCTTCCTCCAACGCCTCAAACTCCAGCTCCTGGTCCTCAGGGATGGCATCCTTGGAGCCTTTCTGTTTGGGGACAACGACCAGCTCAGAATACATACTCACTAATACTCATATACAAAGACTCAGAATACACGCTCACTAATACTCATATACAAAGACTTGGTTCACTAATACTCATAATATGTACTGGTATGTATATGAGTATATCTTTGTACATGTATTAGTATTAATGATGGTGTATTAGGGCTGGGTTCAAAAAATGTATTTCCCGATTCAAAATCGATCTTAATTTGAATGACCGATTATTGATTCGTAAATCCCGAGATCAATCTTTTATGCCTTTTCCATATGCCAGTCATGAAGGGCTTTAGTTTCATGGACTTTATGGTTTACAATGTCCAGAGTTGTTTTTGTTCCCCAAAATACCTTCATCTATTGCACTATTTTCAGTGTTTTGCAGTGTTTTTACATTTCTAATGCAAATAAGCTATTTGAGACAATCACCCTACAGCAAATTGTATGTTTTCCTGAGGCATAAGTGGTGTTTTATTTAAAGGTAAACACTTATACATATATTAAACACTGGCAAAACACTTATACATATATTAAACACTGGCAAAACACTTATACATGTATTAAACACTGGCAAAACACTTATACATATATTAAACACTGGCCCACGGCACAAAGACTCATAGAGATACACAAACACACCTTGATGCAAAAGAAGGCGCCCGAGGAGTCGAAGGTGCCCATCTCTCCATCCTCCTCGTCAGTGCACCACTCGGGAAGGCCGTCCCGATCGTCATGACCTCCCTCGCTTCCCCCACGCCTGCGGTTCCCCTCGCCCTCGTGGAAGTCAAACTCAAACTTACGCCGGCCGCTGTGTTCACGCCAGCCGGCAGACCGAGGACCGCCATCTGTGGGTTAAGTTACAAGTTAATTGGGTATCGAGACATAGAAATCATGCACAGGTAAATGCATTTGAGGATGGGAGTTGGAGCAGTGCGTGTATATGAGTGATTAGGTGTGCTTGTGTGTACCATCGCGTCTGGCTCCTGCGATTCTCCAGCTCCCTCCTGGTTCCGCTGTTCCTACTCCTCCTGCTCCTCCTGCTCCTCCTGCTACACCTCCTGCTACACCTCCTTCTGTTGCTGCTTCCTCCTCCTCCTGTTCTTCGCGGAGAGTGCGCCAGTTCTCGCTGTCTGCGCGGGTGTACTCCTTTCTGGCTAGAGGAGCAGCCTCCTCGAACCCTGGACGCACTCCCTCGCGCCGGATGATTGGCTTCTCAAACCGCCGCTCACCTCTGGGAAAAGTAAACATGGTAAGCAAGAGAGTCGTTAAAAGAACCCTCAGGGTTTTCTGCATGCAGGGCCAGCAACAACACCTAAACAATGGAGCATTTCAACACTAGAACATTACATTTCTATGACACACTCATATGACCTTCCATAATAAAAATAACAGAAATTACCTTCCATAATAATAATAAACTTTATTTGTATAGCACCTTTCATACATAAAATGCAGCTCAAACTGTTTTACATTTGAAGCATTATGGCAAGAACAAATAAATACAACAGCATAGATGAAAATAAATATTAACCAAATTGGTAGAAATACATTTTATAAAATAAATAAAATCAAAACTTGTTTAGGGGATAAAGCACAAGCTAAAATGGGTTAGCTAACAGTCTTCCAGTAAAGGTATGTTTTAAGCTTTTAAAAAAAAATCCAGAGCCTGCGTGTTTGATAACATGGGCAGGGCATTCCACAATGTTGGTGCATAATGCATAAAAGTGGCTTCCCCGCTTTGCTTGTGAAGTACTTTGGGCACGATTAAAAGACCAGCATTGGAGGATCTAAGGGCTTTTTGTGGTTGATGTATGAAGGTGCTATGCCATTAAGAGCTTTGTAGGCTGGCATTACTTTTTTAAAACATGATTTTTGGTTATGCATCACAAAGTCTTCTACAACCACAAAAACAAACAGTGATGTA
>NC_137689.1:18867867-18905367 GCF_963989245.1 Nansenia antarctica
TTGACAGCTATTGGTTTTCTTTTCTTCGATTGAGACTTCTGCAGTGGGCAAACGTGTCATTGACTCGTGACTGCCACCCTTCGTGCGGGAGTGCATACGGCAGAAGGTAACGCAAACAACAAAGTATATGGAAATATCGCATGCAATCGTTTAATAGGTACGTTTTATATTTAGATAGTTTGGTAGAGTGTATCATTATTTTCCGGTCTGAGACCTGGTGTAGACCTGATAGGACAACACTTAAATGCTCACACAAAACAACAGAACGATGAATGAATGAATGAATGAATGGACTTTATTGTCATTGCTACAGTACAGGTACCAAACAACGAAATTTAGGAGGGGTGGCTCCCCTGGTGTTAGGAAAGGGAAAAAAATAATAAGAATAAAATCACAAGAAGGTAAGGAGCTGGTTTACATAAATAAAGGCTATGTACACAATCCACTGTACTATACTGCACAGATAGTCAACTAGGGTTGTCATATTGCACAATAGTATTTTTTCACGTTATTTAAAGTGTCACAGTTTGCAGGCTTGAAATGTACATGTTTGTGCCTCAGCACTAGCTGCCATACAATCCGTCCAGACTGTCCTGGGCCCAGAACTTAGGTCTTTGCTGTGTTCAGGGCCTTGACGGCCCTGTGGTAGAAGCAGTTCTTCAGTTCCCTCTTTAAATTATGGTATTTTGTAACTATAGAACATTGGCGCATTGATACTGGATAAGACCTATACTATAGCCCCCTTTTAATTGATACAATTAATAAACAGGTGACTATGAAGATGTACTGTATGTACTGACATCCTTCATTTCACTTTCATGAGCGATGCAAAGAAGACCATCATAAAAAAAAGGAGCTGACGGTGAAATATACTATCACATAGAGGAAGAGGGAGGGAGAGGGTGAGAGAGGAAGAGAAGGAGAGGGAGGGAAAGGATGAGAGAAAGAGAGAGAGAGTGGGTGGGGGGGGGGAGAGAGAGTGTTGGGACTCAAGCACACTGACAAACAAAGCTTCAATTGCACCTCTTCTCTCCATGGTGTCTGACGTCGCATTGGGTGCACAGGCACTGGCCTGGCTGCTGGTTGTAGGGATGGTGCAAGCAGATGTACAGGATCATTTTTCCTCTGAGTGCAAAGAGTTCATGTACATGGGCTCCTCCCCGCGAGGACTGGAGGGACATTTGCTGAAGAAAATCTGCCAACGCTTCAATGATAAACCACGTTTTGTCACCTTGTACAATACTTTCGACCACATCCCCGTCTACTCTGCCTACACCTTCAAGCGCTCTGACGGCTTCAAAAAAGTTGATGTGCCTTGGATGTATGAACCACAGGTATTTGTATAGATATATGCAGTAACTTCCAGCATTACTGTCGGCCCATTGTTGCCTTGTTCTTGTGCATTTCGAGGAGCTATAATAATAAAATGTTGATGATGAGGAACATTTCATGAGAGCAAGGGCACCCCATACCTCCCATGCTTATCACTCTTTTTCCTGTTAGCTTTCCACAGTGTCCAATACAGGGAACATGCAGCCCTTTCCTCCAGATGACCACCATAAGCGTTTTGAGGATGCACAAGCTGTGCTGGAAGATTATGCAAACTCAGTGAACTTTGAGCGTGGCCACCTGAACCCTGACGAGCACCAGTCTGACCCTGAAGACAAGGCCGCCACTTACACCCTGACCAATGTGGTCCCTCAGGTCTATGAGTTTAACATTGGGCCCTGGAAAACCCATGAGCATACCATCCGCCGTCGCCTCAACAACTACTGCCGTGGCACTGCTTACGTGGTCACCGGTGTCACCACCTCAGGGAACATGATCCGCCGCCAGAACATCGACCGCGTGGCCATCCCCACCTACCTGTGGTCAGCCTACTGCTGCATTGACTATGACCGCAACGCTCCATTTGAGGAGCGCTCCAAGTTCCCGGCGTTTGCGTCCCACGGGCTCAACGAGAAAAGGAGTGCAGAGGTTCAGGAGATGTCTGTTCAGCAGCTCGAAAACTTCCTCAAGAGTGTCACCTTTGTGGACAAGACCTTTCAGATTTTCTATGATGACTGTGTGCCTCCTGGTAATAGCTTGCTCTTGCCTTAACACCATTGAATGAATACTAATGAAAAGATTCAGCTAAATCTGTAAACTATCCATTCTTCAAGAGGTTAATATATATTTTATGGGTTTTCAATGCTCGATGCCCTTTTTTCCTAAATGCTTTCTCTCAGCACACGTATCACAGTGCATGATGTATAGGGTGCCGAAAACAGAAAAAGGTCTAGGGGGAAATGTATGTAAACAATTGTCACAATACTGTGAAATCTTGTTTCTTGTTGAATAAAGATCCAATCCAATTGCTGTCTCTTTTCCTCTCCTTGAAATGAAGAAAATGGCTATCATGGCATTGGCTATCTTAGTCATTAAAATGCCTTCAGTCTTCGTCAACCAAAACTACACCAAAAAGGACAGAAATGACTAAAAGTGACCAAAACCAATTTGCGTCTTCGTCCAAAGACCAAGACTAAACGACTAAAAAGCCTGCCAAAATTAACACTGTCACTTTCAGGCTATTTCTTAAATGTAAGGTTGACAAAGACGTTGTGACTCCCAATAGCAAACTGAATGCTGTTTGGCAATTCTGTGATAACACTGGCCATGCAAATGAGAGTGCCTCTCTCTGCTAGCCTCACATACTACATCTTTGCTTATGGCATGATGGGTTCCTCATGCTACCAAAGTCCATGGCATGATGGGTTCCTCAGGCTTTATCTATATATGCTATTTGGTTAATCCACCACTGCCACGGTTCGCCTTCCTAGTAACAGACACTGTGAGCCTTTTCTTCCTCACAGAGATAACTCAGAAAGACGGTTTTGCATTTAATAGCAGAGCCTATCAACCATGTCAAGACACACTTCTGTGGCAGTGGAGCAGAGGAAAGGCTGATATAGCAAGACAAAAAGGAGGTTGATGGCACAATGCTTTTAATATGAGAGTTCCTCTTTTCTGAGAATGTTCAGATGAATCAGTCTGCTCAGTGCATTGCAGCGTAACATGAGAATGTTCTCCTAAGTGATAGCCAATGAAAGGCCTACCATGCTCTGATGACACATTTCAAAGGGCAGTGTTCAACACTATGAGACAATGGGATAGTCTATGTACTGTATTATTTCTAGAAAATAAGAGCTGACAATGTGATAAAACAAAGTGTTTTTGAAACATCATACAATTCGATGCATTATTGCCCCTATCTGACACCATTTTGGATAGTATTGGACCTCATGAACACGTGTTAATGCTTATAATGAGTACGGTATATGATATAATGTTTATGCTGGTAACTAGTGTATTGTTTTATAATCATTCATGAAATCAATACAGACATTCTTTGTAATGCAGCATAACACATTAGTAATTATATCGAGAAAGACATTTGAACACCTTCTCAGCCAAAACCTCCACATTTTACTTTATTGAGTAAACATCAGCCAAGAGGTCTGGACCTTCGTCCAGGAGGTATTGTGCTTGCACCCTGCTGCAGGGCATGCTGGTTCAAGCCTCGCTACATCTGTTCCGTCTTAATAGCAGCACTATTTCAATGTATAGCTTTAGACTGAATACAAATCCACGCCGGTTGAGCTGACATTTTCCTAACTTTACATAAGAACATCCCCTCAACTAATCCTGAAATGACTCTATTTCATTCTTTTCTTTCGCTCTCATTTCTTTATGACAGCCCAGAGTTTGGGTCAAGGCCTAAGTTACCATTCTCTTTACTCCACAGCCAATTGTGACAGACGACCTAATAAACTGTCCCTGTCACACACTTGACTTGCTTTGCATATCTGGTTTCTGTCATTTAAATTCTAACTGCTCACATTTTAATTTCATTCGACCGTCCTGCAGACATACCAGTAAGAGCCTACTGAGGAGACAGCTGCCTGCTGTCATGCATTTCTCTCCAGGCTGTTTGGTGTTCATGCTGGCCCTGTTCTACAGTGCTCCTCGTGTTCCAGCTACTGTGGTTTTGGACTTCAACCACGTAGAGCGATGTAAAGACTCCCTCTACATGGGAACACCGCCACGTGGAATCAATGAGGCTCATCTGAAAAAGATATGCCAGCGCTACGCAGACAAGCCACGTTTCGTGACCCTCTACGACTCTGAAAAACGTATCCCTGTGTACTCAGCATATTCCTTCAAGAAGACCGAGGGCGACCGGCGTGTGGACTACCCTTGGATGTTTGAACCACAGGTCAGTGACTACTCTTGGACCCCTTTTTTTCCTAATGTGATGATATGCTATATACAATGAGTAGGGTGAATTTGGGTAATCGGGGACATTGGGTATAATGTCAAATATTGGGTAGCTCCTGTCCATTTCTGTAGTCCAACTCGAAGTGACTAATGCTGTTTCTTTACTTTTGGTTCCACATCTGATTTTTGGATAGGGATATGTTCATATACTAAGTGCTTGTATTTGTTTCTCTGTTTTTCATAAACAGAATTCTGGGGTCAATATTGTTTATTAGACATATTCCCTTAGATTCGGTGAGTGATACACTGATCGTTCTCTCCCCTCTCTCCTCAGCTGGCACAGGTTGATGGGAATGGAAATATGATGCCGTTTCCCACTGGCTACCTGCACATGAAGTTTGAGGACAGCCAAGCGGTCCTGGATGACTACTCTGATGTGGTCCTATACGAGAGAGCCCACTTGAATCCAGATCAGCACCAGTCCGACCCACACGACCGTGCAGCCACCTACACTCTGACCAACGTGGTTCCAGAGATCCGGGAGTTCAACATCGGGCCGTGGCGCGAGTACGAGGAGCTCATCCGCATACGCCTCAACAACTACTGTCGCGGCACCGCCTTCATTGTCACCGGGGTGACCACCACCGGTCACATGATCCGCCGGAACAACCAGGACCGCGTGGCCATCCCCGAGGACGTTTGGTCAGCCTACTGCTGTACCGACTACGACCGCAACTCACCCCACGATGTCCGCATCCGCTTCCCCTCCCATGGCGCCCTGGCCAAGAACGCCAAGGAGGGGAACAGAGTCCACGAGATAACCGTCCAGGAGCTGGAGATCTTCCTGAAGGGCCGCATGGACGTGGACCAGAACCTCCAGCTCTTCTATGACAACTGCATATCCCCCTCCCCCCTCCCCCTGTACCTCCACCACACCATCTGAGAGCTGTGCACTGCAGCTCTATCTCACACCCCCTGGCCCCCCCCTTACACCCTCTGGCTGCACATGGGCTTCAATCTCCACCAAAGCTTTTTGAATGCTGTGTAATAGACATACTTGCTTTCTGTCTTTAAATTAAAAATAGTATTTACAATAAAGAAAGTGGGAACTACTGATCAGTGAACTTACTTACTGTATAATGAGTTATGGAAATGAACAATGTCTTGCCAGTGGCACTGAAGTATACGTAATAGAACATTTATACCACTGGTCATGCTTCGTAAAAATTAATATCTACATCTGCCTTGCAAATGACTTCAATCTAGATTCAATATATCTTTTCTGGGGTAATTGCTCTCCCGTTCCCCTTCTGCTTATTAAACTGCCTATCTCTCCCCTAATAAAACTGCCCAGTGAAATTCACAAACAGTTGTACAGTGCTCAGCCATTTTGGAAAGGTGTTCACAGATGGCATGGTGGTTGTAAAATACCATTTATGATCGTTACGTTTTGAACTGTAGCTGTGAATCCTTTCAATAAAACAAATTACTTCAATGACTTCCTTTGTTTTTGTGCTACGTAGATAATGAATCACACACAATATTGTATGCATTAAACTTAATTATATACAGTATATATATATACACAAAACTATGCACATTTAGGAGGTTCCCACACATACATAAAACCATAATGTACCTCTACGGTAAAACCATATGTTGAACCATTTTGGATTATTGATAGTATAGTACTGATTGCCTTATAATGTTAATGATTGTCTGCAGCGGATAAGCAGGCATACTATATACATTTGGACAGATCATATGGTTTGCTTTTGTTCGATAGTGACAGAACAAACATCTCTATTGTAGCTTTCCAGAGCAGGAATCCTACAGCTGTTTCCCCCTCAGATCACTTTCAGTTGTGCTACGGTTACAGTGTGCACGCATGTACAGTATGTTGAAATCACTGTGGGTGTGACACTGGATTACTATGCCCATGTTTGCTTAACTCTCATGGCGACCCATCTCTGAGGATAGGTTTGGCCTCCTCTCCTTTTTAGGCTGGCTCTCTGGTCTCAGTGCTCCTGTGAGTTTTGGCCAATCCTGCACTGACGCTTTGCATAGAGTACTTAAGAGTACGAGATGATGCTGAACACTTTCAATCTGCCTGTTGAAGTGAGGTATGACATCAGTGTAGACATAGAGAAGAGAAAGGGAAGAGAAAGAGAGCAAGGAAAGGAAAGAAGAGAGTGAGAGATTAGATTAGAGTAGCGATATGGTCAGTATGGAGCAGCCCTGGGTCGCTGCTATGACCATCTTCCTATGCATGCCTTTGGCCTGGTCAGGGGTGGTGGAGGACTTTGAGGTCTGTAAGGAATCCCTGTTCATGGGCACCCCACCACGGGGCGTCCTGGGGGGCAGCTCCCTGAGGAAGATTTGCCAGTATCTGGAGGACAAGCCCCGCTTCGTTACCCTCTACGACCCCCGCAGACGCATGCCCATCTACTCCGCCTACACCTTCAAGAAGTCCGACGGTGAGAAGAGTGTGGACCAGCCGTGGATGTACGAGCCACAGGTGAGTGGAGGTGCTGTGGCAGCAGAGAGCTAAGGGACGCTGATACTGTGAGTCTGGGGCCGTTTTGGTTCCCAGTGTGAGAATTCTAATAGCCACTCTGAGGTACATATTATGTACGATGGAACCCATATTAAGCCTTCTTTTGGGCTAAACACATTTATGAATCCTCAAGAAGTGCTGTGACATGTTCAGCTCTTGATGAACTAAACTAAGAACAACTCGTACATCTATAATCAACGTGGTTCTGTGAAACCAGCTATTTTTAAAAAAGCACCTGAAATGAAATAGACCTCAGTTAAAGATGTGATAGACGAAATAAAACTCACAATCTTGATCAAACAATGTATCAGCCTTTGTTTCTCTCTTCCCAGTCATAAACGTCAATGACACTGATAACATGAATAATGGTGTTGTTAAGCGATTTAACTTCAACTTTTCATGTAATTTACATTGTAATTTCTCTCTCTCTCTCTCTGTACCTCTTCCCTTCTCTCTCTTTCTCTCTCCGCAATCTAGCTAGCATCACGTCAAGGCAGCAACAACATGCAGCCCTTCCCTCAGTCGGCTAAGATGCCTATGAGTTTGGTGGACAGTCAAGCTGTGCTCGCTGACTTTGCTGACATGACCCAGTACACGCGTGGTCATCTGAACCCAGACAAGCACCAGTCTGACCCGGTGGACAAGGCAGCCACCTACACCCTGACCAATGTGGTGCCCCAGACCAGGGAGTTCAACACTGGTCCCTGGGCCCAGCACGAGGAGCGGGTCAGACGGCGCCTCAACAACTATTGCCACGGCACCGCCTATGTCGTCACCGGTGTCACCTCCTCCGGGAACATGATCCGTCGGAACAACCAAAACCGTGTCGGCGTTCCAGAGTACATGTGGACAGCATATTGCTGTCCGGACTTTGACCACAATGCCCCTTTCTTAGAGCGCTATCGCTTCCCTGTGTTCGGGGCCTACGGCCTGAATGACCGGGTCAACAATGCTGTAGTAGAGGTACCAGTCAAGGCGCTGGAGAAGTTTCTGAAGGGTCGGATGGAAGTGGACCAGAACTATCAGCTCTTCTATGATGACTGTATTCCTGATGATGTGTAGACTGTCTGATTTATCTCTCTGTGTTTATTCTCTTAGTGTACTGTAAGTGTGATTGTGTGTGTGTGTGTGTGTGTGTGTGTGTGCACGTGTGTGTGTGTGTGTGTGTGTGCGTGCGTGCGTGCGTGTGTGTGTGCGTGCGTGTGTGTGTGCGTGCGTGTGTGTGTGAATATCCTGATTGTAGTATTTTCAGTCTTGGCTGCAGTTTAGGATAATTATAGCTTTCAGTACATGCTGGTACAAATACAGGTGGCTGGGCAAATGGCAGAACTCATAGACAGAAGGGAAATAATTCCCACTGTGCAGTACACCTGAGCAGGGGCCATATTGGCAGCTTGTACTGTCTGACTACTGTGGAGAACCATGAACAGTGAGAAGACATTCATTCTTCTTCTTCATTGCTTAGAGTCAAGTTTGGTGCAGGATAAACATTTTTCTTGAGGTGTTGTGGTGAAGGAAGTAGCTGTTCATCGTTGTGAATCCTCAGTAACAAAGAATGGGGCTGGGTTCATTCAAACACTAGATGGCGCTTAAGCCACACTTGTGTGCCCTTATAACATCTCTGAAATCAAAGGGGCTCTGTTTAGAAGCATATTAATTTGATACAACTTTGTTACAGAATGTGAATGTAGAAAAATGTTACACTGTGAAAAAACAAACAAACATGATTTCCTGTTTTCAGTAGGTCAGGGAGGTCAAGGAGGGAGAGAGGTAGGTGCAGAGCTGACTTGAAATTAAAGTCCTTCTCCCATACTGTACATTTGCAATATACTGTAATACACGCAGAAAAACAATATTTGGAGCAAACTTATAGACAGTGTTGTAATGCAGTAGTCCTATCAGGTCATTCTTTTATATGCTGATGTAATGATAGATCCTGTTTTAGCAATACTATAGGAATGTAGGTTGGAGAAGGTTGACAACAGTTAAGAGCAGCCTATTGACAACATTGATTAAACATAATATATATATATTGGTATATGGTATATATATAATAATATTTGTATATGGTATATATATATGGTATAAAATGACATGTAGATGGGACACCCTTTTAATTTCTAAAGCACAGTGATTTATGGTATACAAAACTCCCTGCAGCTATAAAGGGCTTTTTATAGAACTGGAGGTAATTCCCATATAATCACAGGACAATAATACTAATATAAAATACTAATATACCCTCCAAGCAATCAAGTAGCTTACTCAAACAAACACACAAATATGGGAATGCACATTCAATGAAATGTAGGCCTGCAAGTAATGAGACTGGGGATACGGGGCCTGCGGATCTGCAGGTAGTTGTGCTTTCCCACCAAACACTCCCTGTAGACCCTATAAGATAACCCACATTGAGATGCGTTGTATAGGCCTAGCCTATTTGACATTTCTGACGGCGTTTCGCCTCCTTGTGTGTTATTTCCCCAGTGTGGCCTAGACGCAGATTTCACCATCATCGCCGTTAATTGATTTGGAATTGAATCCCCCACATACATATAAAACAACTAGAAAACATTGTGTGTTGTTGTACCCCATATTTACGTACACTCATCAAGGCCAATACAAAACAGTCATTTTTATCCAACCATATACAGCAACCATTGTTTTTGATGTTTTTGATGTCATCCAATCTAGACAATTTGATGGCAGCTACTAGATTGTAAACATAAGTGCAATATTGTAATACAACTGTGAACATTCTAAACCTGCAAACTGCGACACTTTAATGAATGTGCAACAAATATTATGTGCAATATGACAACCCATGTCTACATAAGGTTCAGATATAGGAAAAGTTAGGATATTTATAGCATAGCATAGTTTACAGCAGTGTTTTGTTGTATAGTATAGTAGTATAGTATAGTAGATAGTGTACATAGCCTTTATTTATGTCAACCAGCTCTTTTCTCTTTTTTATTTTACCCGTGTCTCTCTTGTTTTTAGTCTTTTTTCCAAGCACCAGGGGAGCCCCCCCTCCTAAATTTCGTTGTATGGTACCTGTACTGTATTAATGACAATAAAGACCATTCATTCATTCATTCATTCATTCATTCATTCAAAGTACAAACCAATAAAGGTGTCGTGACCACGAGGATGCCGATGTGCGCTAGGTTTCTTCAAGGTAATTCTTCCCATTCTTCACTTTTGTAGAAAAGACGGCTGGAGAATTGGAATCTAGGGGCACGTACCTTGATAGTTGATATGCACACATGATTGGAAAGGGAGTCTCAGCATGAATGTCCAGGGTGGCGAAGTATGATAAATCAATAAATGTAGCTTGCCAAACACGAGACAGTTAACCTGTACGAAAATAGACGCCCCGTGGAGACCGTCTGGCTCACCAGTGCGCACGCGGTCTTCCGTTGCGCTCTGAATGAGGGAAAAGGACGCACACGGAGAAAGCGGGCGCTTAGGACACGAGAACGTTTGGGGGGAATTTCATATTGTGTGCAAAACAGACATTTATGTCACAGACATTTCTTTCTATGGAATAAGCTACATATAGCTAATTACTTTAACAATGTATTCTAAACATGTTGGATCATCTTGCGAATGTCTTCCATTTCAGGTAAGGACTGTCTATTGATCATTTAAATGCTTTTAAAGGTTCTTTAGGGTATGGAAATGTATCTTTTTAAAGATAATTGTTTGGTGTTTGTTTGTGAAGACCTGGTTGGCATATAGCACTCTGTTTCTGTCCAAGAACGTCAATGTAATAGATTCCAAATGCGTAAAGTACGCCGCGAGCGCAGGGGAAGTGGCTCCTGTTGGACAATCAGGAGAATAATACTCTCCTAATTAGTCTTTATTGTATAAAAACTCATTGTGAGCTATTCCACTTCCCTTCATTAGCAATAGCAGTGCTGTGTACGTTTCATGATTACTATATTACCTTTAGGCTACTGTAAACTATTTGTTAATCCAGGAGTTTCCGGCCAGTAATGAGTCAGTCGACATAAGTTGGCCTAGAAATCTTTGAGAGTTTTCCTTAGAGTTAGTTGCTACAGGGTTCATGAAACCATCCCTGATAATGCTGTCTGTCCTCCTGTGTAACGGCATGAGTCTGTGCAGCCTGCCAGTCTGTAACTACATTTGATTTTAACTTAATTATTATTTTATCTTAAACCATTTAGCAGACGCTTTTATCCAATTAGAGATAACAGGGACAGTCTCCCTGGAGTAAAGGCTAAGTGCCTTACTCAATGGCACACTAGTGGTGGTGTTCCCAGGTGGGATTTAAACCCTCATGACCTTCTGATCCAGTCCAACTCCAGTCCAATTCACTATTCAGTCCAACTCACTATCCACTCACTATCCACTACTAGGCCACCACTCACTATCCACTACTAGGCCACCACTCACTATCCACTACTAGGCCACCACTCACTATCCACTAGGCCACTACTCACTATCCACTAGGCCACCACTCACTATCCACTAGGCCACTATCCACTAGGCCACTCTCCACTAGGCCACCACTACCCCAACTAGTTGAGTGACATGTTGCTAACACCCACGCTTATGACTGCCGGTGTGTGTTGTTCCCTGTAGGGCTGGTGGCAGTACTGCTGATGGTACTCCAGTGGACAGGGCCTGGCCTCCTCTCTCCTCTCAGACCCATATGTGACCTGCGCGTCCTGGACCGTTTCATCATGGAGGCCCGTGACACAGAGAACGCTCTGGTGAGAGACCGAGGCCCCACTGCTGACGAATGAACCTGGGCTATATTGGGAAACGTGATTTTAGAAAAGGGTGATGGATGAAGATATTAGAGTGTATTAATGAAAGCATGTCATGCAGTGTTGTTTTGTTTGGTTGTGTTGGTCTCTCTGATCTTGCCCTTACCCTGCCAATCTGTCTTGCCTTCTCTCAGCGTGGTTGCAAAGCAGCGTGTGTTGTGACAGACTCATTGGTGGTTCCGCTGACAAACGTTGACTTTGTCGTCTGGGAGACAAAGAATGTGAGTATCTGTCTATCAGCTTAATATCAACAGGAGTTTTACTGTATGAACAAATGTGCTGGAACTGTGTAACTGTATTTATGGAATCTGTGTGTGTTTGTGTGTGTGTGTCTGTGCGTGTGTGTGTGTGTGTGTGTGTGTGTGTGTGTGTGCCTGTGTGTGTATCTGTGTCTGTGTGTGTGTGTCCTCAGATGCAGGAGCAGGCTCTGGAGGTCCAGTCAGGTCTGTCTCTGCTGGACCGGGCCCTGGCTGCTGTGAGAGACACGGTGAGCAGAGCTGACCTGCAGAGCCTCATAGACAACAACAGGAGCAACATCCAGAGCCTGGAACAGGTGCTGCGCAGCCTCCACTTCCAGGTGACTCACCAAGTGTGAGTGTCTACTGTATGGACTGGATTGGAGTGTAAACGGCATGTTCTTACCTGTGTTTTTGTGTCCTCAGTGTTGTCGCTGTACAGCAGAGGAGGCTGCTCGAGGTAGAAATCAGAGGACAGGTTTATTGTAATTCATGGAATGGAATGAGGGAATGGTATCAAACACGTGTGCCCCGTTTCTACCTCCGCCAGCCTCCACTGTTGTACAGTGTGTGGGCATCAGGGGGCATGTACTTTAGGCCTACATCTCTTGTTTGCTTCTCTGTCAGCGGCGCCACTGTTCCTAGAAAGCTGACCTTTTAAAGGTAGGGTGGTTCAGTGACTTAGATGACATTGAGTGTGTGAATGAGTGATTGAGTGGGTTCGTGTATGTGTGTGTGTGTGTGTGTGTGTGTATGGAAAAAGGGGTAAAAACATACCTCAATTGGACTGCATAGAGTTAACTCAACATAGGCCAGGGTACAATGAAAACATGACAGAGTCTCTTACAGGGAAGAGGAGTGTTGTAGTCTTAACAGTGGACAGGCAGATCCATGACAAATGTGACGGCAGCTGGTGAAACCGGAAACAAGTCTGCAACCAACCAAATGTTCAGACTTATTTTCAGAAAAATGTAAATAAATGTCAACGTTGTTGAAAATCAATGACACACTCGCTAGTCAACCCAAAATATTGCAATGCAATAGATTCAGTAAGGAATGCCCACTACTACCTAGTTAGTGTGGAGTAGTGGGGATTAGTGGGGAATCGATTGTATAGCAATATTTTGGCTTGACTAGCGAGTGTGTCATTGATTTTCAACAATGTATTAACATTTTTCAGAAACAATGTCAATTCTTCATGGCATTGATTCCACAAGATGTTGGAAACATGTCTTTGAGATTCTGGTCCATGATGACATGATTGCATCACGCAATTCCTGCAGATTTTCATACAGGTGTACTTTCAAGCTGTCAATCTCCTGTTCTACCACATCCCAAAGGTGTTCTATTGGATTCAGATCCGGTGTCTGGGAAGGCCACTGAAGAACACTGAACTCATTGTCATGTTCATGAACCCAGTTTGAGACGACTTTTGCTTTGTGACATGGTGCACTATCATGCTGGAAGTAGCCATTAGAAGATGGTACCCTGTGGCCATGAAGGGAGGCACATGGTCAGCCGCAATCCTAATTGTGATTACCAATTCATTGGTATTACCAGGCGCAAAGTGGGCCAAGAAAAAAATTCCTACACCATTACACCACCTGAATGAATGAGTGTACAGGTGTTCCTAATAAAATGTTCAGTGCGCCACTTTGGATAAAAGCGTCAGATAAATGGCATATATTATTATTATTGTTATTATTATATTATATTATTTCAGAATTGTTTACTTATTATGTACTCCTATCCATACCTTTCAACAGGACCCATCTCTCCCCCCAGCACCAGCGTCAGGTGACTCACAGACACAGAGGTTGTCGTCCCTCTCTGAACTGTTACATGTTCACACCAACTTCCTCAGAGGGAAGGTTCGCCTGCTGCTTACACACGCAGTTGCCTGTCAACAGAACAGACGTTGATTGGAGAGCTTTCACCAAAGGCGAAGGCTGTGATTGGACCATTCTTGGATTAGGGACATGACTGGGTCAACAGACTCTGAATGTATTTCCAAATATGGAATGTGGGGACAAAGTGATTGCTGATTGGACAAATGGTGGTGGAAGTGTCAGAAAGTGGGTGGAGCTGATAAGAAACATGAATGAGACAGAAGGATAGGCTGGACATCCACAACTCGGTCACTACATCTGTTACACCAAACAGCTGTTCTGATGCATGTCGCTGAACTGGCCACAGACAATGACATCTTAATATAAACGGACCATGGATTTATGATCATTTTATTTATACATTTAGTCTTAAAATGTATTTTTAACATGTTTTAAAAAATATATAAAATCTCTATTTTTCATAAACGACTGTCTTTGGGTTTTTGAACGATTATTCAAGTCAGCAATGATTGCTATTCAGTGTTGACGCTGTGTATATTATATGTGTGTGTTTTCTGTGTGTGTGTTTTCTCTGTATGCTTGTTCAGCGCAATTTCAGTCCACAGGTACACATTGCTGCAAGACAATGTATTGATCAATGCTCAGTGTGTCCTCTATGCACTCTGCCTGTGGGCCTCATCTACCCCCCTCAACCCCCCCCCCCCCCCCCCCTTTTAGAGGTGGAGGCTGCGTGAATTCTGCTGCACTCTACTGGATGGTTTGCGTCATTGCTGCCCTACTTTTGCACCAGTTATACAATCAGAGGCTGAATGAATATAAAAATACATTATAGACTCATTATCTGTTATTCATGCATAATTTCCACTCTCAAATCCAATCTCAATCTCAAATCCAATCTCAAAACGTTGCATTGGGAACAAACAAACAAACACAAAAAACAAGTTCTATGGGTTGTCCATAATCACATCCAACCAGCTACCATTCACCATGATGGTGACCATTATTGGATATCATGACTTTGAATTGACAATAATAGGGAGGCAGAGGTGATGATTTGTTTAAGAATGTCTTTTTAATGTTCTCCAGTTCAGATACACAACATACAGTGTGTAATAGCCTCTATATGAAATAGAAATATTAACTTCATTCTTTAAACCCGTTCTTGTCAATATGCTTCTTTACAGAATCCCAAGCCTCAGTCGGTTGCTGAATTCAGACTAAACGAAAACAGAGACAAACAGGTGCAAGCCTTTTTTAGGCCATCCAGTGTTAATGTTGGAAAAGTAGAGAGATTTGCATCCTTATAATGTTGAGCCAAAGCCAGACTTGAGTGTCACCGTGGTAACCCGGTGAGAGTGTGCTTCCAGAGTCTGTTTGGCTGTCATGTCCCTAGTTTCCAAATTTCAGTCATCTTTGTTTTTGTTGTTGTTTTTTTTGTTTTTTTTGTAGAAAAATACTGTCTTTTTCACGTTTTCTCTTTTGGAAAGCTGGGCATCTCAAATGGACAGCAAACCGGTGAGCCGATATTCCCAGAAACGTATACAGAGTGTGCATGGCAGACATAATCTTAAAGGATAGCAAAGCAACCACAACCATCAGTCTGAAACAAGACTAAGAGTACAAAGGAGTCTACAGCATACTGGTATCTGCTCTTAGCTATGCTGTATGTCAATTCTCAGGACATTGAGTGTCACTAACAATTACTAACATCACCATCCTACCCAATCAAGTTTCCCTGTTTTGCGTTCTCTAACCATGACCTCCCCCTCACTCTCTCTCTCTCTCTCTCTTTCTCTCTTCTTTCTAAACCTGCTATCTATGCAGCTCTTATCTCTGGCTGCCACTTAAGGGATGCAAAGGGCTCATCTTGAATCAATTGTCATTCCGGACAAAAGCTGTCTTCATGATTGATGTGACAATTCCCAAATGTGCAAGTAATGCCAGCCACCTCTCAGAACCATCCATACTTAATTCCCCTCTACAACTAGAGAAACCTGAGCCATATCACCTTCCTTACCGGTATTTATGTTGAACTCAACCATGCTATGATTTTAGATGTATTTTTCATTCACAAGATCATTCATGTATGTTAATAACTGTCTACATGTGCCCATAACTTGTTGCACTTTGACCTTGAAATCTAAGAAATGAAAGAGAATCAAACAACAACATACAGATATGTGCTAAAAAATCAGCCGCCTGAACTTGCACCTGTTGTCACAAAGGAAAGATTTGGCCATTCACCCATAAACCAAACCATAAACATAATATTTACAAATACCAGTTTGTTCTCTTACACTTTAAAAAATGTACAGTTTTGTTTTCCAAGTGTGTGTTTTGTTCTTTTTGTTGTTGTTGTTGTTGTTGTTGTTGTTGTTGTTCCAGCTCTCTGTCCGGCGAAGGACGGCAGTCTAAACCCAGAGTGTGATCATCCCAAAAGGAGGGAGGAGACGGGAAACAGAACAGGATTAAGAGGGAAAATCCATCCCGTTGGCTTTGTTTTTGTGTTATATGCGAGTAATGTTTATCAAATGTTTTTTTGTCTACTCAAGTTTTAGAATGCATCTGATGTGCATTGGAGAGATCTCAGACCTCTGTTGAAAAGCTGGCTCTCCGTCGACGTCCGTTTCATGTCAATGTTTTCTTAACGTTGTTTTAACGTCAGTTTTTGTGTTTTTTTTTTCTTTCTCATAAATGTCCAGAGTTCAGCATGTCCCTGTGTTTAGTTGTGCGGTTGAAAGATCTGAAACGTGCGTACAAGGCTTTCTCACCTTTGACCCATGTCAGAGCCCCTGTAACTACAGTACAATACACCCCACTGGCCCTCTCTCCCACTCAGTAAAAGACAGAAGAGACAGTGTCAGACCCAGTCTCCAGAAACCTGAAGCTCGCAAAAAAAAAAGTCCACTAAAGAGAGGATGAGGGTGCTTAAAAGTAAGATAATTGTTCAAAGACATACCCTTATCTCAGGGAAAATATGTAGAATTCTTACCATCGAGTCAATCCACGTCAAGAGTTTTCACCACTCAAAACCATGTTTTTATCAGAGACCAATACAGCAAGCTGAGGGATGGGTAATATCCACCCAGTTTTTTTCAGTGATGATCAAAGACAATCTTCAGGTAACACCATGAATGTGCATACTTCACAGCTAAAATGATGAGAGAAAGGGAGGAAAAGAAAAAGTGGGTGTGGAGAGAGGGGGCTTTCATCAGTCTTTCAGGGCGACGGGGGCTTGTGGCAGAGCCTCAGTGATAAGAAATTTAAAAATAAAGGAAATATTTATTCTCCTTGTTATAATCATAGTTTCATGTTATCAGTCATAGCCAATATTCATCTCTTGATACCTTTTTGAAGTATCTACTGAATAAAATATATTTTTCTTAATGAAGTGCACAAAGTTCAGCTGATGTAAAAAAAGAAAAAGAAATTACTTTTCAAGAAAAAATCAACAGCAATAAGAAAACAAGGCCAAACATAAAAAGTCAAAAATAAAAATACAAGATTTCCACTCCAATGTCTATACTCCTTTAAGAAGAAAAAAAAATCATGCAAATATCCCAGACAGCAAACCAGTTATAAATCTTAATATTCTCTTATATTTTACAAGGATATATTTAATCTTTTCCCCCTTGAGTAAAGACCAGCCACAGTGAAACACTGAATGCAAGAAAAAACAAAAAGAAAGTGCGAGAGATCAAAAAGAAAGATGAAACGTTTGGCACTTTTTTGATGATGGTAATTCCTTGTGTAAGATACAGTCAGGATGGGCCTCCCCAGGTGGTCCATTGGACCCCCAGTGTGAGAGGAGCTTTATCACAGTACTTGGCACCAAGAATGCTGGTAAAAACGAGATATCAGAATATCACTTTTTTTTCATTCATATCCTTACAATTTATCAATAATACATCATTTACAGTTATGCTTTTTGTATAAAAGACTCCAAAGAGGAAAAAAAGGAGTCCTAAAGTGGTTGCAAGAGAGAGAGAGAGAGAGAGAGAAAGAGAGAGAGATAGATAGATAGAGAGAGATAGAGAGAATGGAACTGAGACTGGTGGGATTGTGTTAACGTTGTGGTCAGGAGCTACAGCAACAGACGGGCGGAGAAAATGTGTGGGAGGCAGAGAACACAGGAACAGTAATATGGGTTGAAAGAGAGAGAAAGAGGGAGCGAAAGAGAAAGAGAGTGAAACAATTAGATTGTACAGACATATAGAATGAACAAGGATAGAGGACTGTGTGTGTGTGTGTGTGTTTTAATGGGGGGATCTTTGATCCAGCCCAAAGGCTGTTAGACCCAGCCATGTACCCCAACATTTAAGGGGCAATAACGCAGCTGTATGACGAAATGAGGACACAATGAGAGAAAGCACGCACGCGCGCACGAGAGAGAGAGAGAGAGAGAAATAGCCTGAGAGAAAAAGAAAAGAGAGGATAGTCCCGGTGAGAGAAAGGAGAGGAGGAGAGGAGAGGAGTGGAGAGGAGCAGTTTGTGTGGTGCATCTCTGCAGAGCTCCGGTGTGGGGCGGCAGAGGTCGCGCCTGGTCCTATACACGGGTGGTGGAGTGTTGGTGTGGCAGGGCGTTGTTGCTGTGGCCGGGGGTCGGGGTGGTGGAGGGGGCCGGGGCGGGGGGGTACGTGTTGAAGGGGTGCAGGGGCTGCATGCCGCTGATCGTGCTGGGGATCATGGCGATGGTGTTGGCCGTCATCAGCGGCACGTCCTCCGGTGCGCGCCGCAGCGCCAGCGTGTAGTCCGGCGGGCACACCGGCGGCCGCAGTGGCTCCAGGTCGCCGTGGAGGCCGCGGGAAGGGAGTGGCGTGCCGTGTTCCAGCTCCACCCTCTGCTGCTTCATCTGCAGGGACATGAGCTCCTCCTCCTGGCTCAGCGCCAGGTCATTGTGGGGCGGGGAGCCCACCACGCCCATGCCCACGCCCATGCCCATTCCCATGCCCATGCCCATGCCCATGGACGTGCCACGCTGAGGGGACAGGCGGCGGTGGCGCCTCTGCAGGAGCTCGTGGCGTTTGTCCCGTTTGTAGTAGAGGGCGGCGAAGGCCAGCACGTTGAGGAAGAGGAGCGAGGCGCCCACGGCCACCGTCACACTCAGCTCCGTGGAGTAGTCCCGCACCTCGTCAGGGAACAGGATTTTGCGCGGTTTCTCAGAGCTGTCTATGACCTCGGGGTCCGGAGGGTAGGTGGAGAGGATGGGGTGGCGGGTGGAGCCGGCCCTGGGGGGCTGAGGGCCCTTCTTGCCGGGGGGCCGGGGGCCTCCTGGGGGCAGGCGGGTGGTGATGGAGGTGATGATATCCTCGTGCAGGGAGTGCAGGTGGGGGACCAGCTCCAGCCAGAAGGCCACCTTGTTGGCACGGTAGTTGTCTCTGACGCGGGGCTTCAGGCCGATGTGAAGGTACTGCTTGTCCTTGGAGCTGAACTTGGTCCAGATGACCTCCTCGAAGCGGTTGGGCTTGGTGTGGATGAACTTGGTGTCCTGAGGGACTGGCAGGTTGGGATCCCTGATGGAGAGAGGGAGAGAGGGAATATTATCACCCTTGTTGTACATACTTCGTTTAACATCACTACTAATGTGTTATTTCTGGGGAACAACACAGTAAGTTTTTGTTTGGTTTATTATAGGGATGTAACGATACACTCAACTCACAATTCGATACGATTCATGATATTGGGTTCACGATATGATTGTCTCACGATTATTTTTTTTACATTTTTTTTATTTTTTATCAGCATATCTCCATTCTCAGGCAGAAGCTGAGATCTCTGGACATTCACAATGTCCTCTGGTTTTGAAGAAACCCTTTCACTAGGGACAGAGGTGGCTGGTATGGAGAGAGAGACAGAGGTGGCTGGTATGGAGAGAGAGACAGAGGTGGCTGGTATGGAGAGAGAGACAGAGGTGGCTGGTATGGAGAGAGAGACAGAGGTGGCTGGTATGGAGAGAGAGACAGAGGTGGCTGGTATGGAGAGAGACAGAGGTGGCTGGTATGGAGAGAGAGACAGAGGTGGCTGGTATGGAGAGAGAGACAGAGGTGGCTGGTATGGAGAGAGAGACAGAGGTGGCTGGTATGGAGAGAGAGACAGAGGTGGCTGGTATGGAGAGAGAGACAGAGGTGGCTGGTATGGAGAGAGAGACAGAGGTGGCTGGTATGGAGAGAGAGACAGAGGTGGCTGGTATGGAGAGAGAGACAGAGGTGGCTGGTATGGAGAGAGAGACAGAGGTGGCTGGTATGGAGAGAGAGACAGAGGTGGCTGGTATGGAGAGAGAGACAGAGGTGGCTGGTATGGAGAGAGAGACAGAGGTGGCTGGTATGGAGAGAGAGACAGAGGTGGCTGGTACGGAGAGAGACAGAGGTGGCTGGTATGGAGAGAGAGACAGAGGTGGCTGGTATGGAGAGAGAGACAGAGGTGACTGGTATGGAGAGAGAGACAGAGGTGGCTGGTATGGAGAGAGAGAGACAGAGGTGGCTGGTATGGAGAGGAACACTTTGCTAGAGGGGAAAGCCCAAACATGTATGTACCAATCCCAGATGTCCCTTTTAATGATTCAAACACCTATTATAACAGGTGTGCTCCTTATTTGTACCTCTTCATAACCAACGAAATAAGGAGTTATATAATATACTGTATTGATTGTTTTTGTCGATATACGGCATGTAGTAAAAATGTAGTTCCTTAAAAAAATGTCCATGTCGCATTTTACACACGTTATTCTCATTACCGTAATTCCTAAACTATATGTGCTATCGATATGTGCTATTCATTTTGTATTGATAATTAACTGTCTCTCGATGCATCGTTACATCCCTAGTTTATTAGGATCTCTTGCCGTTCTCATTCAGACACATTTTCCAAGAGTCCTTAAGTCTGTAAATTATAATAACAAGCCAAAGACCTATCATCATCATCATCATCATCATCATCTATCTACACACACACAGCCTTATCTCAGTGCTGTGTTTACTGGTTCTGTACTGACCCGGTTTTGGCGAAGTTGGTCCAGTAGGTCATGACCACAGCGCTGAGCATAACGTCGTTCTTGGAGAAGTTGCAGGGGAAGAGGTCCGTGGCTCCCACCATGGGCACCCCGAACACGTAGGGGATCTCGTCACCATGTGCCGCGTCCGCCCACTCGGGGCGTGCCTCCGTCTGGCAGTGGTGGTGGAAGGTGTAGAAGTAGACGGGCGACTGGAACTCGGCGTGCAGTTTGGCAGTGGCCACCGCCGGCGCTACCCACTGGTGGTCTGTGAACAGCGCCAGCAAGGTCTTCCTCCTCATGTCGCCGTTGTCGCGGTCGGCCCAGTCTGTGTACATGAACTTAATGGTCTCCCTCAGGATGTCTTTACCTCAAGCGGGAGACAGAGACAGAGAGAAAGAGAGAGAGAGGGAGAGAAACTTGAGAGATGAGATTGGAATGGGCATCGATACCTTGAAGCTTGAACATAATAAGGATGATAATATATTTAAAATCTTAGAAAGGTATGGAACCACAATGACGGATCGGAGTCGAGTGATTTACCTGAAAATGTTTCTGTGAACATGGATAAAGACATGGAGAAAAAGGAGAGCTCTCACCATCAGGATATCCATACAGGTTGTCTACAAAGTTGGAGATGGTGTAGTCAAACGATGCTGCTGAGATACCATCCTCCCCCTCGCTGTCATCCACAAACTTCAGGCCTTCTCCCTGGTTCACCCCCAGCAGGATGTCATAGTTCAGGAACTCCCCCTGGTGGCCAAACACACACACATCATCATCTCATTTCAAAACAATGGACAAAGAAAAGGAGACATCATCAGTAGAAATATCGTACATGGTACATATACCAGGTAAACATATACCAGGTTATACCAAGGGAGGCTGCTGGAGTTTTTTTTATAGCATTCCCTCATTCCATTCCATGCATTTACAATCAGCCCGTCCTCTAGACCTCTATCTCCACCTCTATCTCCACCTCTATCTCCACCTCTATCTCCGCCTCCCCTGGGTTCATACATATAAAACACTGTGGGGGGAGGTAGACACGCAGACTCTGACCTGTTGCATGAGGATCTCCGGGTCGTCCGGCACCACGTCCCCGTCCACCACAGGCCCGAAGGCGATGTGGTAGCGGGCCGGCTGGATGTCCTGGTCCACCAGGTCCCTGAAGCTCTTCTTCCTCAGGCAGTCCACCAGCTCCGCCGTGTCGCCGTGGCTACAGCCCACCTTGCGCGCCAGGATCTTGGTGTACATGAGGGGCCGGTAGTTGACCGACCAGCTGGAAATGGCGGAGCCACTCTGGGCAATGGCCCTCTGGAACAGACCTAGTGTTTGTGTGTGTGTGTGTGTGGGCCAAAAAATCAGGTCAGTCAAAAGGTGCTCACCCCAAAAGATGCTCAGCCCTAAAAGACAGTCATCCCAAAAAGACGGTCATTCAGGGTCACCCCCCGGGATAGATATATGGGATATAGGGCACTGTATCTAGAGAGTTAGTGCACTCACTCCTCCATTTACGCTGGCATTTTTTTTCTCTTCCTCTGACACACTCACTCGCTACTCGCAAGGCCTTCCAGGCAATCCATCCAGAGTGAGTGCTTTAAATGATGCATGCGTCAGAGGAGGAGCCACCGAGGAGTACTACATATGGCCCGAGCAATGTTCCAGATACACTGCTGCTCTCCGAAAGCCGGAGTAAATCATTGTAAACATTAGGCTTGGCAAATTCCGTGACTCCATCACATACGGACGCAGCGACAAGAAAAATGGCGACAGCCTGGCACACAGCAGTGGATATTAACACTGACTGGTGGGTCTGGTGGTTGTGTTGAATGGAGGCAACGAGAGAAAAATGAGAGAGCGAAAGGGAGGGGAAGGGGACAGATAGAGAGAGAGAGAGAGATAGAGAGAGATAGGGAGAGAGAGAGAGAGAGAGAGAGATAGGGAGAGAGAGAGAGAGAGAGAGAGAGAGCAGGCGGTAGAGAAGGCGAGAGAGAGAGAGAGAGAGAGAGGACTGCTGCACTGTTATGTAAAGTGCCTTGTTGTCCCCCTGTTTTCATCTGCAGATTCTGTCATTAATAATTAAGCCCCCCCCCCCATCCTCCCCCTGCACCCCCCTCCTCCATACTCTGCATGTGCCCCCTCCTCCGATTCTCTCCCTGTGAAATCAATTAAGACTCTTCTCAGCTGCAGAGCTCTGCTCTCTCCCTGCTCTTCTCCACAGACAGACACGTCCATATTTACAGCCCTCATTATAGGGCTGCCGATCACCTCCCGCTCTCATACATACCGACATATCCATATGAACAAAGTCACAAAGTCTCTCTCAAACGATTCAACAATTCTATTCAATGCCCAAGGCCACCTCCGGATATGGTCATATGCATATTTATCTGATCCTGCAATCCCTTTTCATCTTGTGAGACCGTTTCAGAGTCATATCCATATTAACATGGTCCATAAGCGTAATCTCATAACCCACTCAGTCTCATTCATATTCATTTACATATGTAGTCTTAGAGTTCACAAATCCTTTCTACTGTCTCACTCACTCATGTATCAGAGGGCACTGTCTCCACTAGACAACAGTTTCCATTAGACATACCTCAATAGGATTGCTAAAACATTTATTTAGAATGATGATGATGATGATGATGATGACGATGACGACCACAAAGGTTCATATAATATTGTTGATGATGATGATGTTGATGGGGATGATAATGAGGATGAGGTGTTTGTTGTTGTTTATGTTTGTGCTATTTTTTATTGTTGATATTGAAGCAAATGACTCTGACGATGATGAGGATGAAGATGAAGATGAAGGACAACGACAGTGGTCATGGCGATGACGAGCCCTTACCCTCAGAGTGGTGCGAGAGGATGAGCAGGTTGACGCAGGAGGCTCCCGCACCGGAGCCGAAGATGGTGATCCTCTCGGGGTCTCCTCCGAAGTGTCCGATGTTCTCGTTGAGCCAGCGCAGAGCCTGGATCTGGTCCAGCAGCCCGTAGTTCCCCTTGGCTGACTGGTCCCCTGTACTCAGGAAGCCTGGAGCACAGAGACCAAGGCAGAGAGAGATGAGCATAAAGAGATGGAGAGATGAGCATAAAGAGATGGAGAGATGAGGTAGGGTCAGAGAGAGAAAGAGGGCCAAAGAGCCATTCATGGAACAGGATGAGTAGGAGAGGAGTGAAAAAGTTGTAAGAAGAGAGAAAGGACATATTGATGAGTGAAGAGAGAGCGGGTAGTAGAGAGGGAAGAAGGGAGGCGGAAGAGAGAGAGAAAGAGAGAGAGAGAGAGAGAGAGAAGATGTAGGTTGGTGGAGGTGCAGGGAGACATTTAGAGAGAGAGAGGGAAACAGAATTTAGTATTGCTTCCTTCTTATTTTTAATGTCCCCCACAAAGATGGCATCCTCTGGCTGTCGCCTGTGTGTTTACGAGGCTTCAGCTTGTTAGCAGCCTCAAGTGCTTTTTACGGAAAACTTTGCCAAATTAGTCAAGCACTGTATTATCTGATAAAAGCAATGACACTCATTTTTAATACCCATGTCGTTAAATGAACGCAGTAAAGAGAGCTCGTTAGTGGAGAGGAGAGGCAGAGTAGACACGTGTTTCATCTGCTTCCAATGTGCACACATAAGACATGCACACACACACACACACACACACACACACACACACCCGCACGCAGGTACGCAGGTACGCAAGCAGGCAGGCAGGCAGGCACACACACACACACACACACACACACACACACACATATACACACACACACGCACACACACACACACAAACACACACACACACACGCACACACACACTCACACACACACACACACAAAACACTCTCAGAAACACTCATACCATTTTTAGATATGCTAAAACATGTTACCACCTTATAAATCCATTATTTCCTGCACCATATCCATGTTCAACAGCTAATAGGTGTTACTGTTGTTTTCACACACACACATATAAAACCCTGGTCACACACAGGGACCACAGTGTCTGTGTGTCTAGGGGGGTTTGCTTTACGAGCAGAGGGCAGCTCTGCCACACATGGCCTGCCTGTCAGCCTGGCTAATTGGCGGTTTGAACTGGATAGTTACTGCATGGGCGGACTGTAAACAATGCCAACCATGATTAACGCCTGTGGCAGTGACATACAAGAGATGCACGAGGCAAGGAGCTTGATAAGAACGCTGCAGGTGGAACCAGACGAGTGTTAAGACACCACTTTGTGAATAACCAAATGATAGTAATAGGGAAATCCTATGAGTGGTGATTATACCGTCAAATCGTATTTTTCTAAGAAGCTCTTGTTTCTCACCACCTTAGGTACTGTATGAGACAAATAGGTATGGTTGGGAAATGACCGTATTTCTTCTTCCTTCACCGCGTGCTACATGTGCTATGAGACCACAATACTTAGAGAGCTAACAGTGTTGTGACAGTGTTGTCCTTGAACAGAGAATGCATGTAAGCTCAATGGTTTGAGAGCATGTAGGTCAGGGCAATCACAACTCCAGGAGCTGCACTACATGAGAGAAAATATGTTCTAAAACCCTTCCATTGCTGCAGGAGAGGGTTTTGTATTCTCTATGGACCCAGTTTGTAAGGAGCAGAGGGCAGCGAGAGAGAGGGAGAGAGAGAGAGAGAGAGAGAGAGAGGGGGAAAGAGAGAGGGGGAGAGAGAGAGAGAGAGAGAGAGAGAGAGAAAGAGAGGCAGGCCAGAGGTAGAGAGAGAGAGACATACGCCAGCCATTCACTCATCTGGTGCTGCTTTAACAGCCCTGAGCTCCGCAGCCAAAGAAAAGAGACCAAAATAGGGCTGAACACAAAAGCAACCTGACCTCTGAAATGGGAGCTGTAAGGGCAGAGAGAGAGAGAGAGAGGGGGGGGGGGGGGGGGGATTACGTCACAAGAAAATGGTACGAAGAGATTAGATCGAATTAATTAAAGTCGTTAACCAAGGTCTGTCTCTCTGAGAGAAAGATGAGGGGAGGCGGGGAGGACCAAAATAGGGGTGAACATGAACAAACAAACAAAAAAAGAGAGAGAGAGGCCAGAAGGAGAGAGAGATGGCGGGGGGGGAGGGGGGGGGGGATTAAAAATGTGATCAAGAGTTACACTGACACAGAGATCAAGATCCCGATTACGGAGATCAGCGACTGGGTGGTTCTCGTCCAGGATTCTCACTCGGATTGGCCGCCAATCCTTGCGTGGTGATTGGACCGGTGATAACGTGATGACTGAGACTCTGGCGTCTCATATCGTGTGTCTGAAGCGGGTGGGATCATCCCAGTCAGGGACAGACTCTTAGCCTCCTGTGACTCAGTGACCGTTGACCTGTCACTTATGACCTACACCGCTGGCCAAAGCCAGAGGCATGAAGATGATGTCTCTCATAGCAGCCTCTTGCTGAGCTGTCTGCCTCTGTTGCCTGGCAACCATCCAGAGCTTCAGTCAGAGAGATCTTCTAGTGGACACACGCGCACACACGCACACACACACACATGCGCGCACACGCACGCACGCACATGCACGTGCACATACACACACACACACACACACATGCGCGTGCACACACACACACACACACACACGCACGCACGCGCACACACACACACACACACACACAGACATGACACACACACATGGAGTCAGGGTCAGACACACTCAGATACATATGGAGTACCAGTTCAATTGAATGGGGACGTGTGTCCAAACTTTTGACTGGTACTGTACAGGCATGCTCACACAAGCTAAAAGCCCTTCCTTTTCAGCCCTCGAAAGGATAAGAGAGAGAGAGAGAAGAAATATGGTTATATATATTTAAGATAAGTCAGACACAGTTCTCTCTCCTTCTCTCTCTGTGCTCCTCTCTCTCTCTCAGTAAGTTTTCTTTTCGATACTCTTCCTGTCTGCTGAGTTGGGCTTCCTGCCGACTTTACCGCTGAGAGCAGCAGTTTACGAGGCCGAGCTCATGCATATTCAACACTCGCTTTAGGTAACGGCCAAGGAACTGTGAAGAGAGTCTTCAACCTTGGCGGAGCGAGAGATAGAGAGAAAGAAATGAAGGGGGGAGACAAAAAGGGAGGATATTGAGTAATGGATTGAGGTCCATTTAAACTAGAGAAGAAATAGAAGATAGAGAGCATTTCAAGTGTCACCCAGAGAGCTCTGGTAACATTATACCAGCCAATAGGATCATTCATTACAATACCACCAGAATGAGAGTAATCAGGCTGACATTGTGAACGATTGATGGCACACAATGTGACGATTGTGTTCACAATGTGATCAAGGCTGACCAGGGAAACCTTTAGAATTGCTATTATCATTACAGAATAATAGGTTTCTAATATATCCTATTCTAATGGGCACTTTTGTAATGGGCACTTTTTGCGCCAGACACACACACACACACACACACACACACACACACCACACACACGCATGTGTGTGTGGCCAGCAGGAGAGTGTGTGTGTGTGTGTGTGTGTGTGTGTGTGTGTGTGAAGCCAGCAGGAGAGTGTGTGTGTGTGTGTGTGAGGCCAGCAGGAGAGTGTGTATGTGTGTGTGTGAGGCCAGCAGGAGAGTGTGTGTGTGTGTGTGTGTGTGTGAGGCCAGCAGGAGAGTGTGTGTGTGTGTGTGTGTGTGTGTGTGTGTGTGTGAGGCCAGCAGGAGAGTGTGTGTGAGGCCAGCAGGAGAGTGTGTGCAGCCAGCAGGAGAGAGTGTGTGTGTGTGTGTGTGTGTGTGTGTGTGCAGCCAGCAGGAGAGTGTGTGTGCAGCCAGCAGGAGAGTGTGTGTGCAGTCAGCAGGAGAGTGTGTGTGTGTGTGTGTGTGTGTGTGTGTGAGGCCAGCAGGAGAGTGTGTGTGAGTGTGTGAGGCCAGTAGGAGAGTGTGTGTGCAGCCAACTACTCAGGTGTATAGAGACATAGGAGTGAGTGTAGACTGCCTTGCCTGTCAGTAGTCCTCCATGTCAGAAATGAACAGAACCAGTCAGTCACTGAACAAACAGATCTGTGAATACATGAATATGTGAAGAGAGTGGAAGAGAGGAGAGGAGAGGGTTTCATGGTTCTCTCTCTCTCTCTCTCTCTCTCTCTCTCTCTCTCTCTCTCTCTCTCTCTCTCTCTCTCTCTCTCTCTCTCTCTCACATACACTCTTGAGATAAGATTTGATTTTGATTTATTAGGATCCACATTAACTGATGCAAAGCTCTTCCTGTGGTCCACACAAAGCATATACAAGAAACAATCACTAAAACATACAACAAAGAAGAATAACATCAACATACATAACATCACAAAACATATTACAAAACAGTTGGTGGAGAGTGATGGACAGCTGAGATGAAGGGGTGGCAGTGGAGGCTGCTGGAGGGAGACAGGACCGGCTCCTTGGACGGGCTCCTTGGACTGCATGGAACGGTATCAAACACGTGTGTGCGTGTGTGATTCCATTCCTCATTCTATTCTATGTATTACAATGAGCCTGTCCTCCTATGTCTACCTCCAGCAGCCTCCCCTGAGGGAGGGATAGTGCCGTTCTCAAACAATGTCCCTGTGCGTTAGGGGGAGGGGAACCACCATATGGTTAAGGGCAGACTGCTCATGTACCATAAGTGAGTAGAGAGAGTGAGAGAGAGTGAGTGAGAGAGAGAGAGAGAGAGATAGATCAACATAGAGAAATATAGACAGAGATAGATTGACAGACAAAAAAGGAGGTAAAGAGAATGCCTTTTACAGTAAGCCAATGGGAGTGGAGGTTGGTTCGGAGATCGGGGCGAGAGACTGAGAGGGAGAGATATTTGTGTACTGTATATGAATCAGTCCGTTAATGAGGTCAACCTACATCTATACATAATACGGTGCATGTGAAATTACGTCTGTTTGTGCAGCCTGAGCTTGTACCGTACTGTAAGCTATTTTTTCCTCCCACTGATGATGCTGTGCACAAAGAGAATCTGCGTGTTTTTTTTTTCTTCTTTCTGAGGTAAATTGCTCATGGACGGTTTGTTCTTTTTAAATTTTGTTGTAAACAGGAGCCCATGTCTAACAGCGTAAAATTGCACTCATAAGTGCAATTGCTCATTGTGCATTGTCTGGTTACCGTCGAGATCAACCGTATCACTTGTGTCCTTTTTATTAGAATCTCTGTATTTCATGAAAACAACTGTTCTACTGTGCGTATAGTACTGTTATGATCTTACGTTGTGTTTTCTCCAGTCTCTTACTGTTGGGCTATGCAGAATGTCATATATTGTGATCAGTGGAACGGCATGAGGAATGGTATCAAACACAACAATTCCTCATACCGTTGAATGAATGAATGAATGAATGAATGGTCTTTATTGTCATTGCTACAGTACAGGTACCAAACAACGAAATTTAGGAGGGGTGGCTCCCCTGGTGTTAGGAAAGGGAAAAAAAAAACACTTTTAAAAAAGAATCACAAGAAGGGAAGGAGCTGGTTTACATAAATAAAGGCTATGTACACTATCCACTATACTATACTGTACAGATAGACGACTAGGGTTGTCATATATTAGGGTTGTCGTTCCATGCATTACAATGAGCCCGTCCTCAGATTTCTACGGCCCCGGCCTCCCCTAGTTGTGTTCCATGTGGGTGTGTTGTGTCCCACTATGAACCATTATTCCATGACATAATACTGTACCCTCTCTTCTGATTTCATAAACTGCTTCCTCCGCTCTGTACATCTGCACGGGGCAGTTGACAGCCAGATGCCACAATAACCAAAATGATCACCTCATTATAATAGGAACATCTTCTTTTTTCATAATGCTAGAATCCCAATTTACTAGCTCTGTTTATTAAATATAAGCTGGGTTTGTAATTACCAGATTATACTGCACATCCGAACCAACAGGCTGTATGCCGAAGTATTAATAACTCAAAGCAAATGTCCTTGAGTGCATCTGGGGAGGAATCATAATTCAGGGATTTGGTGTTTGTTGGTAGGGGGGGGGGGGGGGAAGGGGAATTGGGGGGTTGGAATAAACAGATAAGATGAACTCTCACACAGAATTACAGTACAAGTTCAATGAGAAGAAGAGGAAGAAGAAGAAGGAGAGGTTGGGGGAGTGGTTGGAGGACAAGAAGAGGAGAGAGGCAGAGAGAAGAAGAGAATAGAGGAGAGAAGAGGAGAGGAGAGGAGAAGAAATGAGAAGAGAAGAGAAAAGAGAAGAGAAGAGAAGAGGAGGAGAGAGGAGAGAGTTTAATCTCTCCTCCTGAGGTGAGAATGGTTCTCTTTCTCTCTCGCACACACACACACACACACATACACACACAGCCCAGTGACGGTGGTGGGCTCTTCCCCAGAGTTCATTAATTAGTTAATTAGTTAATTAGTCTGAACAGATGGCTGTGCAGCACAAATCAGGAGGCTCTATAGGCCTGGAGCAGCCTGGAGCAGGAGGTAGGTGAGCAGCGTTGGGTTGGAGACACTCTCTTAAATCCCACCGTGCCGAACACCTCTGGACTAACAGCAGCAGACATTTTGCATTTTCTTCCCATTCACCCGTTGTTCTTCTTTCACAAAGCCTAAACAGCACATCATGAATTAACCAAGCATCCATCAAACGTATCATTTTGCTCGAAAACCCTCATGAAATTGCATGAGATGCTGTATGTGGATAAGGGTAGGTCTATGTGTGTATGTACAGTATGTCAGTTGGCCCTGGCCACATTGCATTAACATTTATTTGAATGAATTCTTTGCTTCAGTGCAGAATTAAAAAGCACTTCTGATGGTTTATTTTTAGACTCTCCCCTTCTGTTTCTCCTTCCCTCTCTCTAGCTCTGTCTCTGTCTCTCTGTTTCTCCCTCTCTCATCTGTCTCTACCTCTCCTTCTCTCTCTCTCTCCCTCCCTCCCTCCCATTCCTACCCCCTATCTCTCTCTTAAAGGAACAAGCAGAGTCTAAAATCAGGTTGACATATGTGAGCTTGCGTGCGCAAGTACTGGATCGTACTAAAAGATTATGTAGTAAACCCTTATGTTGATATGTGGAGCAGTTGTCTTTCTCTTTTTAACAGCAGGAGCTGCACCTCTGTCTGTCAGTGTGTGTGTGTGTGTCATAAATACTGTACACTGCACACACAAGGGCAAACAATGCACACACACACACACGCACGCACACACGTGTAAATCACATAGGCAACGACTACTATGTCTTGGGAACGTTGCAAACATGCCCACCATTGGATCAGTGCATCATAGAGGCGTGCAGTGCGAGGATGAAACAGTGCGTTAAGGAAACTCGAGTTCACACGTCGGATTGTTCTCACGCTCCACTCGCTAATGTTTCCAGTTTGTATGACAGAGGTTGCAGATGCACCTTCCCCATTCGACAGAGTCTCAATCTGTTCAAAGCCTCCGCTGGCTCTGCCAATGACCGCTCTGGATCACGTTTCAGTCTGTGTACAGTACTGCTCTTGGACTTGTTCCTAAATGTCTCTCTTTATCATTACTCCGATTTGTTGAGACAGGCTTGATACAGCAGCAAACAAGATTATATTACCCAACCTGGCAACCGCAATATGAAACTCAGATATTGTGTATACAAACACTTGTGAAGACCCCAGCCAGCAGTCCTTTAGAACAGCTGACTAACCTCCTGTCCAGTGGCCCAGAGGTTTCACACCAGGGGAGGAAGGGGAGGCTGGTGGAGGTAGAAATCAGAGGACAGGATACTCATTGTCATGCATGGAATGGAATTAGGAAAGGTATCGAACGAGTGTGTTTGCTACCATTCTCCATTGGTTTCCATGCATTACAATGAGGCCGTCCTCCGATTTATACCTCCACCAGCCACCACAGCTTCAAACAGGACAAGCCATACAAGCCATACTGTGACCCAACGTTGATACCGCCTCCTCCTCGGTAGACATTTTCAGTATGGATAGCCTCTTTTCACAGGTGATGTATCTCGGACACAACACCTGTTATCCTTATATTTCTGAGACGGAGACCCAAATCTTCTTCGAAAGGCAACATTTGATTCAGCGTGAGAAAACTCCTCACACACCCCGACGCTGTTGTTTGTTTAGCTAGTTAGTTAGCAAAGGAGATGTCCAATGGTCTAAAAACTAAAAAGCTTGTTGGAAGTTTTCCATTTGGTGCGACAGCCTGTCAGTAATTTCATTTTGAACACTAACAGCCCACCCACATCTGACTACTAAGTAACCACTGAACAAGCTATGTCTGACAGACTCTAGCGTGTGGAGCGTGTGGGGTGTGCGGAGCGCTCCGAGTCTGTCGCCGAGACGAAAGTATGCAACATTAAAACGTTTTGCCGTATGTAGCTAAAGTACCAGGGTGTCATACTTCATCTGTCTTTCCAGATGTTTGTAGGAATTCACTGCACACTAATCAGGAAGTACATTCTGTTTTTCTGTCCTACAATTCAATGGAACACGTAAAGGGTGTAGGAGGGATGTGCTCCAGAGACATGGAACCAATTACAGCGAACGACACTGGAGAGGTTGAGCCACAGACAACATCTCAGTATGATTGAGAGGTAGTACAGCTTACATGTATGGCCTAAATAGTATGTTGTATGGTTAGGATATAGTATATAATCTGTCGTATGAACGTTTGGTCATGACTCACGGCCCAAGGCCTGATGGTGCTTCCTGGAAGAGATGTCACTGTGAGCCGGCGGCAGACTCACCGAGCACGCCCAGACGGTAGTTCATGGTGACCACGATGACGTTGCCGTAGGCTGCGAGCACGCTGGCGTCAAACATGTTCCCCGACCCCTCCATGTAGGATCCGCCGTGGATGAACAACATCACCGGCTTCTTCCTACGGTCGCGGATATCTGCAAGAAAGAGACGGACATGGACACACACATACGCATGGTCACACAGACACACACGCGGGAAACATGGGAGGATGAGAGAGAAAGGACAGAGCACAAAACACTTTAGGAACCTGTGAGGAAGAGAAGTTTCAAGAACAGGCTGGATTTGAAAAGAAACTCGTCGTCCGCATAGTTTTTCAAATATCTCTACTCAATGCGACACAACATCCAGTTAAATCAGACCATTGTCCGTGTAGATGTCTGGGCCGTTCTAAATCCCTTTTAGCGTTGTGGTACATTGCGGAGATTCTTGCTGTTTTGTTTATCTGTCCGTCTGAATTTATTATTGTATTTTTTGGTTTATTTGTCCGTCTGTCTCCTTGTCTATGTTCTTTTCTTACTGTCCTCCTCTTGCTGTATTTTTTAATGCTGTATGTAAAGCGCTTTGAATTGCCCCTGTTGTATGAAATGTGCTATACAAATAAACTTGCCGTGACTTGCCTTGCCTATTGACCTTCATCACGACTAACCCGAGAGGACAGGATAGGTGAAATACGTGAATATTTGAAGGGGAAAGCACAATTCAGTCTACTGCAATATTTCAACCCTCAGTAGCTAGGAGCCAAAGAAAGGAAGCCATTTAAGATAATTCATTGTTCGTTGTTGCGTTCTGTGTTTCTTTTATTCTTTTTTTTGTTGGTGGTTCACTCTCTGGGTCTCCCTATCCCCTCTCTGTAGCACTGCAGTATATTACTGTCTGTCCCCCCTCTCTCTCTAATTTTGTGGTACGGTCTGTGTCTCTGTCCCCCCTCCCTCTCTAATGCTGTGGTACAGTCTGTGTCTCTGTCCCCCCTCCCTCTCTAATGCTGTGGTACAGTCTGTGTCTCTGTCCCCCCTCCCTCTCTAATGCTGTGGTACGGTCTGTGTCTCTGTCCCCCCTCCCTCTCTAATGCTGTGGTACGGTCTGTGTCTCTGTCCCCCCTCCCTCTCTAATGCTGTGGTACAGTCTGTGTCTCTGTCCCCCCTCCCTCTCTAATGCTGTGGTACAGTCTGTGTCTCTATCCCCCCTCCCTCTCTAATGCTGTGGTACAGTCTGTGTCTCTGTCCCCTCCCTCTCTAATGCTGTGGTACGGTCTGTGTCTCTGTCCCCCCTCTCTCTCTAATGCTGTGGTACAGTCTGTGTCTCTGTCCCCCCTCCCTCTCTAATGCTGTGGTACAGTCTGTGTCTCTGTCCCCCCTCCCTCTCTAATGCTGTGGTACAGTCTGTGTCTCTGTCCCCCCTCCCTCTCTAATGCTGTGGTACAGTCTGTGTCTCTGTCCCCCCTCCCTCTCTAATGATGTGGTACAGTCTGTGTCTCTGCCCCCCCTCCCTCTCTAATGATGTGGTACAGTCTGTGTCTCTGTCCCCCCTCCCTCTCTAATGCTGTGGTACAGTCTGTGTCTCTGTCCCCTCCCTCTCTAATGCTGTGGTACGGTCTGTGTCTCTGTCCCCTCCCTCTCTAATGCTGTGGTACAGTCTGTGTCTCTGTCCCCCCTCCCTCTCTAATGCTGTGGTACGGTCTGTGTCTCTGTCCCCCCTCCCTCTCTAATGCTGTGGTACGGTCTGTGTCTCTGTCCCCCCTCCCTCTCTAATGCTGTGGTACAGTCTGTGTCTCTGTCCCCCCTCCCTCTCTAATGCTGTGGTACGGTCTGTGTCTCTGTCCCCCCTCTCTCTCTAATGATGTGGTACAGTCTGTGTCTCTGCCCCCTCCCTCTCTAATGCTGTGGTACGGTATGTGTCTCTGCCCCCCCTCCCTCTCTAATGCTGTGGTACAGTCTGTGTCTCTGTCCCCCCTCCCTCTCTAATGCTGTGGTACAGTCTGTGTCTCTGCCCCCTCCCTCTCTAATGCTGTGGTACAGTCTGTGTCTCTGTCCCCCCTCTCTCTCTAATGCTGTGGTACAGTCTGTGTCTCTGCCCCCTCCCTCTCTAATGATGTGGTACAGTCTGTGTCTCTGTCCCCCCTCCCTCTCTAATGCTGTGGTACAGTCTGTGTCTCTGTCCCCCCTCCCTCTCTAATGCTGTGGTACAGTCTGTGTCTCTGTCCCCCCTCCCTCTCTAATGCTGTGGTACAGTCTGTGTCTCTGCCCCCCCTCCCTCTCTAATGCTGTGGTACAGTCTGTGTCTCTGCCCCCTCTCTCTCTAATGCTGTGGTACGGTCTGTGTCTCTGTCCCCCCTCCCTCTCTAATGCTGTGGTACAGTCTGTGTCTCTGTCCCCCCTCCCTCTCTAATGCTGTGGTACGGTCTGTGTCTCTGCCCCCTCCCTCTCTAATGCTGTGGTACAGTCTGTGTCTCTGCCCCCTCCCTCTCTAATGCTGTGGTACGGTCTGTGTCTCTGCCCCCCCTCTCTCTCTAATGCTGTGGTACAGTCTGTGTCTCTGTCCCCCCTCCCTCTCTAATGCTGTGGTACAGTCTGTGTCTCTGTCCCCTCCCTCTCTAATGCTGTGGTACAGTCTGTGTCTCTGTCCCCCCTCCCTCTCTAATGCTGTGGTACAGTCTGTGTCTCTGCCCCCCCTCTCTCTAATGCTGTGGTACAGTCTGTGTCTCTGTCCCCTCCCTCTCTAATGCTGTGGTACGGTCTGTGTCTCTGCCCCCCCTCTCTCTCTAATGCTGTGGTACAGTCTGTGTCTCTGTCCCCCCTCCCTCTCTAATGCTGTGGTACAGTCTGTGTCTCTGTCCCCCCTCCCTCTCTAATGCTGTGGTACGGTCTGTGTCTCTGTCCCCCCTCCCTCTCTAATGCTGTGGTACAGTCTGTGTCTCTGTCCCCCCTCTCTCTCTAATGCTGTGGTACAGTCTGTGTCTCTATCCCCCCCTCCCTCTCTAATGCTGTGGTACGGTCTGTGTCTCTGCCCCCCCTCCCTCTCTAATGCTGTGGTACAGTCTGTGTCTCTGCCCCCTCTCTCTCTAATGCTGTGGTACAGTCTGTGTCTCTGCCCCCCCTCTCTCTAATGCTGTGGTACAGTCTGTGTCTCTGCCCCCTCCCTCTCTAATGCTGTGGTACGGTCTGTGTCTCTGTCCCCCCTCCCTCTCTAATGCTGTGGTACGGTCTGTGTCTCTGTCCCCCCTCCCTCTCTAATGCTGTGGTACAGTCTGTGTCTCTGCCCCCGCTCCCTCTCTAATGCTGTGGTACAGTCTGTGTCTCTGCCCCCCCTCTCTCTAATGCTGTGGTACGATCTGTGTCTCTGTCCCCCCTCCCTCTCTAATGCTGTGGTACAGTCTGTGTCTCTGTCCCCCCTCTCTCTCTAATGCTGTGGTACAGTCTGTGTCTCTGTCCCCCCTCCCTCTCTAATGCTGTGGTACAGTCTGTGTCTCTGTCCCCTCTCTCTCTCTAATGCTGTGGTACGGTCTGTGTCTCTGCCCCCTCTCTCTCTCTAATGCTGTGGTACAGTCTGTGTCTCTGTCCCCCCTCCCTCTCTAATGCTGTGGTACAGTCTGTGTCTCTGCCCCCTCCCTCTCTAATGCTGTGGTACAGTCTGTGTCTCTGTCCCCCCTCCCTCTCTAAAGCTGTGGTACGGTCTGTGTCTCTGTCCCCCCTCCCTCTCTAAAGCTGTGGTACGGTCTGTGTCTCTGTCCCCCCTCCCTCTCTAAAGCGGTGGTACGGTCTGTGTGTCTTTAACAAAGCAGAGCTGCCAGTCCTGCCAGTGCTGCCCAGTTATCCTGAGCGTCTGCGCTGTTCAGGGCCTGTGGATAATTCATATGAAAGCCAGACCAAGTGGAAACATAAATAACAGCCAAAGCATCTGTTTACCCTGATGAGCTTCTGGAGAGGGAGATGGGGAAAGAGACAGACAGACAGGCAGGGTGAGAGAAAGGAAGAGGGGGGGAGGGGGGGGGGGGAGTCACGTCACAAGAAAATGGTAGGAAAGGATTAGATAAAATGAAGTCGTACACGGCAAGGTCTGTTCACGGACAGAGAGATTCACACAGGATTCACACAAGAACATTCAAACACGTGCACACAGACACACAGACACACACAAGCACACACACACACACACACTCATGCATAGGCAGCTGCGATGCTGAGTCGCTATGGAAACTGCCTCTTCTCTCTCTAATAGAACCGCACCAGCCATTCCATTGCACTGACTCACTCAATGCCTGTTGCCGTGGTAACACATTCTACTCACGTATTTGCACACCCGCCTGCATCACCACCTGAATCTCAGGTTACACATGCACCAGAGCGCATCACTCGCGCGCACAAACACACACGCATGCATGGACGCATGCACGCACACATATACACACCACACACACACACACACACACACAACGCACACACACACACAACACACACATACATACACACACACATACACACATACACACACCGATGTTTATGTGCACACACGCAATATTCCATTACACTTTACATTACATGACACAAGAGATATGAACCTTGACACTAAATATAATATATATTATCCCTCTTTCACAGATCCAATATCATACACACACACACACACACACACATGCACACACACACACACACATGCACAATCAAACACACACACACACACACACACACCCACCCGCCATTCCCATCCCCTCTCTTCTCCCTCCAGTGTATTGTGAGCCCCATACTGATTTCCCAGAGGAGATGTAAACAAGTTCAATTATCTGAGCATTACCAGGCCAGCAGAGCCCTGGGTGTGACGCTCTGCTAATGGATCAGCCCTCCCTCTGTCACCAGTCAGTCACCAGCCACACACACTACTCCACACACTCACACTGGCACACCGAGGACAGGAGAGTGTCACTTATCTGAAGCAGGGGGGCTAAGGAGTCTAGAATCCTGTGGGAGATACAAGATACGAGATACTCTCTCTCTCTCTCTCTCTCTCTCTCTCTCTCTCTCTCTCTCTCTCTCTCTCTCTCTCTCTCTCTCTCTCTCTCTTGACATTGAGTGTTTTTGGAGTGTCCCACGTGTATACAGTGGG
>NC_137689.1:18907867-18937867 GCF_963989245.1 Nansenia antarctica
GGAGGAGATATGATATTATGTATTGAATGTACGTATGTCTATGTGTCTACACTCTTAGAGAAAAAAGGGTCCTTCAAAGGGTGCCCTACTGGGACTAGATCTCTTTAGATCTAACTAGAACTTTTAAGAATATTTCAGTAATGTGGAGCTGTTATATACAGTATGGTATAGTATGTGTCGGTTGCAGTTATATACAGCATATATGTGTAGGTTGAAGGTACTATTTGATATTACGGTATCATTGTGACTAAATGATTCAGAAACACTAACAGACACAAACACATGAAATCAGTTTGTTATCAAATGTAACCCCCCCCCCCAAAAGTTTGAAAAATACAACAAAAGGGGAAAAACATGCAACAAAAATACCTTCATCTCTCGGTCTGTTCATTGTAGACTCATCGTGTTTTTTTGTGAGCGGACCTAAGGTTAAGAACAAAAGGGGGGGGGAAAGAGAAAAGACAAAATTCAAAAAGATTGCACTTTGCTGGAAAAAAGCAAAAACAAAAAGTGTAAAACAAGAAAGGAGAAAAAATACAAACCAGTAAGAGATCATCTTTCTTTTTCCAAAGGCTCAAATGCAACCGACCCCAAAAAGTAAAGGAGCATTACAAATATAGCTTGTCCTGAAGAGACACTGCAAACTCATCTATTTTATGACTGTAGTCCTGTTTTGCCTTGGGAATGACCCCAGACCACATTCACCATCGTTTTTTCCCATCCACTCTCTTTTAATGCATTTCCTACACATTAGGGCTTTGTAGAAGAAAAATCTATGAGTAGAATCAAGCCGTCATTCTTTGTGGTCAGAAAAAAACCGGAAGGGAATGTGAACCCACTATAGATCCTGTTGCCACTCAGCCCAGTGCTGCAGCCCTCGGGCTAGAGGACTTCTACACCACGTCCACAGGGACTGGAATACCAGAATACACACAACACTGATAGTACCACCAGGGCACGCACACGCACGCACGCACGCACGCACACACTGACACACGCACATATACACGCACATATACACGCACATATACACACACACACACACACACGCACACACACACACACACACACACACACACACAAATGAGCCCACTGAATCTGATCCGTGGGGACAGCAAGCGGCCTGCATGAACACTGACCCCTAACAACAAGTGACACACTTACAGATGCAGTATACTCATACGCACCCATAGAGTCACACAAATGATATGCGTCACGCGTGACCAGACAAAAACACCCACTCAAGAGACATCAATACAAGTACACAGGCCGTTAAACACGGGGGAGGTGGGGGGGGGGGGGTTCAGTATTTAAACAGCCGTGTGAGGGCTTCTGACAGGACTCCCATTCTCCAAGGTCAGAGAGGTGGCCCACATTAAGCTTTAATGATAACTGCAGTTAAACGCTCTATAGGGGACAGCCAGTAACAAGCGCTATCAGAGTAACCCCTCCACCTGCCAGGCGGCGCGGCTCTGCGGTGCGCCAGGGCGATAGGGATCCTGTTCATTTGTTTATTGTGTCTATCTGTCAGGGGAGCTCGCCATGGCCGTGGCATCACTACAGCTTTTTTCACGCTCCCTCTCCATCACTGTTAGCATTCAACATGCTATTATCTCCCAGCTACGACACACACACACACACACACACACAGCGCTCTTACAACACACTCTCACTTTCACAGTGTGCTAACGATACACCTCGTCACCTTGCCCAGCGTGCTAGCAACATGCTCTCCTTTTTTTGCGCGCCGACGACACACTCTTTACCCCTCACAGTGTGTGCGAGCGACGAGCGTACACACACTCTCTCATCTGTGCTACGCTAACACTGTACTCTCTGTGCGGGAGCCGACGGGCTTCATCACTCACACAGTGTGCTAGCTTCATCTCTCTCACGGTTCTCTGAAGGCACCCTCACAAGGCGCTAACAACACACTCTGTCACACTGGGCTGAGAATGCTCAGACATATCTATTAAAAACAGCCGCTGTGTCGCCATGCTTCACACAACGGTGGATGTGGAAACAGAGACACACCCAGCCCACGTGAAAGCTATCGCAGGAGAGCGGTTCCTCACATGCAATTGCAAACATTTTTTTTGAAGAGAGAGAGAGGCTGGGATGGGGTGGGGGGTGGTGGTGGTGTTGGTGGTGGTGGTGGGGGGTTAGGGTTGGTTTGGAGCGACCTGGTGATGCGATCAGTGTTGAGGAGATGTAATGGCCTCCCCCGGTGGTGTAATGGCTTGTTCCAGTAAAAGCTTGAGGGTGGTGGTGGTGATGATGGTGGTGGTAGTGATGGTGGTGGTGGTGATGGTGGTGGTGATGATCATCACTGGGGTAGTGGTGGTCTAGTGGATAGTGAGTTGGACTTGTGATCGGAAGGTTGTGAGTTCAAATCCCGCCTGAAACCACACCACTACTAGTGTGCCCTTGAGTAAGGCACTTAGCCCTCAGTTACTCCAGGGGGAATGTCCCTGTAATTCGTAATTGTAAGTCGCTTTGGATTAAAAGTGTCTGCTAAATGGCAAAATTAAAATTATAATTAAATTGGTGATGGTGGTGGTAGTGATGGTGGTGATGGTGGTGGTGGTGGCGATGGTGGTGGTGGTGGTGGTAGTGATGGATGGGGGTGGTGGTAGTGATGGTGGTGGTGGTAGTGATGGTGGTGGTGGTGGTGGTGGTGGTAGTGATGGTAGTGATGGTGGTGGTAGTGATGGTGGTGGTGGTGGTAGTGATGGTGGTGGTGTTGGTGGTGGTAGTGATGGTGGTAGTGATGGTGGTGGTGGTAGTGATGGTGGTGGTGTTGGTGGTGGTAGTGATGGTGGTGGGGGAGGCAGGTAGGCAGGTAGGCAGGTTGGTAATGGAGAGGGAGGCAGATAGATTAGCCCCCTGCCAAGTCAGCACTTCCGCTTCACTCCGCAGCACTCTAAAACCACACCTAGCCGCTTAATGGAGACCACTCTGATTTCGTACCTATGCTCTAATACCCCATTAGAGAGCTTAAGCTGCACACAAAGAGCAGCTTCACTGAAATGGGCCCTGGCTGTCTTTGAAATTGAGACTCCCAGACTTTCAGCTAAAGACTTTACATGTGCATTGTGTTTTCCTGGAAGCCAGCTTTTCTGGGTTATGTTCGAGGAGACTAAATCGGCGATTACAGTTTGGATGTGTTCTGTTGGCTCTGTGGAGCTGCCAAAGGCTTTTTGGGGTTTTGTTTTGTTATCGGGGGTAAAAAATAAACAAACCTAAAAAGAAACACGTTTGAGTGCACTATCTATGGAAGTTCTCCATAGCTCCAGCAATTTTTTGGGGGGGTGGCTGCGACAAGCAGGTATGACAGCAAATCTCCCCTCCTAGAGACCCAGACACAGGGCTCTGCGGAGAGGAACAAGCAGGGCCGTGTTCAGCCACGGTCTCATCATGTCGCGGTGCTGGAGCCTCCTCTCTCAGCTGTCACATCCTGTTCTACAGAGGCTTGGGCTCGCAGCAGAGAACAGCCAGCCAGCATCTTAAGAGGAGGGGATGGCTGTGGGGGACTTTTACCTGGCTGAACCACTGTACACAACATCTCTTGTCTGGATGAGTGTGTGATCAACACTTTACAACGCAGTCAACTAAGAGGATCTAAAAATGAAAACCACATCTTACAAAACATCTGGTTCTAAAATGAAATGCTGACGACATGACATATATCCAGGACACGCATTATGTGACAGCAGCTGGTGAAACCGGGAACAAGTCGCCAACCGACAGACTGTTCAGACTTTTATTCCGAAAGATTTAAATCAATTTCAGTGTTGTTGAAAATCGATGACACACTCGCTAGTCAAGCCAAAGCATTGCAAAATGCAATGGATTCGGTGAGTAATCCACACTACTAACTAGTTAGTGTAGAGTAGTGGGGATTACTTACCGAATCCATTGCATTGCAATATTTTGGCTTGACTAGCGAGTGTGTCATTGATTTTCAACAACGTTGAAATTCATTCAAATTGTTCAGACATTCCAAACATTTTGATTGGTTGGCGATTTGTTCCCGCTTTCACCAGCTGCTGTCACATATGCATATGTACTGTTTTGTAAGATATACATACATTTACTTGTCTATTTTCGAATCTCTGTTTGGCTATCAGTCTTGAGGAAAGTTTGTGTCAGGAACACCCTGAGGAAGGTTTGTGTCATTTTAGGAAAGAAGGCAGTGGTGATGTGGGGGGTTTGGTGAGCAATCTGGTAGTCATATCTTGTGTGGGCTTACTGTCGAAAATGAAAACACCAGTGTCTAAAAGCCTCATCCTTCTGTGTTTGGTCAGGTTAAACAGGGCAAACTGCAATTTTCATTCCTATCATTCTACCTGCTGGCACTCGTTGCAATTCCCCATCCATAATTCTAACACAAATATTAATCGAAATAGACAGGAAACAGATGCGAGCAGTATCAGTGGTGTGATGCAACCCAAAGAGTGAGAGAAAGCAGACGCACTTTCTCCAGCACCAAGAATCATCAGCGCACCAAAAAACACACCCTCGAAATCATTTTAACAAGCTTTGTTTGAATATATGTGCGGTTCAAACGGAGCTGGGGTCAACAGTGTTTTCTTTTTTCATCGCGTACATATCCTCCAATTAAGATCTAGGCAGCACACTGACTGACAAATGATGTAATGGGCTGCTGTTCAGTGAAATCCAAGGGCCCACACGAACGCTTCGCTGCAGCGATACCCCAGCACTGTAGCACTACACCCAGCCCCCCCCCCCCCCCCTACCCTCCTCCAGTCAACAGTGTTTCTGTGCGGTTCAGTGAGCCAGGGGCCTGAACACAAGCTGTCTCCTGTCTGTCTCCATTTCCCCTGTGCAGTAAAGGGGATGAAGCCACGGTGTGTCATGTCCGCCACGGTGTTGTCTCTCTTCTGACGAGGTGTCAGACATCAACCCTCCAATCGGGTGGCGGCAGCTCCCAGTGCTACCAGTCCTGTTCCTGCTCAGTCCCACTTTCTCTCTCTCTCTCTCTCTCTCTCTCTCTCTCTCTCTCTCTCTCTCTCTCTCTCTCTCTCCCTCTCTCCCTCTCTCTCTCTCTCTCTCTCTCCCTCTCTCTCTCTCTCTCTCTCCCACTCTCTCTCTCTCCCTCTCTCCCTCTCTCTCTCTCTCTCTCTCTCTCTCTCTCCCTCTCTCTCTCTCTCTCTCTCTCTCTCTCTCCCTCTCTCTCTCTCTCTCTCTCTCTCTCCCTCTCTCTCTCCCTCTCTGTCTCTCTCTCTCTCTCTCTCTCTCTCTCTCTCTCTCTCTCTCTCTCTCTCTCTCTCTCTCTCTCTCCCTCTCTCCCTCTCTCCCGCTCCGTCCCGGGCTCTGCGGCCCGCTTGCTGAAATATGGTTTTTAATAAAGAGCCTGGACGGTAAACGGCCGCTCCGCCGGCGATAAAAATGAAGGATCTGAGGCCCTCGGCGCAGGAACGTCTGGAGGAAATAGGAATGCAGTGACACAGTGCTCTCGTCTAGCAGCCCCGGCCTCTCTCACAGCACACTTTCTACGTCAGGGACCCGGGCACAGCTGGACTAAAGCGAGCCCCTGTGTGTGTGTGTGTGTGTGTGTGTGTGTGTGTGTGTGTGTGTGTGTGTGTGTGTGTGTAGGTGTTGGTGTCAGAGTGTGTTCTGGTGTGTGCCCTGTGGTGTGCCCTGTGTATGAGCACATAGTGTTGTGTATGTATGTGATATATGTGATATGTGGGATATATAGTTTTTTTTATTTTATTTTTTTCCTTTCCTAACACCAGGGAGCCACCCCTCCTAAATTTCGTTGTTTGGTACCTGTACTGTAGCAATGACAATAAAGTCCAAGTCCATTCATTCATTCATTCATTCATTCATATATATATATATATATATATATATATATATATATATATATATGTGTGTGTGTGTGTGTATGTGTGTGTCTGTGTGTGTGTGCGTGTGTGTGTTAACTCACTCTTCACTCTAACAGTAGGTCAGCTTTGTTTTCATTATTCCAAAAAAGCCATTCGAATTTCATTTGAGTTGAGGAAGCAGCAGGCTACACAGTGGCCTGGTTGGGAAGGACATAGAACTCATTTGCATTCAGAGCCAGTGACCTCCTCTTCGACAGCCCGCATAGAGAGAGAGAGAGAGAGAGAGAGAGAGAGAAAGACAGAGGGAGGGAGGGGAGGGAAGAGAGGGAGGCAGAGGGGGAGGGCAAAGGGAAGGGAGAGTTACAAGGAGAGGGAGGGGGTGAGCAGAGAGGTAGAAAGTACAGAGGGTTTTGCCTGAGTATTTCCTCTCCCTCAGTATTAGTCAAAAATAGGCATCGTGTCCTTTGTGGTTTCCTCTGACTGTAGTGTTGGGTCATTCAGGGTCTGAGATAGAGGTAGCAGATGGGAGTAGGAGAGGATTAAGAAAAAAGTAGGATATGTACAGGGAAGAACTGAACAGCTGGGTATCTAATACATGTCGATACTGGATGTACATGGGAAACAAGCATGTTTGATGAACTACTAAACCTTTATTCTCTGTCTCTCGCGCACGCACGCCATGCCACGCACACACGCCACGCTCACGAGTAAGCATACAGAATCTGGTCCACGGGGACAGGAACAGGCCTTGCCTGAACATTGACCCCTAACAATAAGTGACAGAGATGTTGACAGGAACACAAGCCGCACGTTAAAACACTCTCTCTCATTGGTTCTAAGGATTAAAGGACTCAAACAAACAAACACACACACACACACACACACACACACACACAATACAGTAGTTCAAGCGGGGCAGAATGTTTTCACTTTTAGTCAACCATTTCACAAAATAGCAAACAGATTTCACCATTTCAGTGGTAGACGCCGTTTCACCATTTCAGTGGTAGGCCGTCAGACGCCATGGCGTTCAGCGAGCGCTTATACAAGATGTACCACATGACTCATAGTGCCCTATTTAAACAGTGTTCAGTGTCCAAGGTACGGCATCCATTAACACAATGATTAAATCTAATTAGCCAACAGGGTAAAAAACAGATTTGTTGGCCAGCCCGAGACACATTTCTGTCACGTTATCGGTGCTCCTTCATTTTCCACCTCAACCCAAAGATGCTTCATTCCAAAGGCATCCCCCTTTTGTGAACATGGAATTAGATAAACCTTGAGTTTTCTGGGCTAATTAGCCGGCGTGTGCGCACTAGCAGAGGTGCGGCGGTTACTGATGTATTCAATGTCTCATTTCCCCCGCAGAAGAATCCTGATCCAATTTTCACCAGATCAAGGGCTGCTGGGATAGCAAAAATAGAATAATTTGTTTGAGGTTTGTTCTTGCATCAAAGGCAATCCACACGATAGTTCTTCTGCAGTGTCAACTGCTATTTATTTATTTATTTATTTATGTGTTCATATCACTCCCCCCCCCCCCCCCCCAACCCCCCCAACCCCCATCATTATCTGAATCTACATTCATATTATATATACTCCAGAGCTTCAAATGACTATTGAGCAGTTACCATCTTTTTTGTTTGCCTGTGAAGTGTATTGATCGTATTAAAACGGAAATTAATTTGGAATGCTGCCAAGACGTGGCCCAGAGTGGATGGTGATGTCACATCCTTCACAGCAGCCATGGGATTGGAGCACTGTGTCTCTCTGTGCGTCATGCCTCATACACATACAGAAAGGTGCATGTCGGCTTAAAGCTGAACGTACTGTAACTACTGTATGCTCATTACTTTTATGAACTGGATTTTAATAGCTAATGGAGTGAGAAGCAGAGTGTACTGTAATAGAATCTGGGTTCCCATGGAGAGTGAGACTTACATATAATACTACTGGAATGCTACTAATCATAGAGAATCCAGAAAATGAGGTTTACGCAGAGCTTTTTTTTCCCTTATCAAAATGGGGTCTATATTGTGAGGCCAGTGTTTCAGCTGTCGTAACCATGGTACTGAAATGGTACCGAAATGTGTGGACATGTGCTTTTGTGTCTGTTCATTTTTAATAACGTGACTCATGTTCAAGGTCACCTGCTAATTAGTTTGACTGAATAATCAACAATTTAGACAAATATGCATGACGTCCTGACTAGAGTGGGCAATCTCAAGTAATAGCATTTAGTTCTTTTCGTTTTTTTAATTAGTGAAAATAAATACTTAGATAACCCAGTGAAGAGTAGAGCCAAAACCCATGAAATAAAGCAGATAGTAAAAGACAATAGCTCTTTCTTGCTCTACTTAAAGACCCCTGTCACATTAAATGAAGGAGAGAGCTATAGACCCCTGTCAGAACTAATCAATGCGGATAGAGATGGAACAATCTGCTGATTCAAGCTGTTCTTATTAAATTGGTTTGGAGCAGATAGAGGGGACTACTGAACGGAGGGTTCTCAGGCAATAATTTGCAGTGACTCCTGGGGCCAAGTGTTAACTACAGGCCGATGTATAGCATGTGAACCCAGTGGTCTGCAGACCTGGAGTGGACATATCATCTGTGTGAAATGCAGCAGAATCTCATCTTGCTCCTACAGGCCCTTCATGCTCACTGGCTCCCAACCAGGAATGAGTTTCCTAAAAGCTTAGGAGCACCAGGATAATCTTTTGTCCATTGCCTCAAATAGACTTAAGCCAAATACAGTTCCTGTTACCGCAAGGGTTCACATGCAACCTACTGCAAGAATGGCTGTCTGAGCTCGACAGAAGCTCGCTGGAGGCTCCATGCAGACACACACACACACACACACACACACACACACACCACACACACACACACACACACACCACACACACACACACACACACACACACACACACACACAAACACACACACACACACCACACACACACACACACACACACACACACACACACACACACACCACAAACACACACACACACACACACACACCACACACACACACACACACACACACACACACACACACACACACACACACACACACCTCCCCAAAGAGGTGCAGAGATACAATCTTGAATCTTGAAAATTATTCAATATGCATAAAATAAGTGCTCCTAATCCTATTGAATAGATTTCCCTCATATGAACAAGGAATACTGGCTGAAACCACATTAGGGCTATACTATAACTGACGCTCAAGACTCAGCAGACACATGAGATTTCCAACACCAGGGCTGAGATTCCTAAAATAATTCAAGTGAATGCCCTTGATACAAGTGAGCCAATATATGTAAATATACAAATATAAACCTAGACGTCTCACAAGTATGTTTAAAATATCTTTGATTTGAATAGGAAGGTGCTAATATATAGATTTTTTTTTTAGAAGCACACAGTGGAGAACCAAACAAAGCCCAGTTGAGTCAGACAATAAGGATTCTCGTGTGTATACATAATGATTCATCTATTTGTTTAATTACAAGGACATCTTTTTTCCTTTAATACTTTGTCCTAGATTTGCTGTCGTCCCCAGCCAAGACAAAAAGTTTCCATAGCACTTCCTATTACAGCACGGAATAAAGAGGTAATAACATGGTAATAATAGCTTACAATTAATAATAACATCTGCATGTGTTACTTATTGAATTGCATGGTAACACTGATTTAAGTCATTTCTAAGGCAATCATGATTGCAGTTAATTACTGGGGTATTAGAGTACATAGAAATAAAATGTGGGTAGTTGATTTGAATACATTCTGTAAGAAATTCTCTGTTACCAAATAAGACCAACCGAGTAACAGTAACAGTGTATTCAATTTTATTTTGAAGTGGCTCTATCCTGTTCATTATTCCACTCATCAACTGGAGTACAATAAAGGCTGTAGCAACAATAGCAACATTTTTCTTGAGGATGGGGGGGGGGGGCTTGAACCGGAAGTAAATACTACATGTTTTATTAAATGGTAGATGACTTATAGAGCGCCTTATTCCAAAGTGCTTTACAATGGCCTCTCATTCACCCATTCACAGACACATTCACACAACAATGGCGGCAAGCTACCATGCAAGGCGCCGGCCCACTCATTGGGAGCAATTTATGGTTCAGTGTCTTGCGCAAGGACACCTTGGCCAGCCGGGGTTCGAACCGCCAACCTTGAAATCATTAGACGCCGGCTCTACCTCCGGCTCTACCTCCGGCTCTACCTCCAGCTCGTTATTATATGGCTTATTGCTTATTGTAAGCATTTGTGTTATATTAGTTTCATGTGTACTGGGTAAGAAATGGTAGAACAACTTCAAAAGTTCATCACAACTACCAGGTAATTACTACATACCAATGGGGTAAAAGGTGTGACGTGTGACATACTTTTCCCTTGGTGATGCCCCGATTTCAAGTTTAATTAAAGTCTTATTTCAGGGTAACACACCACATATCTCATAACATGGTGCTAAAAATATGGTTTATCATTTTCATCTTCCATCCCAGATCCTCGTTCCACAACGTGGACAAACATTTCTGTTGTGTTTGTGTACCCTACAGTATGATTCAGACACAGCAGAAATGCTGACTACAGCTAATAAAGAGATGTTATTGGGCAAAAAAAAAGTATTGTGTACTGACTGTGCAGAACTGTACGTACATCGAGAAACCCCCTCACACTGAACAACAGACAGTGATGGAGGCTGACATGAGTGTAAGTGCTGCTATTCTTTAGTAATATCATGGGCGTCTGTTGGCCCAGGTTAAGAGCTCTTGTTTCTCTGATTACATCTCCTGACTGAATGATCTAAATGATACCACTCCATAAAGATGCTTCAACATAATCTCCACTCACTGGGAAAAAATACCAGTCTCACGTGACAGGAAAGAGATGAGGGGAGTTGAACATGAACTATGTCCTGTTCCTTTAAACGTGACAGCAGCTGGTGAAACCGGTTGCCAATCAATCAAAATGTTCAGACTTTTATTCAGAGAGATGTAAACGTCCAAATCAATGACACACTCAATTGCCAAAATATTGCAATGCAACAGATTTGGTGAGTAATCCACACTACTACCTAGTTAACTATAACACTACTTTACATTGTTAGCAGGCTCACAAAACAAGCTGTGTTAGTCGACTAGCGTGTGTCATTGATTTTCAACATTGTTGAAATCCCAGTTTCAACAGCTGCTGTCACAAATGGTATTGTCTTCCTCTGGGATGTGAGGGCCAAAAAGGAAGTGATAACTGACTCTTCCATGGGTGTGAATCTGGGAACTGCCCTTTGTCATTAGGTAACTTAATCTACTCCATACCTGGGGTGACTTCCCATCCCTACCATCCATAGATTAGAGCCCTCAGCCCCATCACCACGAGACTGCCACAGTATTTTTATTTAACCTGCATTTATCCAGGTTAGTCGATAAAAGAGATCTTATTTAGAGATAAAAATCTATTTTCCAAGATAGACCTTACTGGATGTTATCTATCTGGGCTGATGTGTGGAGCTGGACTCACCGTCCTCAGTGGGCACGTAGATGTTGAGGTACAGGCAGTCCTCGCTCTGGTTCTGCACGTAGCCCGCTGCAGCATCCAGGTTGTCGGTGAACCACACTGGCAACATGATCTCGGGCAGCACCCCGTGCACGTTCTGGGGGCACACCGGGGCAAACTGGGTGGCGTTGCGGATGTCCTGCCATGAGCCCGGTGCTTCGGGTGGCTGGAAGCGACGCTCGCCAATGGGCGGGGTCGCGTAGGGCACGCCCAGGTACTGCTCCACCGGGCCCAGGATCTCATTGTTGAGCTCCTTCCTGACGCCCCGCAGCTTGCCGTAGCCCGTGGTGACCATGGGGTGCTTCCCCAGGTCAGCCCTTTGGCATGAGGAGAGGGCCAGGCGCAGGGCCAGGCCCAGTAGCCACACCAGGCAGGTGTCAGACATCCGGCGAGGGCTGGAGCTCCGCGTCCCACCAGAGCCCTGCCGGCTGGGGGTGCTCACGGGGAAAAAGGACATGTTCTCTGGTTGTATGTATGCCCAGAAAGCAAAACAGCAAGGAGTTGTTTGTTTGTGGACAGAAAAGGGTCAAGAGAGGACCTCCAAATACCCCCCAAAAAGGAGTAGATTGTAGGAGATACTGGGAGAAATAGGTATCTGGAGGGGGGTTGGGGGGGGTGGGGGGGAGGGGGTTGGTCAAATACAAAAGTGCAAAGTGCGTTTTCCTAGCATGGTGTGAAAGAGCAGGCGTAGTGAGGGGGAGAAACGGGGGAGCATCGTCAGGTAGACTCTACGGTCTGGTCCATCCTCCTGTGTGCTCCTGATAGGCCAGCTGCAGTCTGACAGCTCCCACAGCCAATGGGCCGCACCTAGGGGGGGACAGAGTAGTCACAGGTTATTATCAAACAGTGCCCAGTTTGTGCAGGTAGACAAGTCAACAACTCTGTATAAACATCAGTCACATTTGCATCCAAGCATGCAAGATTTACATGAAATCTTGAGCATTACCGCCGGTGCTCTCAACCACCCCGGTGAACACATTTTCACATTCACATCTTCAAATGATGCATCATCCAAGCTACAGCATGTCGAATGTTACAGCATGTTACAGCATGCAAAACGCTCGTCAGCCATGTCATTGACTTGACTCCTCAGAGAACACGACAGCCGTAAACGCCTGTTGACACATCAATCAGGGGAATAAAATTGTGTGACACCTCCCTAAATCCCCCCCCCCCCCCCCCCCCCCCCCCTACGCCGCCCCATCCTCCAGTGCATGTGTGTTGGCTTCCCCCACGCGGCTGTGTTTAGTTGGTTCCTGCCTCTTCATGGTTCCACTCGAATGGGCGGCACTAATCTCACTCTGGCTTTTGGGAGATGGAGTCATTTAGGCATGATAAAGGCTTTATGTGATGCTCACTGTCTGCTGAACGCACCCCTTCCCTCCACCTCTACACCAACCCCCGCCACTGCAGCCGCCCCACCTGATGAGAGAATGAAAGTGATGGCAAACGATGCTACAACACACTGAGAGATGATGAGGGTAGAGGCATCCGGGTGAGGGAATGGAAAAAAGAAGAGTCTGCCAGCCACCTGGAGAGACAACTCCATTCATCACCAAGCATCTGACTCCATTTGAAGACAGACAGGCTGTCTGTAACAGTGCCTTGTTGTAAATGAGACAGATATACTGAATGAGTTTAAATTGACTCCAGTCTGTTCATATTCAATCTCGGAGACACAGCATGTAGTGTGTGAAACAAAAGCAGAGGAACATATTTCAAGTGTGCAGAAGTTAAAGGGACAGCTGCAGAATATATTTCCACAAATCTACCAATGTAGAATGATGACATTCCATCAAAATCGTCTCTATGATAATGTTTATATAAAAAAAATAAGACATTTATTTTTAAGAACATTTAAGAAATTATACACTTTTATTTCCACTGTTTGAATTTATCAAAAACTCTTATACCAACAATATTTTGCGGCTTTGACGTCAACAGTAGCCAGTTAGCTAGCTGCTCCATAGCCACACAACTAGCGATCAGCAAATTCAATATATGCACACACAAAAAAAAATGTTTCAGATTCACTAAATAAACCATCCAACCAGCTACTATTCTAATTGAATTGTAATGTTTTGACAGCTGTCAGTCACTTGGGTGTAGCATGGTGTTTCGGAATGGACTAAGCTAGCTAAACTCCATCAATAGAAATCAAATCCAAGTTTATTTATCATGAAATGAAATGGCTGTCACGAGCAGCTCTCCACAGTGCAGTGTAAATATAAGTATAGGAACAAAAAGGGAATAATAACAAACACAAGCAGTAAAGTACTGTGATGGCAGAATTGTTATGTATCATTGAAGGGTTTATAAATGCTTTATTTTGTATTGTATTCATTGAAAATGTTATTGATGTGTCTGTGGTAATAATGTGCAGAGGGAGCAGTTTTTCGGCTAGTTTGCAAAGAACATCCTGTAGCTTAACCAGAATCTTGTCTGTAAGCATGTCTATGTCTGAAGGAAACAACGGTAGCTTTTCTCAGTAAAGGGGAGCCGGTTTCGTGTCGCACGTATGTGTGCTGTCTGAGTACAAAATGTGCTTCTCGCTCTCTGCTATGGGCTCACTTCATCAGACATACTTGTACTCTGTATTGAACTGAGACTTCTGTGTGCATAGAATAAACACAAAACCTGTTTGATTCAAATTCAGAATTTCATCAACTCACCAATAAGGAATATACTGTATATAAATCCCCATTACAGTACTAAATAAGACAAAGTAAATCACTAAATTCACAACCTGGTTACAAGGTTAACAACCTGCTGCTGAACAAGTCAAAGACCCAGGAAATCATCGTGGACTTCAGGAGGGAAAAGTCTGAGGTCCAGCCCCTGCTCATCGACGGAGAGAGCGTGGAGAGAGTCTCAGCCCTCTGATTCCTGGGGGTGCACATACAGGATGACCTGTCCTGGAAGAACAACACAGCAGCCACCATCAAGAAGGCACAACAGCGGCTCTACTTCCTGAGAGTCCTCAGGAAGGAACACATCAAACAGGAGATAATGGTGGCCTTCTACCGCAGTGGAGAGCATCCTCACCTACGGCATCTGCAACTGGTTCTCCAGCTGCACAACCGCGGAGAGAAATGCGCTACAGAGAGTCGTGAGAACAGCCCAGAAGATCACCGGCGCCCCCCTCCCCTCTCTGGAAGAGCTGTACAACACACGCTGTCTCAGGAAGGCCTCCAAGATCTCCAGAGACCCAACCCACCCTGGGTACGAACACTTTGCCCGGCTGCCCTCGAAAAGGCGGTACAGGACCATGGCCGCAAGGACAAACAGACTGAAGCACAGCTTCTACCCCAGGGCCATCCAGGCCCTGAACACAGCAAAGACCTAGGTTCTGGGCCCTGGACAGTCTGGACGGATTGATGGCAGCTGCTGGACTGAAAAAATCAGGTGTAGTGCTGAGGCACAAATATGTACATTTCAAGCCTGCAAACTGCGACACTTTAAATTAATGTGCAATAACACTATGTGCAATATGACAACCCTAGTCGTCTATCTGTACAGTATAGTATAGTGGATAGTGTACATAGCCTTTATTTATGTAAACCAGCTCCTTCCCTTCTTGTTTTTTATTATTATTATTATTATATATATTTTTTTCTTTTCTTTCCTAGCACCAGGGGAGCCCCCCCTCCTAAATGTCGTTGTTTGGTACCTGTACTATAGCAATGACAATAAAGACCATTCATTCATTCATTCATTCATCATTCATAAATACAATCAACAACAATAATAAGTCAATCAGTCAATATTAGTGTAGCCTTGGATATGGTGGAATATAGTACAGGTGAGCAGGAGGTTGTCTGTAGTGCAGGTGAGCAGGAGGTTGTCTGTAGTACAGGTGAGCAGGAGGTTGTCTGTAGTGCAGGTGAGCAATGCTGCTGGGCAGCTGGGGGAATCAGTTCAAAGGTATTTTCGCTTGGAAATAGAAGCTGTCTCTGAACTTGTTGGTCTAGGACCGGATGCTCTGGAACCGTTTGCCAGACTGGAGCGAAGAGAACAAGGCATGGCTGGGGGTACTGCAGCCTTTGATGATCTTCCGGGCCTTCCTCAGACCGCTGGAATAGATGTCCGGTATGGCAGGGAGCTCACTGCACATTTAGCAAAAATGAGTGGTCGAATCAGGTGAATGTCCTTATTTATTTCAAGGTATGGCATTATTTTTGCTGAACTGCCTGATCTGTATTGGCTGATAACAGCTATCATCACCATCTGGATATCACCAGAGCCAGGGCGTAAAAGGAGCTATGCTAAAAGCCTTTGAGCTGTATAAGTGATTTACAACAAATATTTGTTGAAGCAGATAAAGAATAAAGAAATCAGAGTATGATCGGATGTTGTCTTTATTCTGAGTGCCAAAATACATTTTCAATAAGATATTGTCTGTAGGTCTGTATGTTGTGGGTCTTCACGGTCTAAGGACAGAGTCTTGCTCGGGTGATTCACCTTGGGACCTCACACTTAACGCTTTTCCGACATGCCTCTGGACAGATTCGAAACAAATATATGCGTATTTTCTCCCAAAATACAAATCTAAAGTGATATGTCGTATTGGGACTTTTAATTGGAACACATGAAACAATTCAGAACATTTAACAGCAACCTAAACCTGCAACCATTCCTTTAAAAAACTAAACAAAGCAACAACACAGTGTAACTGCCCCTGACAGATAAAGGAACATGATGAGATACAGCGTGACACACTCTGATAGTAGAAGGCAACATAGCGTGTGTGTTCTAATGGGGAAGGGAATGTGGCAGTTTGAGAGTCCCTCAATCTGTCTTGGGCCGCCAAGTGGAGAGTCAGTGAAGTGAAGCGGGTGCCAACCCATCCTCTTTACACAGCGAGGATTTACACTCCTATAGCCATTGACATGCGATCCAATTAAACCTCCTGTTTTACAATACAGTCTATGAAAACAATGATGTACTATGACGGTTAAGATCACAGTTGGGCAGTTGGTGCAGCCAGGGGACATCTACATGTGTCGTGTCGCATACGAGGGACAGATTTCACAATAACATGTGATCTATTCTCTACTTGGGTTAGAAGGATCCTGTCTGTGTTGGCTGAAGATTCGAGTATTGATCTGAATAACGATCTGATACATTCTCAATGGAGTTGAGATGCTCCAGTGTTAAAGAAAAACAAGTTCTTGATAGTGGTTGATATAATGGTATGTGTGGTGGGTGGGGTTTCGAAACCTGGGTCTCCCACATGGATGAGGCTTGTGAGGAGTGTCTACCATTAGGCCAAGAGGAAATCCACAAGGTCCAAGATGCGGCACTTGAGTTTTCAGGGCTCAGGCAGGGCTATCTCATTACAAAAGCTTGCAAATCACCTCTGCTACATACTGTATACTGTACACGTTTCTAGCCTGTGTTGTAGGTGCAGTATAATCACCATGGCATGCAGGTATGAATTGCCATGGTAATGAGATCGCTCTGTCTTCCCTCTGATTATTGGAGATCCTAAAACGTCGTTACCCATGCATATTTATCAGACATAATTAGGGCCTGCATATCGCTCGTGGCTGGTGGGCTGAAATTAGGTTTCATGAATATGCATTTGTATTTATTAACCCTGCAAACCCTGCATAAAAAATGTAAAAAAACAAGACTCCACAAAACAAAACAGCAGCCAATGGGACAGGTCGGATGTGAGGATGCGTGAACAGGATACGAATAGTAGAGTTGTGCAGTGCAGTGGCCATATCTTCAGAGATCCCACCTCAATTTGAACCCCACGTCTAAGAGAACTGGACCACAGGAGTAGCTCCTGGATACTACTGGCTAATAGCAAAGTGCTTATACACAAGCTATGTCATATGAGGAATATGAGCACTGCTGGAGAGCAATATTAGGCAAGCCACATTGCTACTCCCTACCCATATTGATTCATATAATGTATACCACAGCCTTGAGTGCATTAAAGCTTTCATAAAATGGAAAGATAAATAAATGAGAGGGTAGAATGTCATAATGAGTCTTTTTTGGGGGGTGCTATGTCATTAACAATAGGAGAAATACAGATTCAATCCGTCCTCCTTGACCACTCAGCAAGCTGGAAAGTTGCTACTGTATTTGTATACATGTTATAGGAGATTAGAGCTGTGCTCTATTGTGTTATGGGCTGGTAATCAGAGTATTGACTCCATACCATGAAGCTATACACTGGAGATGGCAGAGCTCCAGTGGTTTCAGACAGCATGATAGATTACCGACCCAGAAGCTGTCAATAAGAAGTGCTTACATTTCCTCTTCAATAAGGGCCCCGCAGCTCTTTATGTTTCAGGGGGCAGATGATCTTAGACTCTCCTCCCTACACACACACATACCCACACATACACCTACACACACACACACGAAACACGTGCATGCACACACGCACGCACACATGCACGCACGCACGCACACATACACATACACACACATACACCTACACACACACTCACACATGCACACACACAGGCACACACACAGGCACACACAGAGGCTCTAAGAGACAGGTTTATTTATATATCAGCATGATAAGGTCAGCTCATAAATCACTCACAGATATATCATATTTCTCTCTCCACGGTGTGTATACAGGATGTGTGTGTATGGGTATGAGAGTGTGTATGTCGGTAGGAGAGGGTGTTGTGTGAGGTGTGTTTTAGCCCCCGGGTGGTGGCTCCCACACATGAGCTGTTATTGATTAGCTTAGCATGGGTTAGGGTCAGGTCCTACAGGGGCTATAGTCAGTCAGACTAACCCAATGCCCAACTCCATGTATGCATGTGAGCTAGAGACACACTCTACATACACTCACAATACTTGACACGCTCTAACACAGGATGGTGAATGCTGAATGCAAGGGTGACACAGTGACAGTATTCAAAAATAACCCCCACCCCCTCCTCCCCGTAATAATAAACCAAAACATCCTAAACGTTATTTTCCATGGAAAGGACATAAATATCTAGTGGTGACACGTGGGAATAGCCTTAAGCCTACAACCCCAGAAAATCTAAACATGATTGTATACAGGACAGTTTTGCGTACGAAGGACAAACAGCCATTCTCTCTGTCTTCTCTCAGGTGAAGCTTGTTTGATGCAGTATTGCCTTGTAACTGCAGGACAGTTTTAGAGGCGTGTTTAAGTGGACGAATGGTCAAAGTGAACCGTGAAAAACCCTGCAGAACGGTGGCATTTGAACACAGACACGATCTTTTGTCTCAGCCGCTGGTGCTAAGACCACATGCATGCTGTTTCAACCGTCAAGCTGTTCTCCTGAGCGAGTCGACGTTCGGTGGTGACAAGCAGCTTAGCATGCCAGAAAGCACAAGGCGGAAAACAATGTTTCTGAGAGAACTGATACGTGTTCAATCCGGAGCCACTCAGGTGGCCACTTACAGTACAGCATAATGAGCATAAAACTCACACGCCTGCACACACACACACACGCACGCACGCACACACACACACACACACACACACACACACACACACACACACACACACACACACACACACACACACACACACACAGAGTGGATTTACCTCATTCAGTAAAACTGAAAATCTCACTAAATCAACGTGAATGTTATTCCTGGTTAATCTGCAGAGGACTGTAATATCCCGTCTCCCGCTCCAATCTGTTCTAAATTCTTAGTGAAATCTATTCTTAGCAAATCGGTTCTGGACAGCAATATCCCACGGAAGGTTAATCTGTCTGAGAAAATAATCATTTTAGCATGTTATTTCTTGTTACTGTGTGACCTCATAATTCAGAGTGACCTCATAATTACACAGAACCGCAGGGTTGTCAGCACTCATGAAGGCTGAGAGCTTCATCCCACAAGTCCCTCTGTTCAGCGTGAGCTCTCCTGCTCCTCTCTGAGAACGGCTCAGTCCTCACCCCCCCCCCATCCCTATCTCCCTCCAGCCAGGGGAATTTCGAGATTACCACAAAACAGTGAGTTCCCCCACTTAAAGTTATGATTGTAATTAACCCACAGTTCATCAATGACTTCAAAATAGGGTTTTGGAGAAAGAAAAAAATGGGACTTTGGGGCTAGGAGGGAATCCTAGAGGGGCCAGAGAGGAGACGGAAGGCCATTACATTCGTTTTCAGATATTCTTTCTTCTTCCATTTCTCCCAGGATCCATCCCTACAAGTCACAGCATGGGAGAAACAATCAGATAAACAAGCTCATGAATAATCAAATAAAAGTCAATTAAGGGGCCTCTAACGAAGCAGGAGTGGAGGTTGTTAACGAGCTAGTGGAGGAGGCTTGGAACATAAAACAGCGGGTAGAAAGGAAGGTGAGAAAAAAAGCTAGACAATCAATGTGTCGCCCACGGTGACTACTGTTCTTTACTCTTAGCGCCCGCAGCCCACACCACAGACCGTCTGACCGAACCCCCCCGACACACACACACACACACAGACACTTCTTTGACAGTAGCCTTTGTGCTGTAATGTGCTGTGCAAACGATCATCACCCAATCACTCTGCAAATTCACAGTAGAAGTATAAGAGTGTGTTCCTTGCATTTGTCTCTCTCTTGGCATTCATGAATGTCAGTATGCGTATTACTGAAGCACACTGGTGTGAACAATCTGGCCACACACTAATTACTGTTTATCTAAGTAGCATACTAGGTGTGTGTGCGTGTGTGTGTGTGTGTGTGTGTGTCCATGTGTGTGTGTGTGTGTGTGTGTGTGTGTGTGTGTGTGTGAGGGAGTGTGAGCAGTGTGACAGCTGCTTTCCCTCTAGCCAAAGCTAATTTAAGGAGAGCAGTCGTGGCTGAAAAGAATGGGCTGAAATGTTGAATAATAAAGCCATCTTGGCCCCTGCTAAGACATGGGGAACTGAGCCCAATCTAGCTGACCCACTGTGTCTCTCTAATGTGATGTCAACGTTGTGATTACACAGTGCCAGAGGCTCTCATCTCGGCTTCACGTACTACCATGTGATGTCTGCTACAGTACTATGCTGTAACGAGGATGCATGACTTCATATTGTTCGGTGGAGTTTGAATAACACCCAGACAGCTGAGAGATGCTGAAGTTGACTGGGGAACGGGGTCTGTGCACGCTGCGGTCACGCAGGAGGTGGTCATGGTTTGTTTAAAGCAAGTGCACCTGGATGTGGGGGGTCTCGCCGAGAGTTCTCTCTCTCTACCCCCCCCCGCCCGCCTCACACGACGGAGGCCTTTTAGGATGCGGCGGCCACGCACGGTCATGGATTTCAAACAGCTCCAGCCGTAGCGTACCGACACATGCCAAACACACGCTCGCGCGTGTTCCAACAGAGCGGTCCATGCCTAGGGGGCAAGACTCCTGAAACAAATGCCCCCTCAGCTTCAACACAGAGGGCGGGGGGGGGGGACAGGATTAGGCCCATGGGAGCCAGGCAGGAGCCTGCAGCCAGGCTCAGCAGAGAGAGAGAGAGAGAGAGAGAGAGAGAGAAGGGGAGAGAGAGAGAAAGGGGGAGAGAGAGAGAGACACAGAGAGAGAGAGATTCAGAGAGAGAGAGAGACACAGAGAGAGAGAGACTAAATCCTGTTGGTGTGCTCTCATGTGTCTGTCAAGGTGTTTGCGTGGGTGTGCATGTGAATGTGGGAGTTATGCCGACATGCATACTACAATATGTGTGGTGTGTAACTGACTGTGCGTGCTGGGTCCATTGGTGTTAGTGTAGCCTGGGCTCTCAGTATGACACACATTGTCTCAGAGTGTGACATTTCATTTCCTAAAAACCTGGCAGTCCATTCTCCCAATGTCTTTGAATACGAAGACAGGTTTGTACAGCTCACTCTCTCTGTGTCTCTCTCTCTCTGAATCTCTCTCTCTCTCTCTCTCTCTCTGAATCTCTCTCTCTGTGTCTCTCTCGCTCTGAATCTCTCTCTCTCTCTCTGTGTCTCTCTCTCTGTGTCTCTCTCGCTCTGAATCTCTCTCTCTCTGTGTCTCTCTCTCTCTCTCCCTTTCTCTCTCTCTCCCCCTCTCTATCTCTCTCTTTCTCTCTCTCTCTCTCTCTCTCTCTCTCTCTGTGTGTCTCTCTCTCTCAGTGGTACTGCGGTTTCATGATCTATGGCAGGGGGTGCTGGTGGACAGATGAGTGCAGGCGGATAGAGGATGTATGAGAGAGGCTGTGGGAATGGGTGAATGGGGAGGTACACTCATTTCTGACGCGTGAGCCGTTCTTGTGAGCGGTTCTCGACCCGACGGAAAGAGGGCTTTGATTTAGCTCGGGGTCCAGGGCGGCCTGGATGGGCTCCATCCATCATGTAAAGTAATTACGCTACGAGCGTTTCCATTGGAGAGAGGAGTGGGTGGAGGGGGGGTGGGGGGGGATCTCAATGGCTCACATTCACTAACTAGAAACTCAGGGGAAGAGGGAGATAGAGATTTATAGGGTTGTATTATATTTCATACTTTGTAAAAGAAGAAAAAAAATACAAAAAATAAAGAAACAAAAAAGCTGTCATGCCTTTAAAAAACCAATTGAGAATTTGGAGGAAGTGCCGTCTGGGCACTGGAATAGGACAGCTATAACATGATTGCATGCGGGTGTATTTTCTAATTCCTATGTTATAGCAGCTCTGTTTTGTTCTGCTTTAATGTCTTGTTTAATTAACTAATTAACAGTTTTGTAATTGACTGCTTTGGCAACACTGTTAAGGCAATTTGAAAAGTGATGCTGAATAACACTTTAGAATAGAATGGAGAGAGGAAGAGAAAGAGGGTGAGAGACAAGGGAATCGACATGGCCGATAACACACACAACACAAAAGAACACATGACCATACACACAATCACTTAGGGACCGTAACCCAACATCTCCACAACCATTGCCTGTCTGTTAGTGGCCTTAGCCAACATTAACACGTCCACTGCCCACATCTCCTCTCCCTTCCCCCCGACCCTAGCATGGACAGAATGATAAGTGGTGTTGGGGCTAGCTGTGCTGGCGTATTGATTGGGGGTCGGAAGGTTGGGCTTGGCTGATATGTTTTCCCCTAGGACCCAGCTGTCACTCAGGCTTGCTGGCCTCAAGGATATAATTGCTATAGGTACAAGAGTAGATATCCCTAAAACACATTGACAATATTATACTTTCATACAGTAGCCTTTACCATTAAGGTATCTTAATTATTGCATTAGATGATTACTGATATGTAGGCTATAGTAAGCTAGATCTTAAGAGATATAGAATCATAGAAAGAGCTGAGTTCATGTGTAGTAATGCCACAGTGGATAGGCTACAGAACACGTGAGGAGCACCATAGGGACAACTAAATGTGCAACTATGCGCAATGAAAAAGAATGAAACGAAAATAATTGACCTGATTTGGCAGAGCGCTGACAACTATCACTTCTATGCCAATAGATAAGCCATGCAATATTTCGATTCTTTTTTTATTGCTGATAGGAGTGACTAATGTTTGTTTTTCAAAGGTGGTGCTTTTCGTGACGGTCTTGGCCGAGAACCAGAACTATGGAAAATGAAAGTGTAATTTGATATCAGGAATGGGGGCGTCTGACACGTTCTTCTTCAATCTGTCGCTGTCCACGAGGGAGTGGTGCTGAAAGACTAACGGCTCGTCAGCTCGCAGGCACCCTCACGTGTCTCCACAGCGGCTCTCTCGAAGCACCGTCTCTTGTGCCGCAGCGAACATCTAACTTCTCCCGCTTTCATTAGGGTAGTTCCGTATTTTCAAATAGTGATATTTTCTTGGTTTGATTTGTTTTAGCAGCAGATCCTTCCAATTATTTATTTATGCAGTATTCGTTTCTCAATATTTATATCAGCTGCTTCTTTAGGAGAGAAGAACGCATTAAAATGAAATATGCAAACGGCTATGCGGAGTCATATCGCTGCATGCGGTGCATTTTTTTTTGGCCCACTCTTGTAATATTAAAAAGCCATTTTAATGAAATTGGTCGTGGACAAGATGATGAACAGTTCTAGGACATTTTTAGTCAGCCTTGTAATCTCCGTCCACCTAATTTCATCTGTCTATCAGTATAATATCTCCCAACCATAGGCAGTAAATTACTAACAGTATGGCAAATGTCTAGAATGCTCAAGCCATAACATAAATATCCTAGCTCAAGCGAGCAGTAATCTACAGTATGTCCCCTTAAACATAGCCTATGACCAGAGGATAATAGGTCATACCTCACATATGCTGTCATGGGACATGTGAACACTGATCTCATATTATACATAGGCCCATGTGATGCTGTCATAGCATATCATGTCCATATTGTATCATGTCTATGGCATGTATGACCAATGATGACAGATTTTCACTGAGAGTGATGTCAACAGCATGTGTGTAGCCAGAGGTTATGATATGGAATGTGATAACTACTGTGATATGATGTGTAATGCTGCCTGCTGTGTCCCAGCTTGCCACTCTGATCATAAAAACACACACTTCACGTCATCATAGATCTCTTCAAATAGGGCGCCGCACAAAGTGCTTCTGTGTGTTTTGGAGAAATTTGACACCGAGCAACTAGAAAATGTGATTATAACATACCCGTAAATGGATTGGCAGAGTTTCACCATCCAATCGCTGCTTTTACAGTAACATTGTTTGGCTCATCCAAATGTTGGGTACTGTAGAGAGCTCGGATCGTTTGTTGTTATTTTTCCCTTTCCGTGGCTCTGTTTCTATGTTCCCTAGAGCAAACTGTGATTCACATTAAAGTCCCAGTGCTTTCTGGGAGCATTCTCCGAGTGGCTGGCTCAGTCACCTAACATGTCCAGAGTGAAACGTGTCTGCAGCACCTGCCTCGCTGATACACAAAGAGCCTGGGAGTGCAAAGAAACCCTGGGTCGGCACGGCACACAATGCACATAGTACTACACCGACAAGAGACAGGACTGCAGTACTGTAACTGTACCCACGCGGGCTGATAAGAGGTGATAGAGGAGTCGGTGTTAGACACATGATAGAGTGATTCGGAGGGAATATAGAGAGACTGGATGGAAGGTAGAGTGATGGAGTGATCTGTGGGAGTAATGAGGTGTGAAGACTAATGTAGAACATGTCTGGAATTAGCAGGTAAAATGGATGGTGACAGATAACGGGTGAGAGAGAACGGTTTGGGATGATGTGGGAGGTCTACGCAGAGGTAAAGGTGTGACATAGAGACAAACAAAGCCTGACGTAGAGAGAGACGTGTGACATAGAGTCACAGGGAGTGATTAAGTGAGATGAGTTATGAGTAGGCGAGGGGCAGCGCAATCAGAATCATTATCTGTCTCAAGGGCACCCAGTGTTGCTCCACAATAAACAATCAGCGATCAATACAGTATATCATTTTACAATAATCATCCCTATCCATAATTGGTTTGAAATGAACTTGCAGAATATCAATAAAGCCTTTGATGATAGGGCCGCTGTTAAGCCACAGAATGCATCAGGTGCTGATCAGGCAGTGTAGCCATACACAAAGCCGTCCTTTTGATAAATGGTTAATATCCTGCATTAGTTAAGATGCTTGTTATGTTATGCATCATCGTTTGGTGGGCCAGATGCTCACCTTCAGTGAGCCTTTCATGCTTTAAATAGAGCACATCACGTATTCCAGAATGCTTTCATTATACAGCCCTGGCTTGGCTTTAAAAAGTGAGGTAAGCCCACTGAGATATACATCATGTATAATGGGTACAATGTCGTTGCTCAACTGGGGGTGAAAGAAATGTGTGGCCAGATGGAAAGCCCAATGTGAAGTTTGGCTTGAGGACAGCAGCCAGACACACTGGAAGTGAACTTTTGGCTAATACCTACACCACCTCTGTTTCCCCTCCTCTGACTCAATGCTTGTTTGGCTATCTGGTTTCCAACTGGTTTGTGTGCTTTTGTTTGTTTGGCTTGTCTTCTCCACCACCGCTGAAACCCCCAGTCCCTAAACTGCTGCAGCGATGTAGTCCAGCTGTGTCTGAGTTTCCAAACAAATGAATAATTAAAGACAGTTTTCAGAAAAGCAAGAATAAACTGCATCGTTCTTTCCCCCCTCTAGCGGGATGGATCCCGATGTCTCCCATCCCCCCTCCCGACACCCCACCCAACCGAATTATAATGGGACACTTCACCTAATAATGCATCAACTCTCAATGCAAGCCTCTGGGAATCCACCGTCCTACAAACCAGAGCACTGTAAATGACCATCAGAAGGTACTCCCATTCCTTCTTCTTGGTTTATTAAATAAATAAACACGTTTTGTCATTTCACCCCTTGAGCTAAAAAGGAGGAGCAGCATGGCTTGTGGCCATATGGCCTAAGAGTCACCCACAGGAGCCACTTAGATACAGATTTCTGACCGCATAAAACCAAGAGGGAACCCAGGGAAACTATTAGATGTGACCTACCTGTGTTGTAACAGGCATTAAAGACCAGTACTTTACTGTACTTGTGTCAGAAATGTGAAGTAAATGGGGGAGGAAGGCAACAAGGGCCACTGAAATGTGTAATTACTGTTAGAAATGGGACATGTGGACACACTTGCCTCAATGCATGGTGACCTGAATCAATGGTGACATGTCGCAGAGGAACGTGGTTTTTCCATGTGGCTTGTGCTCAGGAAATAATTGCTCCCTGGCTATGTCACAGAAACTCCTTAACTGGGCTGGATACACTATCTAGAGGCTAATTAGATAACGACGGGTTGAGTAGTTCTGTTCAATCACCCCAAATGTTGTTCCGAATTCTGGTGTCTTGTCCCCAAATGACACATGTGAGTTGACAAGGCCCCACATCATTCCAACCATGGAGGATGTTTCCATTTTCTATTAAAAGTTGAAAATGCAGTCTTCACATTCAAAATGAGAGTATAGCATCTTTCTATGAGTCCTGGAGCACGTCAGTCATAGCTCATGTAGGAACACAATTAAATGGATGGGAATATCCTTAGTCAGCAGCTGCAGCACAGGGGAGGAACCAGTCACTGCTCTCGCTCAAGCCAGAGTCGTTCTGAGACCGATCCAAGAACATTAGCCTGGTTCACTGGGCAACATTGGGGGATTTGGGGTTAGTCACATCGCCCATCTGGGCAAGTCAGCATAGTTCATTGGGCCATGTTGTTGGGCTTTTTTTTAACATGGCCAGTCACAAGACAGCTGCTGAAATATAGATGTTGCCTTGAGAAAACTGTCAAGTCCGGCAGATGATTCACACGCTACAGTGATACTGTTTGGTGTGAAGCCTGTGAATGTAGCAAATTTTGAAGATGGAAAAAAAACAACTGACAGCTGGCTACATTGAGGTGGTGAGCAGGTCAGCTGGATGTGAGAGGACTGGACTGACATCATTTGTATGCGCAAGAGGGAACTGTACGGAGATTTCCTGTACTCAAAGAGAACTGCACTGAGGTCAGCTTAACGGAAAGGCACGGGCTGTACTGATATCAGCTTGATGTCTGTGAGGGATCGTGTATTGGTTGAATGCGAAAGAAAACTGCACTAAAGATGACCTTGATGTGTGAGACCAGGCACCAAAAACATTCGACACACACACACACACACACACACACACACCTGCAGCATGCAGCATCCTTTGAAAACTGTGTTTCTACCAATAATACAAAAATGTGTGTTCCCCACATATCACCTGAAGGGCCTGATAATAGACGATAGAATGGCATGAGCGAAAGTTTGACATGGGGCATTTAGAGAAAAGGAAGAATTACCAATTAGAAAATACAATTGTACAACGAACACAACAAACTCTATCACGCTGGCCTATTTAGTCTTAAACTGAACATTTAAAGGCTGAAACAAGACTCCACCCAGCCATTGCCCCCCCCCCCCCCCCCGATGATGGTTTAAATTTTAATCCAGCTGCAGTGGGTGCCCACAGGCTCCTGCTCTGTCAGGCAGAGCACAGTTGTGCCAGGCACCAGACAAGAAGCACACATACTTCAGGGGTTAGTGCAAACTTAACATTACACTTCATTATTCATCTGCTCTGAGGCTAGGCCCCCCGCCCAGGCTGGACTCACAGCGCTCGCTCTAACATCTCTCGCCCTTCCCTTGGCCCGCACTAGAACCACCGCACAGAGTCTCAAGTGAGAGTCTCCACACACACACACACACACACACAGAGAGAGGCCTCACTACAAAGTGTCTCTTTCATGACCCCCCTCTCTGCAGCAGAGATACAGCCACTCCACACATACAGTATTATAGCACCACCACAGTACAATGTGGAACGGTGAAGGAGAAATTGAAAAATGCAGTGTGCTCACTGTGCTGTGAGCCTTTTTTCAAAGTGTGAAGAATGAGTGTGCCTCATAGGTGAGGGAGCATCCCCATAAGCCTGATGTCCTCATTCGCATCCCCATAAGCCTTTGATGTGATCGCGGTCGTTATGACACAGGGAGCGCTGGCGATGGCGGCCAGGGCACAGGCGATACAATTGGACACAGCCTTGTGGAAGTTTTTTTTTAGCCAGGTTGATATTCCTCTGTGAGCTCTATGAGTCATTATTGTGCATAAACCAACACATGGGAAATGTCCTCTGCGGACAGGGACAAAATGTTGTGCGCTAGTAACTACTGGCCCACTCTGACGGACGCCTGTTCCATAGTCCAGTGCTCTAACTTGTATCCAATGGTCTAGTTTCGATTGCTTCACATCAGGAGGCTGACAACACACCCATACATCATGAAGGCCCACTGGAATATATGGCCACATACCCTCAGTCATTAGAGACTGTCATTTGGAGCACAAGGTGATTAGGAGCCTGTCATTACTATAAGATATGTGGGCAGAGCGAAGGCTGATCCACCGTCATTAAGAAGGCTAGGCCAGAGTACAAGCGTATTCACGACCTCCATCAGAACAGAGGTCCTCTTGTCTGAGCCGAATTCTGCCATTGACAGAGCACTGGCCAACCAGCACTGAATATAAATGTGCCTCTCTCCTTGGATCAGTGTGTGTGCATTCGCTTGCATAGTTACAATGGCACACTCCTATGAAGTGTATCTGATCATACCTGTGTGTATGTGTGTGTTTGTGTGTGTGTGTGTGTGTGTGTGTGTGTGTGTGTGTGTTTGTTTGAGTGACTGAGTGAGTGAGCTTATGTGCGAAAGTGAGAGAGGTGTGTAGATGACAGTGTTCAATATCAAATATCACCATCAAAAAAGATCTCCCACTTGGCATATATCAATGTCACACTCTCATTAAAAATAGACAATCTATTTCACTGGCATGGTCGAGGGATCGGGCACGCGCGCGCTCTAAGAGCAGCACACATAACCATTCTCTATCAAGTGAAAAAATAAATCAATCCCTACGTAGCCAACGGGGCTAGCGATGGGCGCAATTAAGCCTCTAAATGGCTCCTCGGTCGGTGAGCACGACCGGGCCGACTCATACATACAGAAGACCCGTACGCCCGGCGCCGAGGGCTATCGTCTTGATCGTGTTCTGATTCAAATCAAATCGGATGCAGACCGTCTTGGTTCCATTTTATTCACGAGAAAAAAAACGGAAAGACATCTCGGCATCGCCGGTTGCTCTGCGGATATTAGCCCAGCCATAATGTTAACATCAAAGATGCGACAGCTTATCAACAGGCAAAAGGCCACTGATATAGCACTTCCATTGAAACGAAGGAAAACATTTCTATTAATTGAATAATTCACATGCAGGTTTGCCAATTGACATCTCATTTCCCAACGGTGACAGACAGTGCGCCAGGATCGATAGGTACATGCGAAGCTGCTATACGGAGCAACAGCGTCACACAGATGCTTGCGCACACATAAAACCAAGGCTATGGGAAATAAGGAAAATAACGGTTTCAATAAGGGAGGAACAGGCTTACCCAAAATATTCCCAGTAAGCGTGAGAATGTGCGGGTCTCCCCAGAAGATGTCTTCTGATGTTCTCTCTCCTCTCTGGCTTTTCCCGTTTATTTCTTACGCCATTTCTTTCTTTTTCCCCCGGATTATTTCTCCTGAAAGTGACGTGTCGCAGGCTTTCGCACATCAATTCACCTTCTCGGTGTCGGTCTGTCTACCCCCTTTTCCAAAAAAAGAACACCTCTTAATGTCCCCTCCTCTTCTCTTTTCCTCTTTCTGACAACACCCTTCTTCTCTCTCTCCCTTGTCGACAGATATAGCTTACCACATTTTTCGATCTCGCAAGAGAGAGGCAAAGAATAAAATAAAACAATAATAAAAACAAATGCGCGTAACGCATTAGCGGCTAACTCAACGCGATGGATACACGACTCTCCTCCGTCTCTCCATGGTGACACATTTCCACGGCGCCTCCCTTTCGGTGTTCCGAGAGCGGGCCTACATTAACTAATTATTTAATTGAATAAAATAAAGAAAAAGCTCCAAACAGGGGTGTCAGACCTCTCCTTGGCGTGCTTTGCGTTGTCTTTCCCTGTCTACTTTGTCTTTGATGTTTTTTTTTTAATCAGCTACAAAGGGGAGCTATGAATGGATCTCCCGTTTCGTTGTGGCCTCCGTTTGCCATATCATAATTACTTTTACAGGATTGTAATGATGTTAATTATTTTTGCAGCCCC
>NC_137689.1:18947867-18980367 GCF_963989245.1 Nansenia antarctica
GGGGAATTTGCTGAAAAATAACAAGTGTCCATTGACTGGGTATTTTCAGTCTCTATCCTCTCCCTCCCTTGTCATCTCTAAATTCATCACTCCGCACATTTTCTAAAACAGTCCTCCATCCATCTCTCTCCTTTTGAACTACAACAAGAACAAAAGACAATGTGTTTGTAAGAAATGCTTTTCTCACCTGAATGCGTGTTTCACAATCACTTCATGCTATGAGTGTGTCAGATTATACAATTGGTTTGATAAGATTCGCACCATCACCCGGAGCGGAGCATTTGCCCGTCGGGAGAAGTAAGATTTGCACGATCACTCAGAGTGAACACTTTGCCAGTCACTCCTGGCTAGAATGGATCTGTCAGTTTCATTTGTTCCTGCTTTCCAGTGGAGAGACTGAATGCTTGTGTAAGAGCCCTGGTGAATGGAATACATTATGTGCCCTTGTACACAATGAGACAGCTAAAAGGATCCTCGTCAACTTCTATCGGTGTTCCATGGAGAGCATTATGACAAACTGGATCACAGTGAGGTATGGCAGCTACTCTGTCTCCGACCGGAAGGCCCTGCAACGGGTCGTGAAAACCGGCCAATAGGCTAGGTGCACGATCTCACTACTTCCTGAAAGGCAACTGGTATGAACATATCCTGTCTCACTCTATTGGTTTAATTGATTAATCAGCTGTGCACTGTGTGTTCCAACGGTTTACCGCACAGCTGATTAATCAATTAAACCAATAGAGTGAGACAGGATATGTTCATACCAGTTGCCTTTCAGGAAGTAGTGAGATCGTGCACCTAGCCTATTCATCACCGGTGCCTAACTCCCTGCCAATTGAGGTCAACCTCGCAGGCGGTGTCTGCGGAGGGTGCGAGGCATCAGTATGGACACCTCTCACTCCAGCCACAGACTCTTTGCATTCCTCCCATCCGGGAGGCAGTACAGCCAGGAGTCTCCTTTCCCACACCAGCAGGCTCCGGAACATCTTCTTCCTGCAGCTGTTACTTTGCTGAACTCAGAATCCTGGCGGTAGCCCAGCCCCCCCCCCCCCCCCCTCTCCCAGCCCCCACCCCCCCCCTCCACCCCCCAACAAAAGGATCATTGACTCCCAGTATCAGTGTACGCTCCATCCTCTACTGGCTGCACACCCAGGACTTAATTTAGCTTTTGCACTACTGCTTGTTTGTACATATCATATTTATTATATTGGTCTCTAATTATACATTTGACATACTCTGTAACATAACTCAAGAGCTATTGCCCTTGTTCATCTGTACATATCATATTGATATTCATCTCATTCCTGTATTATATTCATTTATTTATACTCATGTATAAATACTCATGTAATCCTTTATACTGTAATACCACACACTGTCTACAATATCATGTCTTTGCACTATGCCACTATTTGCACGATCTGGTTACATGCCGAACTACATTTTGTTGTCTCAGTAGGCTACTTGTACTGTGTGCATTGACAATAAAGTTGAATCTAAAAAAAGATGTATTTTTTTCTGCCACTGACTGTATTAATTAAAATTCTCTTTAATTATATTTCTTTTCATTCCAAAAGGAACTCTTGGAAGCCACGTAATTGGCCATCATTCAAAACCTTTGAAGTGAAATTGCTTGGGTGAAGTTGACTATTGAAAACTGGATTAAGAGTCGAGGGGGTAATATGTAATCAGTCATTCCTCCTCTTCTTCTTTTTCTCCTCTCTCTCTCTCTCTCTCTCTCTCTCTCTCTCTCTCTCTCTCTCTCTCTCTCTCTCTCTCTCTCTCTCTCTCTCTCTCTCCCTCTCTGAAATTCACTTCAATACTGTTCCATTTTCTCTATTCTTCCAGTGTAAGCTGCTCTGTCAGGCGAACATCACAATCTCCTACATTGTCTCTGTTCTGAAGGCCCAGAGTAAGAATTCGAATTAGTTAAAATAGGAGTCAGTTATATTTATTAGTAGTAGTAGTTCACCTCACTCCCACCCCTTCAGGTTCCCAAGTTTGTTATTTTCTATTAATGCCACTCGTTTGTATGCTGTGTGTGTTCTGTTGTGAGACTTTGCCGTTTTTGTGTTGCTGGATAATTGTGCGAGTTTTGGTGAACGCACCTTAGAATGTTCTCGCGAGGAAATGTTTGGTGCTCCTGACGGTGCGAGTCAGTTGGTGGTTTCGTAACGGAGAAGAGGGTTGCCTTTCGGGACTCGTGAGTGGCTAGGATAGAGAAATGTATCACCTACATATAAGCTAAATCATAAACCTCTAGTAAACCGAAGTTAAAAGTTGCTGTTGTGTGGATAGTTGAAGTGAACAACGAACTAGGACCGTGGGATGCGGCTAGCGAACGACGCTAGCCATCTCCGCTCCAATTCATCGTGAGTCTGACGTGCCCGTCCAGTCCTGAGTCGGGATATTCAGAAGACGATCCATCTGTCTACTAGCTACCTCTACGGAGTTTCCACTGAACTTTCCACCTCTCCCTCCATCCATCACCATCAACCTGGGCTACTGGTACAATTAGATAGGCTAGATATATTTCAATGTTAAATGTCAATCCTTTCAATGTTATATGTATGTGCATTTGTGTATGTTATTGTCGTATATTTTTACCTAAAACACACACATAACACGGATTATATATATATATAGCTTTGTAAAGGGTTGACCTCTCTTGAGGGCCTACAAGGGCATTTAGGCCCTTCCTCTGAGACAAGGAGGTTTTGCGACAGATGGTCAGGCACGCACACGCACGCGCCCACACATAGGCACACACAAAGGTTAAAGAACGATCGATAGCTCCTTGTTGGGGTAAAAGCTTAGCAGGAAGAGGAGGGCTTAAAGGTGGTTTCACTGGGTATAAAGTTAGGGAATTCACAGAAGATCAGTCTCTTTGTTCCTCGGACCCCGACCCGGATGCCTGTTTGTGTGTAACCTGATCCTGATGACCTGATCCTGTCTTTTTTGAATAAATAGTCTTAACTTTGCTCAGGACCTTTTCCTCATTTTTGACAATCACCAAACAACGAAAATATTCTACATAAGTGGCGAGCCTAAAACCAGAAGATCCATAGTTTCGGATGACCGGCCGTTTTTCAAACCCTTCATTTCAAAACTAGGTGAGTCTCAAGGGATTTTCCCCTCCCCTCTCCGTTGAAATTCCGCTAGGCCTGGCGGAGGAGGTGTTTGAACACTGGTTGAAATTCTAAGCTATATTTAAAAGAATCTTGATGTGTTGAAGTATATTATCTTGAAGGATTGGGTAGGGGCTGGACAATTAGCCGGATTGTGAAATCTGTATATGTAAATATAGTGATTTGATTGTTCGATACGTTAAAATATCGTGTTTGTAGTACAGCAGAGAGTGACCTGCGTGTAGGGCTTGTTTTGGGAACGAGCTATTAGCATAAACTGTGGAGAAGACGTTTTCCCAGTGGGCTGATAAAGATAAATAGATCAGAAAATAGTCTGATGAGTGTATTGATGTGGAAGGAATGAGAATTCCTGTTTGATAAAATATAACTGGATTATGAAGTGTGTTTTGTAAGTAAGAGCAGTATTTGAAGCAGATTAAGAAATCAATTCTTCAGAACTGTGTCATAGAAAAAGCAGACGCCATTTTCCATTGTGTAAACGCACGCTCGGGCACGCGCGCAGACGCCCAGAAGCAGAGGCACAAAGAAGCCTAGATATCTCTGTGAAGAGACCGTGTGGAGAGCATACTTGTGAAATAAGTTGAAATAGACGCCGTTCTGAATTCGCCATTGCTCATTGTTGTCGCGAACACGCGGAGAAACAAAGGTCATTAAATCAGCCTTTAACTTCTCTTGGAAAAGGAATGTGAAGAAGCAATGGTCAATGGAGAATATTAGAACGAGATTAATTTGGTAAATAATACGTTTAACTGCATTGAAAGATAATCTTGATATTGCTGTGTCGTGAAAAGTAATTGTTTATGAAAACAAGTTGTGTTAAAGAGATTGTTTTAAGCAGGCCCCAATACGGCCGTGGGTTTTCAAGAACAATAAAGCCCTCCCCCCTTCCTGCTCTGCAAAAAGCGCACACACACAGTGGAACATCCCTTTAGAAGGGAACCTGAATTTGATTAATTTCATTACTTATCCCTTACAGATAAAGATAAATTCATTCCACATAGATTGTAGTATTTATAAAGATAGAGATAAAGTGAATTGATCAGCGGGGTATTTTAAATAGTTTAGAATTACGGTTAAAACATTCATAGACTCCATTCACACGGAAGAGCTGGCGCATGCGCAATCGATACGCAAGTCGGTTGCTTGCCGCCATCTAGTGGACGGAACACGATAAGACATTTTCGGTTGCTTGCCGCCATCTGGTGGACGGAACACGATAAGACATTTTCGGTTGCTTGCCGCCATCTGGTGGACAAAAACACGACGGGACATTTTGGAACACTGGTCCTCAGTGCATCCATCTGATATGATCCATCTGAGGTCGATGAAATAGTCCTATACAATAATAAATGGATGGTTGTAAATGATTGTAATATATTACATTACTTCAATTAATTTAATTAATTACAAATTGATTGAATTAATTATTCAGATCATTTCATTTTCTGTTTTCACAAAACTTTGATCAATTGGGTTGTAATAGTCCAATGATAACGTTTTCTTTCACAGGTTTACATCAATGAAGTGTCAATGACTAAGTCTAATTAATTATGCATTCCTTTCAAATAACAAGTCGATTTCTTTACAGATTGTAATTAATAATTAATCATTTTATTCCTTCCAAATAACAAGTCGATTTCTTTACAGATTGTAATTAATAATTAATCATTTTATTCCTTCCAAATAACAAGTCGATTTCTTTACAGGTTGTAATTAATATTCGTGTTTTACATCTTTTTATTTCAAGTTAAGTTCTTTTTCACAGTTTTTTGATTAAAGAATAGCAGAACAGTTTCTATCTGAGGATTGATCAATCAAGGGTTTGTGGATCAGAAAGACTTAGAGCGTGACCTGCCTTTGTAATTTGATAATTGTGTTGAACAGCCTTTGTAGTTTAATAATTAAGTTGACCTGAACTATAATTAGTATTGATTGAGCAATTAAGTGACACACATTCATACACAATAAGGGAAAAACATTTAGATTAAAACACACACACATAGATTACATTTAAGTCAATAATACACAATACCACTGAAACAATCCTGTTATGGTAGCACTAGCAACAGAGTCAAGTGTGGCAGAACCCCAGAACAGACGGACACAAGAGGCAAACTAATAATAAAAGGATTTATTAAAATGATGGACAAAAGAATAAACCTACTCTAACGGGGCCTAAGTGGGGGGAATGTGTGGATGCCAGAGAACTGGATAATGTAAATGAGGTGTGAGTGGAACTGTACTCTATGTGTCTGGGTGTGAGTGTCTAGCGTGCAAAACTAGTGTGGTGTAGATATGTAGATGAGTGAAGTGTTGAAATATGTACGTGTACTAACCAGTCCAGAGCAGAGAGGGGGAATAGTCGGCAGGCAGGCAGACGGGGGGGTTAGGCAGGAGGAGTAGGCGGCAGGCAGGCAGGGGGTTAGGCAGGAGGAGTAGGCGGTAGGCAGGCAGGGGCATAGGCAGGAGGGGTGGTTGTTAGGCAGGCAGGGACATAGGCAGGAGACGTAGTCGATAGGCAGGCAGGAGGTCTAGGCAGGGGGAGGCAGGTTCCTTTGGGGAGCGAGGATCAACAAAGAAAACAACTACGGTTAGCAAAATAACAAACAAACAAAACTCTGAAGAGAAACTACTTGAACGAGAAGAGACAACAGGGAGAGCCAAACTACTAACCACATGGGTCAAAATAATCAAGCGTCGGAGGAAGGTTTCTGGGGCTTCTTATAGGGCTGCCTCCTCCTGAGTTGATAGCTGGACCCAGCTGTCTCCACTTGAGCCTGATGAGGCTCAACGAGCGCCAACGAGGCAGGAGGGGGCGGAGCCGATGAGGGATTCACAACAGTACCCCCCCCCTTAGGGGAGGCACCTGACGACCGTCCTGGAGCGTCCGGGTGGGTCAGATAGAAATCCTCCAGGAGTGTGGGGTCGGCGAGGTAGGACGGGGGCACCCAGCTCCGGTCTTCGGGGCCGTAACCCACCCAGTCCACCAGATACTGGAACCCCCGTCCCCTACGGCGGACAGCCAGTAGGCGGTCAACCGTCCACACCTGGTCGCCATCCTTCAGGACCCGGGGAGGTGGGGGGGCTGGAACGGGGGGGGACAGGGGGCTAGTGGAAACAGGCTTGAGGAGGGACACGTGAAATACTGGGTGGACCTTGAGAGCAGGGGGAAGGTTTAATCGAACCGCTGCAGGGTTAATAATCCGGTCAATAGTGTAGGGCCCAACATAACGGGGATTTAGCTTACGGGAGGAGGTCTGGGCGGTCTGGAGGGGCAGGTCCCGGGCCAACAGCCAGACCTTCTGGCCGGGACGATAGGCCGGGGCTGGCACCCTCCGCCGGTCGGCACAGCGACGGGACCGCTCAGTGGCCCGCAGCAGAGCGGTCCGGGTGGTCCTCCAGATGCGCCGACACCGGCGGAGGTGGACCCTGGTGGACGGGACTGCCACCTCCAGCTCCTGTTGGGGAAAGAGAGGAGGTTGATAGCCCAAGGAGCATTCAAAAGGGGACATACCCGTGGCGGAGCTCTCCATGGTGTTGATGGCATACTCCACCCATGGTAGGTACTTGGCCCAGGAGGCGGGGTTGCTGGTGGTGACACAACGCAGGGCTGCCTCCAGGGCCTGGTTGGTCCGCTCGGCCTGTCCGTTGGACTGCGGATGGTATCCAGAGGTGAGGCTGACCGAGGCCCCAATTCCCTTACAGAAGGCCTGCCACACCTTGGAGATGAACTGGGGGCCCCGGTCGGACACAATGTTGTGGGGAATGCCGTGAAGCCTCACCACATGGAGCGTGAGGAGGTCAGCAGTCTCGGCCGCGGAGGGGAGCTTGGGAAGGGCGACAAAGTGGACAGCCTTGGAAAACCTGTCCACAATGGTTAGGATGGTGTCCTTACCCTTGGATAAGGGGAGCCCCGTAACGAAGTCTAAAGCGATGTGGGACCAAGGACGACCGGGGATAGGGAGGGGACATAGGAGGCCCGAAGGAGGACGATGGGAGGCCTTACTTCGGGAGCAGATGGTGCAGGCACCCACAAACTCCTTAACGTCCCCCCGGAGTGTGGGCCACCAAAAACGTCGGCTGATAAACTCCGCTGTCCGGTGGGAGCCAGGGTGGCAGGCAAAGTGACTAGAGTGCCCCCACTCTAGCACTTGCGGCCGGACAGTGGAGGGAACAAAAAGTCTGTGCCGGGGTCCGGTACCTGGGTCCGGCTCGGCACGCTGGGCCTGTCTGACCACCGACTCGATGGCCCAGGTGACGACACCTACCACCCGGGTAGGGGGGAGGATGGTGTCTTGGGTCCCCGGCATATCCGGGGACTCCCCCGGGAACAGCCGGGAGAGGGCGTCCGCCCTGACGTTCTTTGACCCCGGGCGGTAGGTGAGGGTGAAGTCGAATCGGCTGAAGAACAGGGCCCAGCGTGCCTGTCTAGGGTTAAGCCTTTTTGCCGTCCTCATATAGGTCAAGTTCTTGTGGTCAGACCACACTAGGAACGGCAGCTTAGCCCCCTCCAGCCAGTGCCTCCACTCTCCGAGGGCAGCGTGGATGGCCAGCAGCTCCTTGTTGCCCACATCGTAGTTCCTCTCGGCAGGGTCAAACCGGCGAGAGTAGTAGGCACACGGGTGGACCTTCTGGTCCTCCTCCGACCGCTGGGTGAGAACGGCCCCGACGCCCGTGTCTGAAGCGTCTACCTCCACGATGAACTGCCTGGCTGGATCCGGGTGGGCCAACACCGGCGCGGTCGTAAAGAGGCCCTTCAGGGTGGAGAAGGCCGCCTCAGCCTCAGGGGTCCAAGAGAACGGGCGAACAGTGGAGGTACAAGCAGTGAGAGGGGCCGCCACCTGGCTAAACCCCTTGATGAACCGCCGGGTAAACCCGGCGAACCCGAGGAAGCGCCGGAGTTGTGTTCGGTCGGTGGGTCGTGGCCACTCTGCCACCGCCTTAATCTTAGCCGGGTCGGCGCGCATTTGCCCTTCCTCCACGACGTTACCCAGGTACGTCACAGAGGAGGAGTGGAAGACGCATTTCTCCGCCTTGACGAAGAGACGATTCTCCAGGAGCCGTTGTAGGACCAGGCGCACGTGTTGGTGGTGTTCCTCCATGGTCGGGGAAAAGATCAGGATATCATCCAGGTAAACAACCACGAAAACATTTATCATGTCCCTCAGCACGTCATTGACCAGCTCCTGGAAGACTCCGGGGGCATTGGACAGGCCAAAGGGCATGACCAGGTACTCGAAGTGACCGAGGTGGGTGTTGAACCCGGTCTTCCACTCGTCCCCCTCCTTGACCCTAACCAGATGGTAGGCGTTGCGGAGGTCAAGTTTAGTGAACACCCGGGCGTGAGTGAGTGGCTCGAAAGTGGAACTCATAAGGGGGAGTGGGTATTTATTCTTAACAGTGATGGTGTTTAAACTACGAAAATCTATACAGGGCCTCAGGCCACCATCCTTCTTCGCCACAAAGAAGAAGCCCGCCGCGAGGGGGGAAGACGATGGTCGAATTACACCCGAGGCTAGGGACTCGGCTATATAATTGCGCATTGCCTCCTTCTCCGGGACCGAGAGGTTGTAGAGACGACCCTTGGGAAGGGCTGCCCCGGGAAGGAGGTTGATGGGACAATCATAAGGCCGGTGAGGAGGAAGTGAAAGGGCGCGGTCCTTACTAAACACCATGGCCAGGTCAAGATACGTAGAGGGGACACCAGTGAGGTCCGGGGGAGAGACTAAGGGCCTGGGACCGCTGGACGGAGAGAGGGCGGAGCGTAGGCAGTTGGCATGACAGGGGATGCTCCAGCCCAAAATCCGTCCAGTGGTCCAGGAGATGTGGGGATCGTGTCTCTCCAACCACGGCCTACCTAATACTAGGGGTGCAGTGGGGGCGTGGAGGACAAGAAAACGTGCCGTCTCGACGTGATTACCGGACATGGTGAGGGTGAGGGATTCAGTGCTATGCGTGATCCTACCTAAGGGCCTCCCATCGATGGCTTGGGGGAACAAGGCATGGTCGAGGGGAACGAGCGGGATGCCGGCCTGACGAGCGAGGGTGATGTCCATCAAGCACTCGTCGGCCCCGGAGTCAATGAGGGCGCCGGCAGAAATGGACTCCTCACCCCAGGAGAGGGTGGCTGGGAACAGCCGGTTGTGGTTCTTGATGGGTTGGGGGATCGAGGCACGGCTCACCAAAAACCCCTCTTTTAGCGAGCCGGGTCTTTTGGCCGCGCCGGGCAGGTTCGGAGGACGTGTCCGGGTCTTCCGCAATACAGGCACAGCCCGCCCCGCATTCTCTGCTCTCTCTCTTCCTGAGAGAGGCGGGACCGGCCGACCTGCATGGGCTCCTCCGCTGACTCAGAGGTGGACGGGGCTGGGGAGAGCATGGGAACCCGAGGGGGCAGGGCCGAGTGGGCGGCCGCAAAACGGGGGAGAGAGGACGTGCGGCTGGGGACCGAGTGAGGGGGCCCCACGGCGCGTTGGCTGCGCTCCTGGCGGCGCTCCCGCAGGCGCTCATCCATTTGTAGGGACAAGGTGACCAGTTCTTGAAGGGAGCCTGGGCGGTCCCGGACGATAAGGTCCTTCACCGCCTCACTCAGACCCCGCCGGTAGGCGCAAAGGAGCGCTATGTCTCCCCACCCGCTGTCGGCGGCGAGGATCCGGAACTCTAAGGTGTAGTCCGCGACGGTCCTGGAGCCTTGCCGGAGTTCCAGCATCCTGGAGGCGGCGTCCGCGCCGTCAGAGGGGTGGTCAAACAAAAAGGAAAACTCCCGGCGGAACGCCTCGTAGTCCTGGGCAAGATGTGGGTCTCTGCCCACCACGGCTATGGCCCAGTCTAGAGCCTTGTCCACCAGGAGGGACATAATGAAGGCTACTTTAGCCTCTTCTGACCCATACTTGGACGGTTGGAAAGCAAAAAAAAGTTCACACTGGGTCAGGAACCCTCTGCCCAGATCAAAGTTCCCTCCAAAGGGTCGAGGGGTAACCAGGTTGGGCTCGGGTTGGGCGGGAGCTCGCCCTGGGGGGGCTGGAACCCCCGGTGAATCAGCAGGGGGAGCAGGGACTGCAGCTCCTCCAGGGAGCGTGTTCAGCCTCAGCTGGATGGAAGCCACCGCAGAGACAAGAGTGCCCATCTGGACAGCAAGGGAGGCGAGAGCAGCTGAGGCGGAGGTGGACGACTTCTGGAGCTCAGCGATGTTACCCTGAACGGAGGGGAAAGCCTTACACAACTCCGCCTGGAGGGACGCGAGCTCGGCCGCGTGGGCGGAAACAAGCTCGTCAACTGAATGGGACACTGGGTTGGGCTTAACTGCGGGCGTCTGCCCCGAGGTGCTGCCTTGACTCATTTTGGCTTGATTATTCTGTTATGGTAGCACTAGCAACAGAGTCAAGTGTGGCAGAACCCCAGAACAGACGGACACAAGAGGCAAACTAATAATAAAAGGATTTATTAAAATGATGGACAAAAGAATAAACCTACTCTAACGGGGCCTAAGTGGGGGGAATGTGTGGATGCCAGAGAACTGGATAATGTAAATGAGGTGTGAGTGGAACTGTACTCTATGTGTCTGGGTGTGAGTGTCTAGCGTGCAAAACTAGTGTGGTGTAGATATGTAGATGAGTGAAGTGTTGAAATATGTACGTGTACTAACCAGTCCAGAGCAGAGAGGGGGAATAGTCGGCAGGCAGGCAGACGGGGGGGTTAGGCAGGAGGAGTAGGCGGCAGGCAGGCAGGGGGTTAGGCAGGAGGAGTAGGCGGTAGGCAGGCAGGGGCATAGGCAGGAGGGGTGGTCGTTAGGCAGGCAGGGACATAGGCAGGAGACGTAGTCGATAGGCAGGCAGGAGGTCTAGGCAGGGGGAGGCAGGTTCCTTTGGGGAGCGAGGATCAACAAAGAAAACAACTACGGTTAGCAAAATAACAAACAAACAAAACTCTGAAGAGAAACTACTTGAACGAGAAGAGACAACAGGGAGAGCCAAACTACTAACCACATGGGTCAAAATAATCAAGCGTCGGAGGAAGGTTTCTGGGGCTTCTTATAGGGCTGCCTCCTCCTGAGTTGATAGCTGGACCCAGCTGTCTCCACTTGAGCCTGATGAGGCTCAACGAGCGCCAACGAGGCAGGAGGGGGCGGAGCCGATGAGGGATTCACAACAAATCCGTTGTTCTGAATTGTAGTGTTCTGTGTAGACAGTTGACACAGTTAAAAGTTGGACTAGCATCTGTTTAGCAGATACGGCAACAGAAGGTGGGTTGTAAGAAAAGTACACCTTATAGCATACTTTCAGCATATTGAGCAGTATAAATCAATCAGCTTAACATGGGAGCCGCATCCAGTAAAATTGTAACGGCTGTTACCACAGCTAGTGGAATATTGGCAACTTTATCCCCTGTGGCTATAGTGGAAAAAATGAATCCTCTTGTTAAAGAAATTAGCAAAATGTCAACGAAATGGAATATTCGTTGGGCAGACATTGAACAACCATGGCCAGAAGAGGGCACCTTTGACTTACAATTAATTGCAACATTGGAGATACTTATCAATGTACACAAGGTAAATCAGAAAGGGAAAAATAGGTCAGAGAAACGCAAGTTAGAATTAGACATCTTAGACCTCTTTAAGGTAGAGGGGCAGAAAGTAGCATTAGCTTGGAATGAGAAAACAGCTCACATGGATCCAGAAAAAAGAGATGAATTGGCCAAAGCAATGGAAGAGAAAGTGAACATTCCATTCTCACACACAGCTCCAATCTCCAGTCCTCCTCCCTATGCCAAGATACTGGAGGACAATTCTCAGCGGATCTACCCTCAGGTCCCTGTCCTAAGTACGAACGGAGCCTTCACTATCCAAGATGAGGATGAAAATGTACTAGAGAGGGGAAGAGCGAAAGTGACCGTGGACTTCGAACCAGAGAACAGGTCAGGTGCCAAACAGAAGAAGAAGAAGGAGCCGAGGGGAAAAGGGGACGACAGGAGGGACAAGACAGATGACAGTGAAGATGGCAGTGGAGGTGATAGCGAAGATTCAAGTGATGACAGCAATGCACAAGGAGGCTACAGTGCTCAGATGAGAAAACTAATAGCCAGGGCCGAAAAGCAGGGAGGGAAAATGCGCTATAAGAAGGGAAAAGAAGAAAATAGTTCTGAAGATGAGCAGAAGTCTCTGAAGGTAGGGAAGAGAAAAGAGAGCTTAAAGCAAAAGAAGAAGAAGCTGCAGGAAGAGAGGGAGGAAGAGGAGGAAGAAAGGAGGGCAAGAAAACTCCATGCGAGAATCCTAAGAGAGGAAGAAGGCTACAGACAACAGATGCAGGACCTAGAAGTAGAGAGAGAAACGCATCGTCAATCTCGAGCGACATCATCACATACATCCCAGTTGAACTTCCCAAGGTCCGGAGCGACACCAAGGCGGGACGTAAAAACGGAGCCACTAGTAAGCGATTATGACCTAAGGCCCTCTGCGGGGAACAGGGGGAGGGCACCGGAGGAAGAGGCAATTCAGGGGAACTTCCCGGTGCTGATTCGAGGTAACCAGATGGAATATCGTCCTTGGAATCATACAGATCTGTCAGAAGTGATAGAAAAACTCCCAGTCCTGGAAGATGGTGGCCACCCCTGGACGACGCAAGTCGACGTGAGATTGACAGGAACGCACGCTGCAATGGGAGACCTGAAAAGACTCTTAGCTACCATTACAGGATTGGACACCATGCAGGAAATATTGATGAAGGCAGGACTTCATAGATATATCGATACATCCGTTTATGACCCAGAGCTCTTCGCAGCAAACAGAGGCAGGCTGTGGAAGGCAATCAGAGAAACATACCCTACTCACATTCACCCAGACAATGTGATTGTGAAGCCACTGGGGGGAGATGAAAATCCCAGGGGTTTTGTTGCCCGTGTGCACTCTCAATGGAGAAGTGTGACAGGGAAGGATGCCGAAGATAACCCGTTAGAAAAAGCCATAATCAGGGAAAAGATTCAACAAGGTCTCCCTACCCCAGTTAAGAACAAGTTAGCAGAAGTGGTGGGGCTACGACACATGAACAAGGCTGTTTATATAGACAACGTAGCACACCAAGTAGAATTATTTAGAAAGAAGATTCAGATACAGAAGGCACAAGACGAAGACTCACTCAGAAAACTAACTCAAGTACAATTGACTGAAGGCAAGAAAACCAGAGAGAGAGTGCAGACTATCGCCCTACAGGTCCCATCTCAGCCACAGCAACTGCAAACTGTCCCTCCCCAGTCATACCCACAGGGGCCACAAGGGGGGTATCCATACCCACAGGGGCCACCAGGGGTGCAAGTGGTTCCATACCAGCCATACAACCAGCCTGGCCAAGGACCACCACAAGAGGGATGGACCGCAGCAGGGAGGAAGATGCTAGGACCATGTTTCCAATGCGGCCAGTATGGACACTTAGCCCGTACCTGCTTTAAGAAGAACCAGGGGGGCGCAGGGGGGAAACAAAAAGGAGGATATAGGCCCCCTGCTACACCGGCTCCAGGAGTGGTGAACCCCTACGGAGGCCCAGCAGCTGGGCTATAGGGGTGCCCAGAAGATCCGAGAGGGGGGTGCCAGCTGGTGGTGACAAACAGGCCTGAAGATGAACCTACAATATGGGTGTCGGTCAACCAACGTCCATTAGAATTGATGGTGGACAGTGGAGCAGCCTACACCTGTCTGAAGCCTGAAGACGCCACGCACCTTCCTATGTCTGGGAAATATGTGAAGACAATCGGATTCGAGGGAATTAAACAGCTGATCCCTACCACTGAGCTTGTAAGCTTAGAGTACAAAGGACAGAGAGCAGATCTGTCAATACTTGTATCAGAACACACGCCAATAGGGCTACTAGGGAGAGATGCACTATGCCAATTGAATTGTACAGTGAAATGCACACCTGACGGCTGTCAGGTGACAGTGCCACAAGAGAACAGACAGCTGTCTGTCATGATGGACAACAACGCATCTATGGTATATTGGGTGGGAGGGCTTAGCCCAGACCTAATGGAACCAGCAAGGATGTGGGACAATTATATCCTGGCACACATGTCAGAGGCCAGAAGGCCTACTGATCCATTGCATTGTACACTCCAGTATTTTAGAGAAGTTGCAGATGCAAACCCAGATGAGTGGCTGAAGCATCAGCCAAAACAGGTACAGCTTAGTACAAGTTGTATAATCCTAGGCCCTCAGGGAGTGGCTATGAAGATAAACAGTGACACTTATCTAGATCAGGAGCATAAGATTGAGGGTAGCATCCCTCATGTGACACTTATGATATCTGAACACTATAAACAGAAGCATTTAGGGGCAATGATGGCAGACTCAGAAAAAACCAGATTTGTAACGACAAAAGAAAACCCTGCTATCTGGAGGAGCATTGATGGACAGTTCACAAAACTGATGATCTCTGCTCAAGGAATAGGACATCCGCAGACTGTGAAGCTAATGAACCAGCTAATCCTTCCTGTACAAGCTGAAAGAGACCTCAGAGAAGAAATGATGCAGAATGTGCCAGCCGACCTGTGGGCAAGAACCAGAGCTCTTCTTGTCAGCCCAGCACGATTCTGGTTCCTTTAAATTCTTCCTATGCAGGTGTGGATATTGGTGTGTTGGAACGTCTGACAGCAGCAGTTAACAAACACCATAGGCCTAGCGGTGTGGGGAAGGTTATTATTGATAGGCTTACACATTTGTCACAACCAACAGGTCCGAAGAAGATATATATTATCCAAGCTATGTTCGTTCAATTGAATGGTACTGCATTGAGTCCTCATCTGTCATGTTCTGGGAGTGTGACTTCTACACGGTGGAGAGGTTCAGTTGTTATTTCTGGATTAAAATGTAAAGTTGTTGATTGTGCTATGGTGCCTCAAATGAAATTACATGATACCAATACAACCAGACGGCAGAAAGGCACCACGCAGCTTAAAGTCATGCCTCTCGTAAATATTACAACCTGTATTGACATTCAATCTCGGCTCAAGGGCAGCGCGGTTCGTCAGCTAGGGGCCGCGTCTTGTATAGGTGGTGTCATTTTCTCGTATCCTGGTAAGGAGCTTCAACTCCCGGAGGGTGTGTTTCTTGTGTGTGATAATGATGCATTCTCTAAGCTTCCTGCTTCGAGTGAGGGTATTTGTTATTTGGCTCATCTGATACCTTTGATTAGGAAAGTTACTCGGGAGGAGATGTCTGTACTTCACAAACAAGCAACCCATCGTAGTCGTAGGGCGTTATCTACTGCTCAGAAGTTTTTTGGCCTAATATTTCCAAGTTATGGTGTCTACAACTCTCAGACTGAATTAAGTGCCCTATCATCCGTTCTTGAAAAACACATTAATGCTTCGGATGCTGTAGTATCTGCCCTGGCTACTGAATTGACTGAAACTAAGAATGTAGCTCTCCAAAATAGAATGGCTTTGGACATTATTTTGGCCAGTCAGGGTGGTACTTGTGCTTTGATAGGCGGTGAATGCTGCAGTTATATTTCGGATTCTGGTAACGCTCTGTATGATTTTCATGAATCTAACAAGAAGGGTGTAGAGGATTTACATAAAGAACACGGTTGGAATATGTTAGATTTCTTTGATTCTGCTTTTTCAGGTATTGGTAATATGATCAGGTCCGTCGCTATTATTTTTGTTGTCATTATCATCTGTATTATGTTACTTGGTATTTTAATCAAATGTTGTGGAAAGTGTATTTCTGATGTTCCTATTAATGCTTTAATGTTGACCAACATAGCTGATGAGCAAAAGCTGGATTCTGTTTTGCTTTCTGAATTTGTTTCCTCCTTTGATGCTTTGTTTATTAAGTGATGTTTTGTGATTATTTGCTTCGGTTACTGTTTGTTTCTTTCTATATCATGTGATTGATGTCAGTTGAGAAGTGATGTGGTGGTTATGCAAAGATAGGAAAGAGGTTCTGTTCCTAGCGCAACGAAGAAAAAGCTCTTGACTAGGAAAGGATATCAATCTGAGACAGCGGTAAAGGCTGTTCTCCAACTGGGTTCACGTGCTAGTAACCTCTGACCCTGGCGCTTCAAGGACAAAGAAAACATCGGTCGTTGGAAGTTTCTATATTGATTTGTGCATGATGGACTGTATTTAGTTTAATTGTGATTGTTATTTTCAAGATTCTTTTTATTATTGGTTGGTTTCTATTTTTTGCATGATATCTTTGGGTTCCTAATACTGGTCCTGGGTTGGTCTGTGTTATTGTGCTTCTTGTGTTAGGTGTTGATATGGTTTTTCTGTCTGTTGTTGTTATTTTTTATTTTTATTTTCTTAGCTGCGATATGTGAGGTTTGTGTTTTTGTTTTGTTTTATGTGATCATTTAGTTTCGGAACACCCTCTGGGTGGTCCGAGGGGGGATGTGTCGTATATTTTTACCTAAAACACACACATAACACGGATTATATATATATATAGCTTTGTAAAGGGTTGACCTCTCTTGAGGGCCTACAAGGGCATTTAGGCCCTTCCTCTGAGACAAGGAGGTTTTGCGACAGATGGTCAGGCACGCACACGCACGCGCCCACACATAGGCACACACAAAGGTTAAAGAACGATCGATAGCTCCTTGTTGGGGTAAAAGCTTAGCAGGAAGAGGAGGGCTTAAAGGTGGTTTCACTGGGTATAAAGTTAGGGAATTCACAGAAGATCAGTCTCTTTGTTCCTCGGACCCCGACCCGGATGCCTGTTTGTGTGTAACCTGATCCTGATGACCTGATCCTGTCTTTTTTGAATAAATAGTCTTAACTTTGCTCAGGACCTTTTCCTCATTTTTGACAATCACCAAACAACGAAAATATTCTACATTATCTGTATATATTAAATGTTGGAATTCTTCCATCTTTGATACCTGTCCCCTCCCCCTCAGTTATTTAGTCAGTGTCCACCATTTAAATCCAATTTAGTCTACATAGAGTGTTAGTGTTAAATTAGTGCCACTAAGGTTATAATAGTCCACGGGTGTGTATCCCCCCGATACAATTGGTCCTTCGAGCCGGATAAACTAGTGCCAACATGGCAAGCGGTGGACACTCGCCAGATAATTCCCCCCACCTACAGTGCGCTAGGCGCCAGCGCCAACCCCCTTCCCATCTAGAAGACTACGTTCTAGATTTACCTCCCAGCCTTGATATAGGGACTGATAGTCAAAGCCTACCCGACAATAATCAAGTGTTAGCCCTGACCCCACCTATACACAGTAGCGTAGAGAACCTAGCTAGACTAGACACTACTAGCCCAGTGCACGTTAGGGGACTGACAGAGCCCTACTGGGCCGAACTGGTTGAAAGTCACAGCCCCGATGAGAGACTCGGAGTGCACCAGGAGTAGGGTTGGGTACCGAAAATCTCGGTACCTCATTTCGGTACTTTTCTACTTTTTTCCCCCCTGGTGTCCGGTGTCATGCAACAGTCAACCACACGTGACAGAGTCGTGACGTGACATCGCCTGTTACATTTCCAATCAGTGCGTGTCGTGGTAGTGAGCTGAGCAGTTGTGTTACGAGTTAAGAAGAGTGAGTTTATAGTAAGTGTAGTAATATAGTTAGTGAATTTATACTAAATTATTATATTATCTGAATTGTATTATTATTATTATTATTATCATCATCATAATCATATTATCGAATTTCGCTAGCTAGCCTAGCTACGAGGTCACCGAGAATGCCGAAGGCCCTAATAATGAAGCGTTCTAAAGTGTGGCTGCATTTCACCCGACTCTGCGAAAACAACGCGAAGTGCTCAAAATGCTTAAAATCATTCGCGTGTAAAGCAGGCAACACATCTAACTTGATGAAACACCTGGCAACGCACAGGATAAAGTCATAGTAGACCGTGGAACTTTCCGAACTGTGTCGGCAGCGTAGATGGAAAACACGTGAACATCAAGGCACCGCCGCACGCCGGCAGCGACTACTTCAACTACAAGGGTGCCCACTCCATTGTCCTGATGGCTCCCTGCGACGCCAGATATCGGTTTACCATGGTGGATGTCGGGGGATACGGACGGGAAAGTGACGGAGGCATCTTCAGGGAGAGCAGATTCGGTTCTATGCTACTAGTCATAGACTAGTCATAGTCAAGAGAGGTGTCGTATTTTGCCAGAGAAGGCAAATATGCTGATCTTTTTGCAAAAGAATTGCTGAGGTGGGAGTTTTATTTTTATTTATTTTAATTTGAGTATATATTTAACTGTAATATTATATATATATGTATATTGTGCCTCAGTCAGCAGGAGTTTTATTTTCATTTATTTTAATTTGAGTGTATATTTAACTAATATATATTGTGCCTCAGCAATAAAAAAGTGAAAAGAAATTGTCGACCGTGTTATTAGTATATATATATATGTCATTTTTAAAAATCAAAAGTACCGAATTAAGTACCGTTTCGGTACCGGTACCGTTTTTAAAGTATCGGTTAGGTACCGGTACCGGATAAAACCCAAACGATACCCAACCCTAACCAGGAGATGGGGAGGTCGCCCAGTCCGGGCAGCCCCGCATCGATGACATCAACAACATCCTCGAGGGGATCTAACAGGGTGCTAGAGATACTAGCAACCTCGATAGCCGCTGCAGCCCAGAGAGAGGCGGGAGAGAGACTTGAAAGGATGGAAAGGGAGAAGGCCGAGCGTCAAGATCGGATGGAGGGAGAACGCCTCCAAGCCGAGAGGGAGAAGGCCGAGCGTCAAGAACGGATGGAGAGAGAACGCCTCCAGGCAAAAAGGGATTACCTGCAACTACAGGCGATGACCCAGGCTTTCCAGAACCTGACCCCCCGCTCCTCCACCCGGACCTCCCGGAGGTCATCATGCCGAGGACCCTCTCCGGACCGAGGGGGCAGGACAGAAACCAGCCTCAAAGAAGAGCCTCTCAACGTTGCAGAACGGCTGGCCGATCGACTGCAGGGACTGACTGTAGATGAGGGAAGTCAGGTGACCCCCCGGCACTATCACGCGCCCATCGAGACGACCAAGGACAATTCCTATCCCACCTACGACGCGTTACACCGTGACCCCCCATCGTCACACAGCCGGGAGTTCAGGAGCGAGACGCCCCCTCCCCCGATGGCCAGTTGGCCTCCAGGCCTACCAGTTCAGGTCAGACACAAGACTACCTACCGGAACCCACCCCCCCCGGGACCAAGAAGTCAACCTTCGGTACCTCCCACCTATGCGCCCAAATCACTGTCATACATAGGGCCCTACCTAGGCAAGCCATCGTTCCCGGACTTCACGAGAGAAGACCGGGCCCAGTACACAGAGTTGCGCATGTGCTTTGAGACCCTGATGCTTGGAGTGAAGGATGAGAGGTACAAGTATGCCCTCCTCCTCAAACACCTGAAGGTGGCCCGAGCGCACTCCATCGCGCTAGCATATGCGCACTCTCCCACACCGTACTCTGATGCCCTTGCGGCTCTCGACCGCCGCTACGGCCGGACTTGGGATTACGTCATCCAGGAAATTCGAGAGATAGAAGGCCTCCCCCCAGCCAGGGACGATCGGGCCCTAGACGACCTAGCAGTCAAGGTGCAATCCCTAGTTGGGATGCTCCAATCCCAGCAGGAGCAGGGGAGATACGAACTCTATGCAAACTCAAACGTGGAACGGATCCTGGATAAACTCCCCAAGTTCCGACAAGAACGATTCCGGCGGCAGTGGAGTCACCATGATACGTCCGCGCCTGAACAGACTCTGCTAGACCTGTCCGACTTCCTAGCCAGAGAGGTCAGCAGCTTGAAGATCGACGACCTCTCACGGGGCGGCCCGACCCCCAAGGACGGACTAAAGAATGCCAGAGGTCAAAGGCAGCCTATTACGGTGATGCACCAGACAGAGGGGACGGATCATGACAAGGGTCAGCCGGCCCCCAAGACGAAGAGCTTCGACCAGACTAAGGGTAAGGTGAAGCCCTTCTGCCCCCACTGTGACGGAGAACACTGGTTATCCCAGTGCGAGCCATTCAAGAAGCTGACCCCTATCGACCTAGAGGAGTGGATCAGAGCCAACCGCCGCTGCTTCCGGTGTGCACGCTGCCATAAAGCAGCAGACTGCACTCTCAGGAACAAGTGCCGTAAATGTGAAGGTCAGCATCTCGAGGTCCTCCACGACTACAACCGGAAGAACTCCACTCTGCGGACCGAGTCAAAGGCCGACGTTCTTCACATCGGTCCAGCTAAGAGCGAGAGTTCCAGAGTACTGCTGAAGGTCGTCCGGGTACTCTTGCATTACAATGACCAAGTACTCGACACCCACGCAGTACTGGACGATGGACCAGAGAGGACGCTCCTACTCGCCTCAGCAGCGGCTCAGTTGAACCTGCGAGGACCCGAAGAGAAGATGACTCTCCGTACCATCCGTCGGGACCTGAAAACCATCACAGGAGAAAGAGTCTCATTCACGATTTCACCGGCTGACCGACCCGACCAGTGATACACTATCAATAAAGCTTTCACCAGCCACAATATTGGCTTGTCCCGACTCCCGTTACGATTACCCCATCCAACAGTTGAGGGAAAAGTACGAACATCTGCGCCATCTACCCATACCGCCCATCAATGGAGTCACCCCGACCCTCCTCATTGGATCCGACCACGCAGACCTCATAGTCCCTACACGTGCGAGGATGCCCAGCTGCGATTAAGACCCGTCTGGGGTGGACCCTCCAGGGTCCCATCTCCGTGCCCCATGGTCGATCTACATCAACCCGATGTATGTACACAAAGGTGGACCACATAGACTCCACCCTCCTGCAGCACGTCGAACGGTTGTGGAAACTGGACGACCTCCCGTTTAAGAACGAGAGACAGATGGTCCGATCCAAGGAAGACAAGTTTGCAGTAGCCCTCCTCGAGCAGAAGACCACGAGGCTCGAGGTCAAAGGAGTGCTAAGATACGTGACCCCCCTCCTACGGTGAGAAGGCATGCCGACTCTACGTGTGCCCAAGGAAGTCACGGGTAACTACCTGCGGAGCACAGAGCGGCGCCTAGCCAAGGATCCCAAACAAGCAGCAATCTACCGAGCTGAGATGGAAAAACTGATGGTGGCCGGTTACGTGAGGAAGATCGGTGACCAGGAAGCCGAACGGACCGAGGAGTCCTGGTACGTGCCGCACCACAAAGTTTCACACAACGGAAAGGACCGCTTAGTCTTTAACTGCAGCTTTCAGGTAGGGCAGCAGAACCTGAACAGCTTACTCCTTCCTGGTCCCACACTTGGACCCTCCCTCCTTGGAGTCCTGATCCGCTTTCGGCAGGACAAGGTCGCCATCAGCGGAGACATAAAAGGGATGTTTCTACAAGTCCGGCTGATTGAGGAAGATAAACCCCTCTTGAGGTTTCTATGGAGAGAGAAACCCGACGACGAACATCCCTCCATCTACCAGTGGGAGGTACTTCCCTTCGGCACCACCTGTAGTCCGTGCTGCGCCACATTCGCGCTCCAGAAGCACGTCGCCGAAGACCCCGACGCCGGAGAGGATCTCCGTCACAGTGTCGAGCGGTGTTTCTATGTGGACAACTGTCTACAGAGCGTCGCTACTCCTGAAGAAGCGGAGAGCATTCTAATGAAGCTGCGGACCTCGCTGGCAAAGGGCGGGTTCGACCTCCGACAGTGGGCCAGCAGTGACCCCCGAGTCCTCCGTCGCCTCCCCCCAGAGGCCAAAGCCGCGAGCAGTGAAACATGGATGGCGCAGACACCAGGCGAAGCTCAAGAGATGACCTTGGGTCTAGTCTGGCGCTTCAAGACCGACTCTCTGCATTACCGACACACACCACCAAAGGCGAGACTCACACAGCCGGGAACAAGACACATAACCCGGAGGAGTGTCTACAGTACCCTGGCCAGCCAGTACGATCCCCTAGGCTACATACTCCCATACACCACCCGGGCGAAAATGCTGGTGAGAGAGCTGTGGGCCAAAGAACAGGGCTGGGACGACCCCATCCCGGAGCATCTCGCTGACCAATGGAGAGAGTGGGAAGAAGAACTCCCCCTGCCTTGCGAGATCGCCATCCCCCGGAGTTACTTCACTTCGATGGTCGACCTGGAGACCAGTGAGATTGACCTGCACGTCTTCAGTGACGCTTCGGAGACCGCTTACGGGTCAGTGGCTTATCTTCGGGCTAAGGACAAGGGAGGAGAGGTCCACGTCGCCTTCGTCCTAGCCCGATCCAGGGTAGCCCCACGAAAGCAGCATTCGATCCCGCGCCTGGAGCTCTGCGCAGCTCTGGTTGGCGCACAGTTAGCTAAGTTGGTGAAGGAAGAACTCACCTTACCTGTGCGTGATACCGTCTTGTGGTCGGACTCTACGACCGTTATCACCTGGCTCCAGTCCCAATCCTGCCGGTACAAGGTGTTTGTAGGAGTCCGAGTATCGGAGATCCAGGAACTGGTAGGAGCGGAGTGCTGGAGGTACATAGACACCGGACAAAACCCTGCTTTCCCAGACTCCCAGGATGACGATCGACCCGACCCCTCCACATCTATACCCCCAACCTAGTCAGAGATCGACTATGGACAGTAATTGACTCAACCACCTGACGTGACTCTGTGCCTTATTGTTTAGGTTAACTAATTAGCCCACTAATTAGGGGGCGGCTGTTCTGAAGGCCCAGAGTAAGAATTCGAATTAGTTAAAATAGGAGTCAGTTATATTTATTATTAGTAGTAGTTCGGTCAGTGTCCACCATTTAAATCCAATTTAGTCTACATAGAATGTTAGTGTTAAATTAGTGCCACTAAGGTTATAATAGTCCACGGGTGTGTATCCCCCCGATCTGGGTTTCCGTTAACCGGTAATTGCCGGACTTTGTCCGGTAAATTTTTTTGAAGTCCGACAAATTGAAAAGTCGTCGGACATATTGTCCGGACATATTGTCCGGACATATTGTCCGGTGAAAATAATTCCCTTTCAATACAATTCGCTAAAGTTCACATTCTGATTCCTTCTATTTTAAAAAAGACGAATATATAGGCTATGTATTTCTTTTATGATGATATGATTTGACACCGGCATGATGATGACTCCTAATGTGTAGGCCGGCCTATGCGAAACAGCGCACAGGTGCCACATGGGATTGATGCCAGATGGGATTACAGTTTAACCAGTCTATTACCGCTTAAACACAGTAGCCCATTCGGCGGTAACCCATGCCTATCTGGCAACCCTGCCAACCCGTCCACCATAGTCAAGCTTCGTGCACACCAGGTCATTGCGTTGCACCGGAAGTCATTCATCTCAATGGGGCAGTTGCGTTGATCCGTTGCGTTGCTCTGCATTGCGTTTCTTGTCCGTCAGGGTGCGGTAATCAGTCAAAATATTTCAGCTTTTGCGTTGCGTTGGGTCCGTCAAAACAACCGGAAGTAGTTTCTTGACTAGAGCTTTCGCCTTTAGATGTAAAATCCGCCATTGGCGAAAATCTTTAATTTGGCTCTACAAGTGTTAATATGTCATTTTATGAAGTTTTTATATGTTTTCAGGCGAGAAAGTAACCATATATATTCACAAAATGTATCCGGTTTATCAAAATAACCAGTTTATATATCTAATCTGACGTTTTTCCCCCCACTTCTGTGGGAAACTTCGCTAGCCTAGCTAAAGGCTATCATGTATCCTGGGCTTATAAGAGATGATGTTACCCACGTAGGAGCTCATTTTCTATCTAGTCTCCAGACTGGGTACTGAATAACCAGTCACTATTCACCTTATACAACTACTACAAGTGTAGTCTACTACTGTTCATGTTAAATCCGTGTGGAGCTAATGCTATCATAGCGTCTCCACAGGCTAGCAAAGATGGCGCCGTTAGCATCACAGACACTATGATAACATCCTCCGTAGTATCTAGTCTATCTCAGTCACAGACATGTTCAACAACAACACGTTTTACAACAAGGAAGGGATACAACTAATAAACATGTTAACACACTATTCACCTTATACAACAACTACTACTACTACTACAAGTGTCTATGACTACTGTTAATGTTAAATCCGTGTGGAGCTAATGCTATCGCGTCTCCACAGGCTAAAAAACTTCCCCCGCTTCCCCCCGCTGTGCACACATGTTGCGTCTGCATCGCATGCGACATGCGTCAAGCCCATCCCACCAGGTTGCGTCAGAACGGTGGGTCACGGTTCGCGGTGTGCACGAAGCTTCATACGCAAACGTTGCAGCTCAAAGTGCACCATAGCGAGCGATGTAGGTGACCGGTCCGTTCAGGCGTTTAAAAATGCCCGAGCACGCTACATCCAGCATCTAGTAGATGCACTACACGAGCGATTCCCCGAAGATTCCCTAGATGTACTGAACAGCTTCGACATCCTTCTGAACCCCTCCCAATACCCACAGACGCAGGATGGTAAGTAGAAGCTAGCCTGTTTAATTAAGTTGGTTGCGAAATGCATAGTATAATTCTTAGGCCTATCCTTTTTGAATAACCTAAAATGCTTGTCTAAATTGCGAAATAGGCTAATAATAATTATCATCATCATAATAACAATAATAATTATTAGGCTATAATAACAACAATGATGAAAACAACAGGATAACATTTAAACCTTCCTACTTTTCAGTTAATCTGGCTGTTGATGTCATTTTGTCATTAAAAAAAATAGGCCATCACTGATTCATTATCACTCATTCCGTCCCCTCAGCGCTTGAAGAATATGCTAAACCGGCCATCCAGACCATCATTGGTCATTTTGGCCAAGAAATGACCAGCGATGATGACTCAGCACCAGCCACAGCCCCGGTCATCGATGCCACAAACGTGCAACGAGATGCCATCGGTGTCATGACAGCGCTTCGTGGTTATGGGGGCTTGCGTTTCTCAACAGCCTGCGAAGTCCTCATCCGAGACTTCAGCGAAATTTACCCAGAGTGGGCCACACTGGCCAAGATAGCCTGCTTGATTCCCGTCTCCAGTGTGCCTGCAGAGAGAGGATTCTCTCTGCAGAACCGAATTAAAACTGCGGACCGAAGTCGCCTTGGGGAGGGCAAGGTCACACGGCTAATGCGCATTGCAAGTTGCGGAGAGACACTTTGCAGCTTTGATTTCAAGTCCGCAGCTGCACGCTTCAATGCTGCCAAAAAGCGACGTAGGCCTAATAAGTACTAGCTGAATTATATGAGCAGCCATTGTTATTTTCAGAGTTTTTACTCTAGGCTATTTTATTTAAGGCTATCCCCTATCTATCTGAGAAAAGGCATAGGCGATAGGCCTAGGCTGTAACATCGAACGGAAATTAGCCTATACATACGCATTGCAAGTTAATTTAAAGCCTATTTATTTTCAAAGAGTTTTATTCTATTTTATTTTATCTGATAAAAGGCATATGAACGGAAATTAGGCTAGCCGTGTCACGCCAGAAGCCTACATGCTTGCACTGTTACTGTTCAATAAAATGTTATACATCTAGACATTGTGGTATTTCTTTATATACGTATCCCAGACTGCCTATCAATTGTTTCTCAATAAACAGTTATGTTCTCCCCATTGTCATACTCCCGAGCTAAACGAAATGCCTTCCCAAACAGCGAGACCTGGTTATAGAAATGACGTTGTTTTATTGATTTTAAAAAAAGGGTAAAACTGGAAAGAGAAAATAGAGAACTCACATTAATCCCAAACAATTTAACAAACTTCAGTTAACGTAATGTGGAGTCCGTTCATTGATCGATGCTGTCTGTTCAGTTCCCAGTGAGGCGCCCGTTCAGCGCTGGACCCGTTCAGCGCTGGATTTGACGCATGGCATAGCGCGCATGCGTCAAATCATGTTATATTATTATTATATAGCTCGCATCTAATCGTATCGGATGAGAAATAGACATTAAATGGCATATATAGGCCGCTACACAACAGTAATCACCGCGACAAACAGCTATATTAGATTTGGGGGAAAAAATATGATTTTGAAAAAAAATTTTTTTATTATATTTTAATATGATGACCGGAATATATCACGTTTGTCCGGTAAATCGAATTCTTCCCGGACACGATGTCCGACGGCAAATTTTTCTAACGGAAACCCTGCCCCCGATACAGTCTCCTTCTACATTGTCATTTCAACACCAGAAACGGAAAAACAGGAGAATTTAGATCCACTCTTGCTGCACTGCTGTGCTCCCAGTTCAATGTCAGGTCTGGAGTCCCATTCTGTTGCTGTCCTGTGAGATTGAGAGAGTATAAACATAAATACAATACAAAAATTACATTTGTATTGCACTTACATTGTACTGTTTTAGTTAAATGTTTGGAAGGAGAAGGTATTATGTTTAGTACCTTACCCTGGCACCAACCCTACTTCAACACTTCACCGTAGCTGAAATGAATTTTGAACATATTTCAATATCATAAGCTCTACTCACTCTAATGAACATTAGCTCTAAATCAAAAACCTCAAGCGTCATTGTGACGCTATCACACACACGTCACACACGCACACACACACACACACACACACACACACACACACACACACACACATACACACACACGCACACACACACACACACACACACAAGCATATCTTGGGGAGTGAAGTGCTCTCTTAGTCACCTAACCCGCTGGAGAGATGGGCTGCGGTCCAAGCAGGAGTGGGTACTGTAATTAGAGAAGGCACTCAGATGGAAACGTCTAGAAGCCTAGATGGGGACAAGTCTAGTTCCAGACGTCAGGAGGGTGGCACAGATACCATGGCAGGACAGCGGTGTCGTCTGGGGAACGTGAAGGGTTACACAGTCATAACTCATGCCTCTGGTAGCATCTGACAGGGACGTGTGTATTGACCGTCAACAAGAGCTATGCATCATTGAATAGAGATGAGCACTGATCCATTCCAAGCACAGAGAAAGGGCCACGACTGGAATCTGGAGTCTGGAAAGTCTCAGCTTCTCCTTCAACAGAACTGCATGTTTACTTGTTGTTGGAGCCTTCTAAAGCTTTATAAAACACAGTCATTTTATTCCCTCTGATACAGTATGACTCATATATGTCGTCCACAGTGAACTTCAACAGGATCTAAGGGTGATCATTTAGTCTTTTGAAGTGGATGTGACACATTTTCCCCCTTCATCTGCCCACACAGTTCTGGAGCTAGCTCCTCACACACACACACATACGCACGCACTCCACACACACACACACACACACACACACACACACACACACACACACACACATACTCACCCACACGCCATGTTAAGTGCAGGTAAGGACAAAGAAAGGGACTACAATTATTATGCTAAAGGGTGCGTCTCTTCTCTCATTGGCTGTTTTGCATTGATGCTTACCCTTACTCATCCTCTTCCTGACACATATGCGTTTGGTGTGTGTGGGTGTGCCTGCGTGTGTGTGTGTGTGTGTGTGTGTGTGTGTGTCTGTGAGGAGCTGGCTGACACATCGTGTCACATCATCTTCACAGATCTAACAGGTGACAGTGGGAAACCACTCCCCTTCCCTCTCCTCCTCCTCCTCCTCCTCCTCCTTCTCCTTCACACTGCAGTGGTCTCTTCCTTGGCAGCCCAGCACCCACATCCACATTGCGTGCATGGAGAGCATCTGGAGGCTTATTTCCATGCGTCCAATAGGTAGATTAGAAGGTATCATATTAATAACATCTGCATTGGAGGCGTTGCCAGGGCGTCTGTTGAGAGAGACAGGCTTAACGCGTTGATAGATGGTGGCTGGACTGAGCGGGGGGTTGTCCTCTATGGTGGGGGAGAGGACAGGATAGTTGGTGATGGTGGTGGTGGTGGGGGGGGGGGGATTACGGGGTGGCTTTGGGTGCTGGCCGCCTCCCGCCATGGAGGTTACGAGATGAAACACTCGGCCGTAAACGCAAACGCTGATCACAGGCGAACTGGGCATTAGCCCACCACAAATGAGTGACTAAGTCCTTTTCTAATCTGTGTGTCACTCTCTCTCTCTCTCTCTCTCTTTCTCACCCTCTCTCGACATGTCGACATCATGTGGCATAACACACTCCGCTGTGCGATGTTGTGTGTGTGTGTGTGTGTGTGTGTGTGTGTGGAGTGGCTACGTTCTATGCCCTTGAGGGAGAAAGAACTAACACCATACAGTATACTGTATACATCAGTGGAGGCTGGGGAAGGTAGACATCGGTGGACGGGCCCATTCTAACATTTGATACCATTCCTCATTCCATACCATGCATAACAATGAGCCCGTCCTCCGATTTCTACCTTCACCAGCCTCCACTGATGTACAGTACAGTAAGCCTATAATGACTCCTACCACAGAGGGACCTCCAACACATGTTATGGTCATGTTTGAACGGTTCGATGTCGACAGTACTGTATGTTGGTTAATGTTCCAGTGACATCGACGTGTCAGTCATGCATTATCAAGGTCATTCTGTTTCAGTGTTGTCGCATTGGACGGAGTTCTCTGTTCCCATTCACATACAGATCAGGGCAGGCTGATACCGTTTGATACCGCTGATACTGTTTGATACCGTTCCTCCGATTTCTACCTCCACCAGCCTCCCCTGATACAGACGTCCATATGCTGTGTCTTAATGGGGATCGTACTTCACCGTATGTTGTTGTTATTAAGGAGACAGGCGGATGCGGCGCTGTCTGGTCCTGGGGGCTTGTAGATGATCCACACACAATTCTCAGCTCTGAAGGGAGTCTCTAATTTGTTCAGTTAAAGATAGTCCCTTTGCTCAGTGAACTGATTTTCCTAATTTGTTTGAGCGAAGACATTTGTTTGGTTTAGTCAAGCGTATCATCTAATGAGAGACTCCACAGGCGGGACACAGAGAGAGAGAGAGAGAGAGAGAGAGAGAGAGAGAGAGAGAGAGAGAGAGAGAGAGAGAGAGAGAATGTGAGGAGTGGCCTGCAAGGAGCATCTGATTTGGGTATCACACTGCCCAAGAGGGACCGGTACATGCCCCTATGAGGAAGGGAGCCACAGTGTGTGTGTGTGTGTGTGTGTGTGTGTGTGTGTTTGCGTATGTGTTTGTGTGTGTGTGTGCATGTGTGTGTGTGTGTCTGCCGATGTGTGAGTGTGTATGTGTGAGCTGTGAGTGTGTACGTGTGTGTGTGTGTGTGTGTGTGTGTGTGGGCTCACTTTAGCCCTGAAGTAGTTGGGCAGTGGTAGTATATAGATGTGGGAGTTATCACAGGGGCCTTGTCCATTAGCAGAAGATGTAGGAGAGAGAGACAGAGATAGTGAGAGAGAGGGGGGGGGGGGGGGGGGTACAGGAGGACTGTGGAGCTGGAGGGAAGAATAATGAAAACAGTTTAATGCATGGGGGTGATAATTGAGCCACCTGGTGATGATGCACATTCATCATGCATTATGCATCATACGTGAGTCAGAGTTAAAGGGCTGGCTGTTGTTTCTTGGAGAGGAGAGCCAGGTTGGTGCATTCATCATCAGCAGAGAGAGAGAGAGAGAGAGAGAGAGAGAGAGAGAGAGAGAGAGAGAGAGAGAGAGAGAGAGAGAGAGAGAGAGAGAGACAGAATAAAGTAAGAAGCAGACGGAACAGGGAAGGGGAGAAAACAGGCAGTGGGCACTGTGACCACTCCTCTGGGATTCACGCCTGAGGGAGCTGCCTGGGAAGCCCTCCTGATGAGCCCCCTCCACCGCTCTCACACAGCACAGGACTGAGACCTTTCTCCACACGCTCAGACTTCTCCACTTCTCTCTCCTCCCTTCCTCTCCCTCTCTTTCTCTCCCTCACTCTCTCTCTCTCTCTCTCTTTATTTTCTTCTAACCCTCCTCTGCCGTGCCTGTTCTTTTCAGTCTGCCACTATGAGACAGTTCTATATTAAAACCCTATTTTATTTTATTTTTTTGGTCAGTGTCACCTGCTTGTTTTGTTGTTTTATTTGCTAGTTTGCATTTGCCTTTCCCTTCTTTCTCCTCCCACACTCCCTCCTCTGCCCTTCCCCCCCTCCTGTGCTCATGCCATGTTTGTTGCCGTGAGGTTATTAGGTTATTTAGCTCTCAGTCTGTCTGTGGTGCACACTCTGATTCACTGCTTTCACCGTGTGCTAATTCCTGTGCTAACTCACTGTGCTAACTCGCTGTTGCCTCATTTTGTCCCTTATAATCTCGCAAATTTCACTAATTATTGCACTAAGCCTGCGACCACTAATGCTTTTATGTAAGGCTCTTATAAAATATTTTAATTAAAAGCAAAAATGAAAGCATCATTTGGAGTGGTGGTTAACGCTCAGACGAAAATGCAGATGGTTTTGGATGGCATGGGAACGTCAAGGACGCTGTCTTTAGACGATTTGTAGCCACGTTGTTTACCAGCGGTATTTAATCGCAGTCACGTGACATTAAAGTGAGAGGAGGCTAACGTTGACCTCTAACTCAGTGTTTTTCAGTGTTTTTCAGTGTGCCGTGAGAGATCATCAGGTGTGCCGTGGGAAATGATCAAATTCCACTTAATTGGTCCAGAAAAATGAAGGCAAAACAATAAAAAAAAAGATTTCATACAGCTCTCGTATGGTTGCGCATAGGTGGTAGGCCTGTAGGTGGCGGTAGCTCGATTAATAGCTCAATCTGACGTTGTTGATTTTTATATATTTAGAGAGAATTAGAGATGCGGGCAGACAAGTGACAATGCTAACAACAAAGATGGATACATATTTTAAGAAAGATCCTGCTGCACCGACTCCATTGTGCTTTGTGGTGGACAGCTATCAAACAGTGCCATGGTCCCTAGCAAGCTTAAACACAATCTGCAAACAAAACACCTGTCACTCCAAAACAAGGACACAGACTACAGAGACAGGCAACTTTAATTAGAAGTTGTGATTGTCATTGTGAGCCATTGTGAACACGATGCTTAGCTCTGATGTCATTAAAGAAATCGTCTTTAAAGAAAGACGATTGCCAGATGCATTGCTGACATGTCTGCAGACATCGAAAGTGTTGTTTTGGAGAAGATACGTGGCAGTGGGCAGTTTGCTTTGCAACTTGAGTCTTGGCTCAACTCTTGGCCAATGCACGCTTTGTGGATGGAGACACAATCACAGAAAATGTCTTTTTTGCAAGACATTGCATAAAAACAACAACAGGGGAGGACTTCAGTGGGACCGCTGCGTAAGTGTCTGCACTGATGGAGCAGCAGCTATGTTGCCGAGACTTCCCAGCGGAGATATCTGATGTGTTGAATGCTGTTGTTCGTATGGTAAACTTTGTAAAAACAAGACCTCTGAAAAGCCGCTTATATGCAGCATTATGTGAAGAGACGGGAGCCCAGCATAAGACGTTATTGCTCCATACGCCGATGATTGTCCCGCGGAAAAGTGCCGCCCACGTGTTTGAGTTACGGGAGGAGCTGAAAACCGTTTGAACTGATGAGAAGTGTGATGACGCAAAGCTGCTTGCAAGTGACACATTGTGCGCAAGGCTCGCATACATGGCCAACATACAGGGCCAGGCTTCGCACTGAGTGAGTATAACGACAAGTTCTTATAATGTTACGTATATGATAGGCTACTATGTACAGGGCTGGACTTAGGGGGGTGGGGGCCCCTGGGCTTGAGTCATTGTTCGGGCCCCTACCTACACTAAAAATGATGAGCTACAACTACACCAACCAGAACCTATGACCAGAAACACATGTATCCCAATGGAGTATGTTATTGGCATAAAGCACATGAAGAAAAAGCAAGTGTTAGGCCTGAACCAAGCGGTGAAATGTGGCAGAACCCCAGAACAGACGGACACAGAGACAAGGGTGACAATAATAACATTTTTATTTAATAAAGACAGACAAAATAACAAACCTACACTAACAGGGCCTACCTGGGGGGAGTGTGTGGGTGCCTGAGACGAAATGTAAGTGAGGTGTGTATTGGACAGCTACAGTATGTGTCTGGGCGCGAGTGTCTGAACTCATGAAGCATCTACGACTGGTTTGAAAAACCCAGTAAGTTTTGGAGTTTTTCTCAGTGTCTCCCTTTCGCGTTCCACTTTTTCATTTTTCATTTTTCTTTTTTGCGCTCCACTCTCGTAATTCCTCCTGTCCGCCATGATCATGACATTGACAATCGCTCCACCAAAGATGATGCCCCTGCCCTGCGCGTGACGCGTCGATGTAAACCTCTCCATTGGCCTAAATATACAGTATAATTAAACAAATTAAAACACGTCATCAGAGCGTCCAGTAGGAATAGTGATAGGGGCTGTATTTCCATGCCCGCGGGGGAGGGCTGTATTTCCGTGCCCTGCGCTGCGACAAAACATTTTTTTCCAATTTGAACGTAATTAATGAATTCAAAATCAAAGAGCAAATATTTATTCATACATTTGGATTTATTTTGGGGCCCCTTGAAGCCC
>NC_137689.1:18985367-18992867 GCF_963989245.1 Nansenia antarctica
CATATGTGCACACACACAGACACACACACACACACACTCACACACATACCAAACGGAGACACACACACACACACACACACACACACACACTCACCAAATGGACACACACACACACACATGCGCACACACAGACACACACACACACACACACACACACATGCAGAGATGTCCCCTACTTATATAGCACACTCTCCATAGTGAGAGCTCCACCATCAGTCAAAAATGTGTGTGTGTGTGTGTGTGTGTGTGTGTGTGTGTGTGCGTGTGTTTGTACATGTATGTGTGTACGTGTGTATGTGTGTATGTGTGTGTGTGTGAGAGACTCACAGAGCATTGCGATGCTGCTCCTCCCGAGGTGACGGAGAACTGTCACCACCTGCACCTCAAGCACTCGTTCTCTTCTCTTCCCTACAAAAGTCTCTCTCACTCTCTCTCTCTCACCCTTTCTCTGTCTGCCTCTGAAGGACATCAGATGGATAGGGAGAGAGCGCGACAGAGGAATTGAAGCTCGTCTTAGAACGTTAACTCTGAGGAGAAAGAGAGGTGGCTGCCTGGTTTCTCTCTCCTCAGCGTCTCCCTTTTTTTCTCTCTCTCTTGTTCCTCTCATTTCCAGTCGATCTCATTCCCTCCCGTCACACACTCTCTCTCTCTGTCTCTCTTTTTCTCTCTCTCTCTATTTCTTTCTTTTTTTCTCTCTCTTTTTTTCTCTCTGTCTCCCTCTTTCTGTCTCCCCCTCCCCTCTCCCTCTCTCTCACTCTCTCTCTCATGAATGTCACCTCTACTGATGGTGGCTGCTGCTGGAATTCACGCACACACACACACACACACTCTCTCACACTCTCTCGCTGGCTTTGGGTGGGGGGCGGGGTGGGGTGGTGGGTGGGGAGGGGGGGTGGGTTAGGTGAGGGCTGTGGGGAGAGAGAGAGCATGCCAGAAGAGGCGGAAAAGAAATCTCTCTGTGTCCATCCCTCTGTTCCGTTGCCGGGTCCGTCACTGTCCCGCCTGCTGTGCTGCCTCTGGATCTAAGTCCGCTGGATTATTGCTCCTCCGGCTCCACTCGCTATTCCTCGCTCTCGCACGTTTCCACGGCAGGCAAAGTTGGCCATCTAGAGACTGCACGGTGACTGCTTGCCTGCTCGCTCTCTTTCTTTCTTTCTCTTGAATTTTTATGCTCTTTGAGCTTCACCATGTTCTCACTCATCTTTGGAAGAAATGTGATTTTTATATGAAAGAGAACTCAGCTTCATCTTTTTTTTGGTTTACTTTAGGATAGATTAGTGTTTTTTTTTTTGTACTTAGAAATACTTTGTACTTTGAACTTCCTTGTCATTGGGGATTTGATCAAGCGGGGCAAGATGAGCGGGGAGGGGGGTTAGACATGTAAGAAATGTTGATGTCTTTGCGCGTTTTTTTACTGAAAAGAGACCTCACTCATCGTTTTTTTTCTTCTTCTGAACACGTGACCTTACTTGTCTTTGTTTTTTCGGGTGTTTTTTTAGTGATGTATTTTTTTCTCTTCAGAGTGGTCGATCCACATTGGATGTGTGACTGCACGTGAACTCATCTTTTCCAGACTCTTCCCTTATCTTAGGGAGCTTAAAACCTAACTACCCTCTCTACCCACCGCTCAGACCCCCTCTCCCCCTTTCCAGGGGACTTCCTCGGGACCTTCCCATCTCTCCCTGGTGCTTGAAGCCAGGAACAGTCCCACCAGAAGAGGGGCTTCTGGGAAGGAAGATACCCCCCTCCCAAAGGTGAGAGGGGGGGAAGATGGCAGCTCTCGCCAGCTCTCTCATCAGACAGAAACGGGCGGTCAAGGAAGACCCAGCCAACCGGCCAGTACCCAACAAGCGCAAGCCCTGTCCCAAGAGCAACAAGTCCTTGTGTCAGAAACAGATACTAGTTCTAATATCGAAAGTACGACTATGTGGGGGTCGAAAAGGTCGAAACGAAAAAAGACCGGGTGAGTCATCTCTCTCTCTTCTTCATCCTCCATCTCCTCCTCCCCTTCCTCTTTGCCAAGTCACTGTTGGCAAGAATGTTGATACAACAGAACACAAATTCATCACACAGAGAATCAAGTAGTTGAAGATGTTTATGTTGAAATATTGAGATTTTACCACAAAGCATTGTTTGTGAATAAGAGGATATCTGTGTAGTCATTCTGAATGTGTTTGTTTGGGGCAGTTCATGTTTCAGTGACACAGACTGCCCTATTCAGCTCCTGGTTGTGGTTAGCCTTGCTCTCTCGAAGGATACAGAGACCTGTAAAATCAGCAGTTGTGGGGTCCCCCCTCGTTTTACTGCAATATACAGTATCGCCTACAGTTGGAGTGCTGGGCTCCATAAGCATGGCTAGTAGGTCTGTCTCTTCATCGTGGAAGAGTCCACATGACACAGTAAATAGAGACCGCCTCCAAGCATTCTTGAGTCTTCATGCAGCACACCGTGTCTTCGGGGAGTTAATCATTACAGCTGTTATGTGTGTGTGTGTGTGTGTGTGTGTGTGTGTGTGGGTGCGTGTGTGTGTGTGTGTGTGTGTGTGTGTGTGTGTGAGTGCATGTGTGTTTTTGTGAGTGTTTGTCTGTGTGTCTGTGTGTGTGTGTGTGTGTGTGTGTGTCTGTGTGTGTGTGTGCGCATGCTTGTGAGTGAGTGCGTGTGTGTGTGTGTGTATGTGCTGCTTGCGTGTGTGTGAGTTTGTGGTCTGTAATTATACTGTTTACCCGTAATACTCAATTATGTTCAAGACCCTTCAACCCCCCCATCTCTTTGATGATGAATGTATTTCAGATGGAGACTACAATACCCTATGTTCTAATCTTCCTAACCTTGCCATTGGTCGACACACAGTACAGCACATTAATCTTTGAACACTTCTGATATGAAACCAATCTCAGTGATATGGTCTTCACAGTCCTGTTGTTCTGGTTGGTTTCTATATGTATTGCTACATCAATGCATTTTGAATGTGAACAGTTGAATGTGGATATCTTAACATTTCTTTGGGCTGCCATGCTCATAGAGTAACATCAACATGTAGTGTATTTTAACACCGATACAATGTACTGTAATGTGCAAATCTTTCTTTTTAAACACGGATAATCCCTGTTGGGAGAATCATCCTTCTACAATGGCTAAAATCAAATACCATCATAATGATATTGGATATTATCATATATAATATCACAGGTAATACTACAGTAAAGTCTGCCAGATGTTACTGTATATTGTAGCGTGTCAAAAGGTTAGGATTTGTGGATGGAGTTCATTACTCAAAACAGGGAGCTCGATATAATCCAGATTATTCGCATGTGGAGATTGGAATTGAATAATAAATCATTTCGCTCTGACGTCTCATCTGCTGTTTCAGCTGAAAGCTCTTGCGTGATGTGCATGATCTGTCTGTGTGTGTCTTTAGGAATGTGTAGATCCGATTTTCCACGTAAATGTATTGTAGACCACTCTGAGAGGTTGTTAAAATGTCTGTATATGCCACTGTATGTGAAAGCGTAAGAGTGGCAAGCTCACCATAAGCCTGCAATAGCACTGTGCTGTATTCCTATCCCTATAGACTGCATTGCTGCCAGGTCTTAAAGTTTTGTTATGGTAATATTCATGAGTGTTGCAGCCCTGAGTGACGTTGTAAACAGCAAAGAAACAGCAGCAGAGCTCAAATGCTGTTACATACAGTATGCCTAGTCTGAGACACATTTGCATAACACAGCTTCAGAAAAGTAGCATATTAGGGGTTCCACATAAATCATGTTAAATAATAATAAAGTAATGATAATAATAAAGTTGCTCACTTTGTTTCAGTGAAGTTAGCTTTCATGTACAGGGAAGAGCCACATTTGTTCTAGTAGGTAGACAATGCGTCATCCCAGGCTTCATAGTAATTGGTTGAGCAGAGAGACCATGAGTTCCTTTAGTTCATGTTAGTATCAACTGTCATATTACCTTGTTGTTATTGTCACTCCAGGGGCTATGAAGATAAATATAACCATCACAAAACCAAAAAGTCATGTCAGCATTGGACACATTTTCTATAGCCTAACTTCACTGTAGCTTCTTATAATGCCATACTGATGTCTAATGACAACAGCGCAACGGTAACAGAATACAGCATCAGCTGCTGGCGTTTTCCCGGTTTCCGTCCACATCCGGCACAGCTTCCTGTCCTGGTCGGCTTCTTTTAAAATGGCCGCTGGCCTGCTTGAAAAAAGCTCTCTCACGTTGTCAGTGATGTTCCTCTTTCAGATCGATTCAGCTCATTAATGTATACTGATTAATCAATGATCACCCTCTTAGATGGTCCAAGGTGGAATCTGACCTGGGTAGGGTGGGATATCGAGCAGTGAGCCCCTCCTCTGTTTCTCTCTCTCTCTCTCTCTCTCTCTCTCTCTCTCTCTCTCTCTCTCTCTCTCTCTCTGTCTCTCTCTGTTTCTCTCTCTCTGTCTCTCTCTCTCTCTCTCTCTCGCTCTCACTCATGCCAAACTCACACACGCACACACTCACACAAGCACACATGGACACAAACACACAAACCCATGGCCTACTAACTTATCACAGATGTAATGTACTACCTGTACTATGACACCATGATGAGAATCCGATAGGCCAGCAAGGCTAAAGAGTTGACCCTTTGATCTGCAATTCACGCCTGTGGATATCATCCGACAGGACGACGTGGGATTCCCAGACGTCTTCTGGTGCAGAGGTGGGCCGTAGTAGGGCATGAGTAGGCATCAGTAGGAACGATCGACTTGAAAAAGTGCTGCCGTACTCAAATCCGGGCCCCTGTCTGCAAGCATGAGACCAGGTCACGAGGAGAGATCCAGCGGAGGATAGCATTAAGCTGACCGCAAAAGATCAGGGCCCCAAACTTGCTTACTCGACAACACCTGATCAGACAGTGCAGTGTTAGGTAGCCTCCAATCAGAACTTCACCGACTACCACAGGGGTCAGATAGAGAGAGAGAGGGGAAGAGAGAGAAGGAAGGAAGGAGGGAGGGGAGAGAGAAGGAGGAAGGAAGAGCTGGTCTGAGAAAGGAATAAGGGAGAGAGATAAACAGACGGAGATAGAGATGGTAATAGAGATATAGAGCAAAGAAGAAAGTGAGTTCGAGAGAGGGAGGGGGGATGGAGGAGATGAGGGGAGTGATAGAAAGATTGGGAGGAACAGATGGAGAGAGAGATAGAAAGATTGCTTTGGAGATAAAGGAGAAGGGAGGGGGTAATAGAGGAGAACTGTGAGTGATTTTACTAGATTTTTGTGGCCCTAAACAAGATTTTGTTTGTGGCTCCAAAACACTCCAGTGTTCCACCAAATCACACATACACACACACACACACACACACACACACACACACACACACACACACACACACACAGACAGTCAATAGAGATGGACAAATTAAGTCATTTGTAATTAAGTAATAGCTGCTCAAAGTATCCAACAACATATTTAAACTATAAAAGCAGCAAACTTGCACATAACAAGGTCTATAAGTAAAGACAATGACAAATGAACACGAATGAAAACAACAAATATGATTGACAAACTGTAGAAACTAGAGCTATCCATCCTTTCACCACCATCCATCAGTGAGAAAGTCCTCAATATCTGTTCCTCCTTGATTTTCTTACAGTAAAGCAAAATCGTCAATGACAGCAGTCATTTCAACGGACGAAGTGGTCCTGGTGTGGCAAAGGTAGCTACAAAACATTTAAATAACACCTCTGAAAAGATTATACAATAGATTATTATTATTGTTTAAAACACAAGCTGGAAGACATTATATAGGTTACCGGTATATGTATCTTCCAGGCCTATTTATTAATAACCACACAACAAATGCAATTTGATCCAAATATGCAAATGATCCAAACATTTCCAATATGTCCAAATACAAAATGCAATTGAACATAACTAGAAAGCAAATAGTTAGCCTGAAGCAATTTGGATATTTAATATGTTATGTATTAAAATAATAAATCAAAACACAAAATGTATGTTTCAAGAAAATATTATCTAGGTAGCCTAGCCTTTATAAATGATGCAATACTACTCATGTTAGCTAACAAGCAAATAGCAATAAATCAAGCTTGTTCTAATGAAAAACATTTCAGCTACTAATACTACTTTCTAGCCAGTTTGCCAGGTTAAAAGTAATGTTCTGTTTAGTTCAAAAACACAAATGTAATGTTGCCAGAAACATTAGTGTCAGATTCTTCAGGTTCAACAAACATACACATGCCTTTATCCTGTGTTCTTTTTTCCATCCCCAATTTTCTCTTCCTCTGCCCTTGAGTGCCAGTCTTAAAAAAAAAGTTAGGAGCCATTTGTGTAACAATTACTCTAACTCAAAATAAGTTGTGAATGGAGATGATTCATTGTCACTTTAACCAGAAGACTCACTGCTACATAACAACCAAACGTTGACCCAAGGTTACCCACAATGCTGCTGCGTTACCATGGCTACACACTGAGTTCTTAGTCAGCGCGTCAATTTAACACTGTACAAAGTGTAAGGAGCGAGCAACACAGAAAATCACGCCGATCGTTTTCACATTGAAAAACAGAAAAGTGTGGCCCCCTCTAGCGGTTGTGTCCCTAAACAACCGCATAGACTGTTAATGTAAGCGGCCGGCCCTGTGTCGAAGAGAGAGATGGCATGTGGGGATGGGGATGATATGGGGAGGCCATTAGGTTGAGGTGGCCCTGAACACAGTCATTGAAAGCTCAACATATAAGCCCTCTACACATGAAGCAGTTTTCTACCTTTTGTTTTGACAATGTTAAGTAGGATTGCATAAAGAACTACTATAACATTGTGTCCAACGGTGATTGTGTTTAAGGGGATTCCACATGGAAAAGGAAACTGTGGTGGACTATAGTACATCTGGGCCATCGCAGAAACTAGCGCTAGCACATTCTTATCTCTAGTTTTAAAAATGTTTTGGGATAGGCACCTATAGATGATAGGATAGGGGTTAAGGTTAGGGTACGTGGATAGTTAGGGTTAGGCTTTGGGTTAGGATAAGGGTTAAGGTTAGGGTATGTGGATAGTTAGGGTTAGGCTTTGGGTTAGGTTTAGGATAAGGGTTAAGGTTAGGGTAAGTGAATAGGTAGGGTTAGGTTTTGGGTTAGGATAAGGGTTAAGGTTAGGGTACGTGGATAGTTAGTTGAACATCTCCTGAAGATACAGTATATTGCACAAAACCATATATTTGGGACAACCAAATGAAGTGTTACTGATTTAACATGTTTGTGCATCAGATTTTTAGTGTGCTGTATGGAAGCAATAAGATTCAAGAGGCCATATGTTATAGTGAATAAAATCAAAGCGTTGTTAGGCCCGGCACTAAGCTTCGAACGACTCTCGACCAATCACAATGCTTGTTTAGATCCTACTGTAATATAGAATAAAATCCAGGGAAAGAGCTTAATTTTCCACCAATTTCCTGTCTGACTGTTTCTCTGAAATAATAATGAGGAG